>NC_068326.1:32399663-32702047 GCF_000147395.1 Oryza glaberrima | reverse complement strand
AGGGTGCGTAGCTTTTGCAATTGTTGTTCTTGAGCTCCATTGTTACAGCAAGTGATGCTGCTAACAATGGCAGTGCTGGGAGTGGCTCTGGCTGTTGATTAATTTCGTTTTTAATTTCTGTTGGTGATTGCAGCGGCGAATTTGCTGTTCTTGGAGTCGCCGGCCGGCGTGGGGTTCTCGTACTCGAACAAGACGTTGGATCTGTACGTCGCAGGAGATGCTAAGACAGGTAAACAAATTCGAGGCCATTTGTTTCTGTGAGCTATCCACTAAGCCCTGATTTACCATGATTCAGTTACTGATTACTTGTCACTTGTTTTTTAATCTTGTAGCATCGGATGCTTATGCATTTCTGGTGAACTGGTTGGAGAGATTCCCACAATACAAGTACAGGGAGTTCTACATTGCTGGGGAGAGCTATGCAGGTAAGTTTGCATGAGATAAGTTTTTATTTTATTTTCTGTTCTTGCTATTTGGTGGATGAAAGACTTACAGGGATGTATTTCCTTGGTGCTTTCAGGGCATTACGTTCCCCAGTTAGCCCAGCTCATCTATGAACAGAACAAGGGCATTCAGAATCCAATAATTAATCTCAAAGGATTCATGGTAGATCTCTGAAATCCATGTTCTGCCTGTTCTAGTTTGAGTATGTGTATGTTCTGAATTTTTTTGGTTTCTGAAAAATTAGGTGGGTAATGCGGTTACTGATGACTACCACGACTATCTTGGTACCTTTGAGTATTGGTGGACTCATGGCCTCATCTCTGACAACACTTATCACAACCTGAAGAAGACATGCTTGCTTGAGTCCTCTGAGCACCCTTCTCCTGAATGTCTAAAGAACCTGAACCTAGCCAGTTCAGAAGAAGGCAATATCGATCCTTACAGCCTGTATACAAAGCCCTGCAATAATACAGCCTCTCTCAAACTTGGCTTGGGAGGACGCTACGTAAGTGTTCTTTTTTTCTCATTGACTTTTGATAACTTAGATCACCCTCTGACTTTGTTGCACAGATCTAGTTCCACTACTTAGATCATTTAAACCCATTATAACAGATCTATTTGGATGGTCATGAAACAGTGAATTTACTACTCGAAACACATTGAACTGTGCTGATTAAGAAAGAATAAGAAAGTAGCTGCATTGCAACACATAAAAGAGGAAAATTACCTTTTGGAAATCCATTATATAATGTGGTAAAAGATGCAATAATAAACTTATTGTTTAGTAAATATACCTTTTGGCTAGAACTAATTTCTTTTTTAAGAAGTTATTACTGATTTCAGTTAGATTATTTTGTTATATATTTAGATAATGGATTGCGTTTATTTCCTATTGTGGCATTTGGTACTTCTTGAATACAGAAAAAGTTATATCACCCTATCTAGATCAGATAGAGTGCATGGGTTGATGTTTCTGCAATATTATACTGTACTTTGCAGAACCTTAGAATTTGCTGTTTTATTTTCCTGTTCTCATTCCTCTGCCTAGCATGTCTTTTTTCAGCTTGATTTGATGCCTATATGTATATCGGTAGATAATTGTTGGCCATACTATTTGTACCTAACATCATGTTGCCATCCACAGCCTTGGTTATCCAGAGCATATGATCCCTGCACAGAAAGATACTCAAGTATTTACTACAACCGGCCAGAAGTGCAGATAGCGATGCATGCTAACACCACTGGGATTCAATATTCATGGAAAACTTGCAGGTTTTAATAAATATAGATGTTAATTGTGCCTTAAAATTTCTGCTCTTCTTACACACACATATACTCATTTGGTCTGTTCTACAGCGATATTGTCGGATCTTACTGGGCAGATTCCCCGAAATCTATGCTTCCTATCTACCAAGAATTGATTGCAGCTGGTATCAGGATATGGGTTTTCAGGTCAGTCCAGTACTTCAACTCATTGTTTGATTCAATACTACGATCTAATGAATTACTACTGCTACAAAGTTAATCCATTATATTGTGCTGGCTAACATTTAGTGAGATGACTTAACTTGCTATGTGATTTTCTTTACTCCTTTTCACAGTGGGGATACAGATGCTGTAGTTCCTGTTACTGCAACAAGGTACTCAATAGATGCTCTTAAGCTTCCAACTCTGGTCAATTGGTACCCTTGGTATGACCACGGAAAGGTCAGTATACTAAAAACTATTTGCAGTTCTAAGCAAATTCTGGGTCAGAATGAATCATTTGAATACATGATATATTCCTCTTGCAGGTTGGAGGTTGGAGTCAAGTGTATAAAGGATTAACTCTCGTCACTATAGCAGGCGCAGGCCATGAGGTACCACTACACCGGCCTCGAGAAGCACTTATATTATTCAGACACTTCTTGCAGAATACACCCATGCCAACTCAATAGCCACTTGAAGCAGAATGATAGAGTAAACTACGACAATCATATAAAGTGCTAAAGTGTTTTTACATTATTTTTTAATTTGATTTGATTATTACAACATGATATCAACTATCTCTACTAAATGTATGTATGTTTCTTACTAGCTAGTAGGGAAACCTGACAATTGTACTGCTCCAGCTAAAGAGCTCCTTTGTATATGATACTGATAGTGATTCTTTGAGCAGTAAAATTTACAATTTTACATCTTTCTCAGAAAATGATCCTTCATCTTGCTATTTGCATATCAAATTTTGTGGATTAGAACAGATATTTCTTGGTTATTACAACGCTCTTTACCATGCTATACAACTGAGTTACTGCTTTGTATGAAGTTGTTACTTATATCTAAAAACTTTGTATGAACATGAGCTCACCTGGAGCCCTGCTTACATAAGTTCATTCTGTGCTCCCAAGTCCCATTTCTTGACGAGCTGGCACCAGAGGAAAATTACACTGATAAACAGAAATCAGAATTATGGTTTCACCTTATCAGCTTAACAAAACTGAAGATACATGCCTATTTCTGGAAAACCAAAAGACTATAATTTAAAGTTTAACAGAGAATTTATATTCAGTAACTGACACAATGCAACAACCCATGCTTTCTTAGAAGACTAATGAAGAATCCGTGTAGAGAAACTTAAGACATACCAGTAAAGCAAGATGACTCAAAATTGCAACCCCTATGAACCTCATGAGATGGTACAAACTCAATAGGGCCAAGCCACATACAGCAAACTTTGTCATTTTCCAATATTAACAGATCCAAAAATTAACAACCAGTGTATACTCCCACCAATTCACAGAAGAAAAGAAAAGCACTACTAGTCTACTACAGACAGCAAAGGTGACTCAAGATCATGATGGTATCAAACCCTTCCAAAAGCTCACTGCCATGGCGATCCCTTCCTTGACTGCAATATCACCCTTTTTGCACTCCCAATGCGAATTCCAAGACTGCAGCAGCAAATTCAACCGGGCCGGAAGAGATGACAGGCTACAGCAGAATCGTCATAGGGTAAAGGCAACAGCATCAGAATCGTCCGACGAGGGCTGCAGCGCGTTGATCTTGATCACGTAGTTCTTCTGGCTCGACGCGCTGCCGCTGCTCCCGGAGCTCGTGGTGCGCAGGTCGTCCGGGCCGTCGCACGCGGGCAGCGCCGCGGCGGCGGGTTCGTCCTCCTCGTAGGCGCTGCCGATGCGGCCGCCGCACTTCCGGCACAGCAGCCGCGACCTCCGCCGGAAGAGCCCCCAGGAGCGCCGCGAGTGGAAGTAGGGCACGCAGGTGACCTCGTCGGCCTGCGTGAACCGGCTCTCGTCCACCGCGAAGAAGGAGACGACCCCCTTCTTGATCTGCTTCCCGTACTTGGACCCGATGTTCGCCGTGTTCCGCGTCGACGAGCTCAGGTTCAGCGCGTACCCGCAGTATCCGCAGCTGCCGCCAAGTAGACAACAGCACTTCAGAAATTGGATTCCCTCTAAATCCAAATTAGGGAAACTACACCACATACTCGGTGAATCATACTAAAGATAAAATCAGCATAACTGACGAAAAGAACCGAATTTGGCAGTTATTTTTGATCCAAGAACCAATTTTTCGACCAGGGGAAGCAGAATCGAACCTGTAGGTGACATCTTTGATGGAGGGGTAGCTGTCGAGAGACCTCACCATGGCGGTCGAGCAGCCGGAGCATCCACTTTTTTGCTGATCAGAGAGAGAAACGGGGCGGCAATGGAGGGGGGAAGTGGAGAGAGTGGAGACTAAAAAAAAAGGCGGTTGTTTGGTCGAGTTGAGCCAACGGACACGGAGGATTGGGCGTCCCTCGTGCCGTGCGCTTTTGCTTCTCCAACGATTGCTTTTTATGAGCAGCTGATTACTACTAGCAGCAGCTAGAGCTAGTACTCCAGTATTATCCTGTTAATTAATCCATAATCAATTGCTAAGCAGCGGCTAATCAGCATGGGTGCCCGGTTTTCTCTCTGACCAGGCCGGATAATGGACGTGGACGTCGGGGAAACGTGGCGCTTGCGAGAGGAATTTGGAGGCCAAAGCCGCGAATAATTTTCCTATATTTTTTTGAGCCTGGGGGCCGACGTCGCGCCATCGTCCTCGGCCTGGATCTTCCACCGCGTTCGCCCGTATGACCGCGACTGTGCGGCGTGCGGCCGCCGTGGGTATGGGGCGAGAGGCCGGGCCGCCGGCGCCGCCGTGCGTCATGGCCGGCCAAGCGCCTACTACGGATCGACCCAGCGGACAGGTGGCCGAATCGTTAGCCGCGATCGATCCAAATCGGGGCTTTTAAAAAAAAAGTCCAAACGCTGCCCGGATCGGCAGGGCGCGTCGTTGTCGAGGTTCCGTCTCGTCACCGTCGATCCCCCTGGCGCCCCCTGCCGATCTCTCCGCGTTCAGAATTGCGCGTCCAATGTCACTTCCTTGATAACGAGATTTTGGTATGTCAATAATACTCAAGGAGTAGTAAGATTTTTCGCGGCACCACAAGCACAAACATAGTATGACAGCCACGATACCAGAAAGTCCATTGTCTGATAGTTCTCTCTCTGGAAATACATCACTTATTGACTCAAATCATTCATATTGTTTTCAGAAAAGAGCAACATCATTTCATACTGGACGGCTTTTTGCCCTTTTGGGTGTACCCACTAGAGACTCCCCTTGCCTCTTTTTTCTTAATTTGTTTTTTACAATGACTTGAACAAGCAGCTCATATGTGCATATTGTACATCACATTTGCATATCGATTGTTCATTAAAAACTCAGGAAACAGACAAGACATGCAAACAGTCTAGCATATTCATTACCCAGCCTTAGGTTGTGAAATGTGTCTCAGTCCTCAATCACAAAAGTTACCCCGTCGTCTTTCTTGAAATCGTGCGTAGTGTGGTCGACAATCTGAAAAGAAATAAGCAAAAGTATTATGACTGAAACAAACACCATATGCTCAGTTTAACTTCGAGGTGAATTGCAGGAACTCCCTGCCCTTTTCAAAGGTTCACAAGGGGGAAAAGGAAAAGTTTAACTTCGAGATAGAAATGGCAGTTTGTCAAATAAAAATTGAACATAAGTCTGATGGTAGCAATGACATGTTGTAGTAACATAACTGCACATCCCAAAAAGATGATGATAAACATATGCTACTAATTGACATGTATACAAAAGTTCCTCTAAAAAAGAAAGACACTTATCAGAAGTTATGGAAAGAGGGACGACCACCAAACTTGGCAGACCAACTAGATTGTTGGACTTTCTTTAGTGCTACAACATATTGAGTTGTTTTCGAAAGAATGTCCTTGTTATTTCTGCACCCTAACAAAAGTAGGAATATGGGTCTTGTCATTGGCCTCCAACTAGCAGATAATTACTAACTCATTTTAGATTAGACAAGCATCAGATATCTGGAGTCCATCGCAAAATTTAGAACCGGCAGGTTCAGTTGGTCCATTCTTGTGACACAGAAACAAGACTCTGTGGATTTCGGTTCTGGACACACCAGCAATCAGAGACTACCAGATAAGTTTCCAACTCTAACTGACAATAATTCATTTAGAGAAGATTATTACCACACTGGCACCCTAGATTTATTGGCAAGAATACAATTACGAAAACATGCATATAAGTCAGCAATAAGCAGAACCAAGTTTATTAACTAGGAAGACAATAGAAATCGCCAAATCGGTCATTGAATAAACTGCTTTAGTCTAAAAGACAAATGCAACCACAGAGCACACTGCTTCAATGAACTGTATACACAGATGCAACCAGATTGAACCTGATAAACTCTCCAAAATGCCTAAAAGATGAGTAAGGGCTTAAGAATTTGATGTAAACAGTGCACAAAGATGAAATTTTCATGCACTGTTTCATGAAATATCTATTAAGGAGGCACAACTATAGTATTTCCCACAGCACCATAGAAAACTATTCTAAAAGAATAGAGTAAATTTCAGAAAACTACAACTGTTGTTATCAAAACTATCAATTTTCTACAACTTTAGCTAGCCATTACAGAGAACTGTGACAACAGTATATGATTTTATCATAAAACTGCAACTTTATTTGTGAGGTAATTTTACCATCCTTGAGAAGGTACCTAGAGATACCATATTTTCTATAGTAAAATTTGGTAACTCTAGGTATATCTCAAGGTATTAAAAATTTAGGTACCTCAAGGTACTTTCTCAAGTAGTGTAAAATTTCTCTTATTTGTGTGCCAAGTTTGGGTGGCGTGTCATACACATATGAAGTACTCATGCTTCTCAATTCCTACATACAATCATACAACTTATGGGGATAAAGTTATAGCTTTCTGATAAAATTCTGTTGTTGCTGTTCTGCGAAATACCTTACTAAAGTTGCTAAATTGTAGTTTTGTGAAATTTACTCAAAAGAATGTTTTCATAGTGCTGGACTATCCAAACATTGTAGTACTGAGTATTGCAAGCAAGATCACACACTTCTGTCAGTGATAAAGATTGGTGAAATTAAAAGTTGAATAAGTTTTATTCCTAAAATTGTATCAGGCTCTAAGACATATATAAACAAACACAACTGTATGGCCATGCGTAAACGCACCGCGCCCGTGCATAGCAAAATGGAACAAACAAAAACATTCCTACCTTTTAAAGTTGAGAAGCCATTTTTTTCCAGTATTACTGAACGCAAGAACCAATAGCTAATAAGTCGAAGTTCAATTCAACAGCTTAGAACTCACATTGGTGTTGCTGAGCTCCAGGTTGTAGAAATCCACCGCATCCGCCTTGAACTGCGGCCCCGCATGCCAGGTCCCGATGTGCAGCTTCAGAAACTTAGCGCCGGAAACCCTGAAGACGCAGACTTCAGCTGGATCGGGAGGAAGGTAGTAGTGGCCAGCACGCGACTGCACGGGCTTCCTCCCATCGCCGCCCTGCTCGTGTGCCCCATCCTCCACGATCGAGGGCTTGGCCACGCCGAGGTACCAATCTTCGCCGCCGATGGAGCCGAGGCACTGGGTCACGCTCGCGTGGTGGGTGATCGTCCAGAACTCGAGCGGCCGCTTCTCCAACCTCATGATGTAGAACCTGCCAAGTAGAGGAGAGAAAAAAAAAGATCAGAGGAAGTGGGAACCTTTCGCCTAAATCAGGTGCAGGAACCAGAGATGCAGACGGGATCGATGGATCGATGCTAGCTAGGCAGCGTGTGGGTTGAGAGACCTTGGGACGCCGCGGCTGAGGTCGAGCTGGGCATCGTTGGGACCGAAGCGCTTGCCGCCGTAGGCGGCGACGACCTGGCCGAACGGCGCGAAGGACTCGGGCGTGGCCTCCACCGCCCGCAGCGTCACCACCCTCACCCCCTCCATGGCCATCGCGCGCGGACCGGGCGGCCTCCCCTCCTCGACTCCGGCGTTTTCCCCAGTTGGTGAGTTGATACGGCGAATTGGCGATGGAGTGGATCAGTGGAGTGGAGAAGGCTTCACGGTTGACCCAGGCCTAGTGCGCCTGCATCATCCCGTCCCACCTACCGGCCACCGCATCACCGCCCTACGTGTAACGTGTGCCCGCGCGACGCGTGTATTCCTAGTTCGTGGAACTGCAAGAAGATTGGGGGTGGTGCATCCTGACCTTGGGATGCCGCGGGTGAGGTCGAGCTGGGCGTCGTGGGGGCCGAACTCGTCGCCGTCGGGTGTGGCGGCGATGACCTGGCCGAACGGCGCGAACGACTCGGGCGTTGCCTCCACCGCCCGCAGCGCCACCACCCTCGCCTCCTCGTCCTTCTTCACGGCCTCCATCGACTGCGCGGCTGCCTTCGCGCACCTCACTGCTCCTCCGCCCCCGTTGCTACTGCCGCTGCTACGGTGGAGCCGAGCAAGGCAGCGGGAGGAGACGGCGTCGCGGCCGCAGGAACGGCCCAGGCGGCACGAACGGCCCGGGCGAATCGCCTGCATCGATCGTCGCGGTGTCCCACTCCCACCAGCTCGCGCGGCGCCCAAAGCCCGAGACGGTTTTTGTGTGGCACGGGCCGCGTGCGTGCATGTGTCCGGTACAGAACGCATCTTCCATCGCGTCCACACGTCGTTCGAGGCGCACGTACGCGCCCCCTATCCGCGAGCGAACGTGGGCACGCGAGGGAGACGCCAGCGACGCGGCTGGGAACTGTGGAACGGATGGATTCCTGAAACAGCATGCTCGTGCTGTTGTCCGCATCCAATCTTCGTGGGCGGAAGGCCCCCGTAATAGTACAGCCAACTAATAGCTTCAATTTATCTATAGCTAATCTAATAGCTTATTCATACAAAGTTATATACTACACTATTAATATATGGTTCCACCTGTCACACACACACTGCGTCTTAAAGTCCGTGCTGCAACTGGCTACCTGCTGTCCTTCTCTCTCCTTATTTATCTACTTAAAATATGTTTGCAGCTGTCTTATAGCCTGCTATTGTACCTGCTCTAAAACACAGATCTGAAAGCTCAGCGTGTGTATAGTTCACGTTAAATTTGAAAGTTTAATTGAAATTGAAACGATGTGGTGAAAATATTAAAAATTTATGTGTGTAAAAAAATTTTGATGTGATAGAAAAGTTGGAAATTTGAAGAAAAAGTTAGGAACTAACCCAGCCCTCACATCACAGCTGCACCCCACCTATCGCTGACACTTTTATATATCCGCGCTCCCACAGATCTGTGTCAGAAGAAACGGGCTTTGATTTCGGACAGTGCGATTCACGTACGTTCAGGTGGCGATTGGTGAATGGGGATGGCGAATAACGCACGATTCAACGTACAGAACATCGCTACAGGTGTATACCCATCAGGGAGCTGTTTTGGTACTGCATAGTGGGGCGCCGGCGCGATGCTAACGGAATGTATTCATTGGATTGCAAAGAAGGCTACTGACGGAAAATTGAGTCCGTGACTATACTGACTGCAGAAAAAAAGGCTCGGTTAGGATTAATTTATTTCTCTTTTTTTTTGAAAAGTTAGGATTAGTTTATTTTCTGTTGTACAGTTTGTTAAGCAATATAGAATCATCTGATGCACAAGTATTTGGACAGGTTTCCCTTTTAGGCTGAAACTCCAATAGTTTCTCGAAAATTTGTTTTAAATATGAAGCCACATGTATTTAGGGAACTCTGGTTATTCGCAATAAAATTATATAGTAATATACGTGTGTCAATTCATACGAAGGTTGTGTTTGTCGGAGCATTTCAGTTGAAGTTGTTCGTTGTTCGAAAAATAGAATGAATCACTACCGCGTGTTTAATTACATATTAACTATTATAAATTCAAAAGAGAGTTTATTTGATTTTGAACATAAAAAACTTTTATATATAATTTTTGTTTACAAAACATACTATTTATAAATTCATAAAATGTGCCAACGAAGAACGATAAAATTGTTGTTTTATGTTGCTGAAATGAACTCAGCCGAAGACTGCCCTACTCTCTCCGCTCACATTAGTTTGATTAATTCCCTACTTGAAGAAAATAATGCTACCAAAGAGCTGGTGGCAAAATCTTTAATCTACATCTGCGTTGAAAAGGTGCTTAAAACCACTGCCTCTCTTGGGGATTAGGACTAGTTGGTCCTGATCTGCCATAGCAAGCCACCTCAGTTTGTCACCCCTTTTCTTCACCTCTCTGTTGCCTACTTTCAGATCCAAGGAATCTGAAAAGACAACCAAGTTAAGCTTAAACAAGTAGAGCATCTTTTCATGCTTTTAGCATGTCTATAATTAGAGGCAGTACGAGCTAATAACAACGAAAATGACAAAAACAAGCAAAATTCTACTGCCAGGACCCCATGAAAACAGTAATTTGTGCAGTGCTCCAGCTTGTTAGTACTCTCCCATCCCATAATATAAGGGATTTTGATTTTTTACTTACACTGTTTGACCATTCATCTTATTCAAAAAAATTTGAAATTATTATTTATTTTATTTGTGACTTACTTTATTATTCAAAGTACTTTAAGCACAACTTTTCATTTTTTATATTTGCACAAATTTTTTTAATAAGACGAGTGATCAAACAGTGCAAACAAAAAGTTAAAATATTTTATATTATGGGACGGATGGAGTAGTATAATTCCTGGGCATGAATATGGTGCTAAATATAATTTGTCTACTCTAATAAGTTAAATTTGACTTTTTTCTAGTCAAACTTATTCAAATTTGATCAAGTTTATAGAAAAATATAGTACTATATTCGACACAAAACAAATATACTATCAAAATATATTCAATATTAGATTCAATGAAACTAAATTGATATGTTAGATGTTGCTAAATTTTTCTATAAATTTGATCAAACTTAACACTAAAAAAGTTAAACGACTTGTAATATAAAACGGATGAAGTAGTATAGATAAGCCTGAAAAGCTAATGGTCATTTTCACTTTTATTCTAAGTTTACGGTATAATCCAATGTTGCAATCAAAGGCGGAGGTAGGCCTATAATACCAAGGGCTTGAGCTCTAAACTTATCTTCAAATATAGGTTAAATATCTTAAAACATCAAGTAAATCTTAAAGAAAATCAATAAACTATTAGTTAAATCCTAAGTTGCTCGCAACGCTCCGCATATTCGTGTTCCAGCACGAAACAGACGATGGTGCAACCAATGAACAGCATAGAAGCACATCCTGATAAAATTTTGGACTCATCCATGGTGTGACATCAGAACAGTATTGATATGTTCCAATTACAAAGCAGCCAGACAGCTAGCTACGAGTGGCCGGTAAGCGTAGCCAAGCAGAAGACGCTTTCTCAGCAAAGAATTTACTAAAACGAATGAATCAGTTTGTGCTATTAGAAATTTGGGAGAGTCTCCGCACTAAAATTAAATTAATCCATTCAATTCGTTCACCTGGACAGCTTCAGAGCTACCAACAACCTCTCCATGATGAGTATTTTCGGTGTCACAGAATTTCATTTTTTGTCGTAGGTAAGGTAACATTGGGTTTATTCATTGATGGCAAGTTCAGTTATTGACCACTGCAATAAAGAGGGAGGAAAGATGACAAGCATATGTGAACAATGAACAGGACAAAAACTAATGAGTTGAGGGACCATAGTGAAGACATTCAGAACTCATAAAACACATGCAAGCCTGGTTTCAAAAAAAAAAAAAAAAAACACATGCAAGCCTTAACTCGTTTTTTTTACCCTCAAGAAACTTCTGCCGTTCAAAACTTCATGGGTGAAAACTTCAGAACTGTATCATCTGTATAGTAACCTGAGTACCTGACTGGCTGACTATACAGATTTCAGAGAATGCATGCTCTAATCAGCAGCATGTTTCATCTGAAAACAACTAGTACTCCTACTACACACCATGGCCACAGTAACTTTAAGCTAAGCCCCGTTTAGTTCCCCAAAAGTTTTTCTAAAAACATCACATCGAATCTTTGAACATATACATGAAGTATTAAATATAGATTAAAAGAAAAACTAATTACACAGTTATGGGGGAAATCACGAGACGAATCTTTTGAGCCTAATTAGTCTATGATTAGCCATAAGTGCTACAGTAACCCACATGTGCTAATGACGGATTAATTAGGCTCAAAAGATTCGTCTCGCGGTTTCCAGGTGAGTTATGAAATTAATTTTTTCATTTGTGTCAAAAACCCCTTCTGACATCCGGTAAAATATCCTATGTGACACCCAAAAATTTTTATTTCGTGAACTAAACAAGCCCTAAATGACAGCAAGTGACAATATTCAGTCCTAGAGAGGCCATTTCTCAGGCTTTTTTCTTTAAAAAAAACTTTAATCAACACGTGATGGTAATTATTTTTCAACTGAACAAGATAAGGCCCCTTTTATTGTACTCTCCTTGTCCTGCTTTGGTTAGGTGTCTTTTACCAAACGATATTCATGGAGCATGTCCCACTTGTTTTTCCGTTGCCCCTATAGCTCAAAAAGATCAAAGGGGCCCTGCTTTGCTTAGGTATAATCAACAAGAAAGAAATAATAGCAAAGCATGCCTTTGGTGCAATGCAAGGCATGGCATCTTTAGGAGGAAATGATTTTTTTTTTGTGAGGCGAGGAAATACTCTGTGTACACTAGCTAAGAAAAATATTTCATTGCATTTTCGTAAGTTACAGAACTCATTATGTCTAACCAACCATTTTGCTAGTACTACATAAATGTATTGGTTTAGTTTTCTGAAAGCAATATTTCTGGGACATTTTTCTGAAAGCAATATGACCGCTATTTTAGATAGCATGCACATGTTCCATTTATATTTTTCTAATTATATGCGCAAATGTAGGTTATAACTGTTCCATTTATAATTTTCCAAGTGTATACAATTAGGCTGTGTTTTTCTCTTAATTTTTTCAACCTCCATTCCCTCATTTTTTTCGCACATACGTTCAAACTATTAAAAGATACGCTTTCTTAAAAAATAAGAAAAATATTTTAAGCTAATATTTAATTAATCATATTCTAATAGTTCACTCAGTTTTACCCTGTATAAGAAATCCATGCCTTACTCAAGATTACAATAACAAATTGTACAACAACAAAAACACATGCGTTCCTGGAAAAATCAATTCGCATGATTGAATTCGTTAACATGTACTCAAGTATAATAATATGTCAACGTTACTGTTCCTCGATTGATACTTTGTCAAAATCAAACCAGATAGGATAAACACATACGCAAGCAGGAAAATACATACACAAGTAGTATGTACTCGTCCGTCCCATAAAACCCAATCCAGTTAGGAATAGAACATTAGATGTCCAACGATTTGTTACACTAGGCAATATCGCATCCTCAACTAATTTAGTTTTTTTGACGGAGGGAGTAGATGATAAACAGGAGATGGAGAAACACATGAAGTGAGTTTAGCTTAACTTATTACGATTATGGCTGCGTTTACTTTCTGAAATTGAGGAGAAGTTCGGCGAAAGTTGGTATTTTGGGAAAAAAGTTGGGAGTTTATGTGAGTAGGAAAGTTTTGGATATGATGGAAAGTTGGGAGTTTGAGAGAAGTTTGATGTGAACTAAACAGGACCTATGATTAAATTCTTTGTGAGAAATTAGTCTAATAGTAAATTCATACTAAACTTGGCACAGACGTTTGTATTTATGTCTAATTATTTTTTAGAGGTAGCCTGGTAGGCGAGATATATCAGATTAGTCTTCCAGAGGGCATATAGAGATAGGGTGTGGGTGTCCGCATCACATGGGTGTGAGTGTGAGCGGTTTGCATGTTCTTTCTTGACAAATTTAGGAGAAAACTCCGTGTGCACGTAAGTATAATCACACTCCCGGCAGCTCGCCAGACGAGCCGAGCCTCTCACTGACAACTGGGCCCGCTAAATCTACTCCTGTAACTCCGCTAAGTCCACACGGACACGGGCAAACGAAGCGCCAACACACACACGCACACGTAGACGAATACGGACTCGGGGCACCCGCGGCCTCCCCCTCAAACACACGACCACGACCAGTCGACCACCACGTCCTCCTCCCCCCCTCCTCCCTCCTCCGGTTGCCTCTCCGGCCTCGCCACCGCCATCGCCTTCGCCTCCCCGCCTCCCAACCGCCCCACGTTGCGGGGAGACAGCTCGCCGCGGGCGGCGATCATGGCGGCGGCGGAGGTGTACTCGCCGACGGCGGCGGCGGCGGCGCAGCAGCAGCAGCGGGGGAAGGTGGCGGCGCAGGCGTGGCAGGCGGTGGTGGGGTGGATCGGGTTCCTCCTCCAGGTCCTGCTCCAGATCCTCCGGGGCACCCCATCCTGCGCCCAGCTCCTCTCCTTCGTCGGGTTCCGCTACCCGCTCCTCTCCGGGCCGGCCGACTCCGAGCAGTCGCCGTCGGTGGCCTTCATGCCGCTCCGCTCCGAGATCCCGGCCGACACGGCCCCTGCGCCGACGCCCCCGCCGGAATCCCTGCAGCGCCTCACGGTACGAAGAAGATTCGGTTTTGAGTGGATTCGTTGACGCTATGGGGTTCCTCGGTAGTTTGGTAAGGGGGGAAATGGCTAGTTTAGGGATGATATGGGCATCATTTGGATGAAACAGTAGATGTGGGAGGAGCCTCTTGATCTGATTTTTGATGTCCCGGTCTTCGTGGGAGATTTAGGATTTGGTAGATGCGTAGAGTGATTGATTTGAGGTTAGCTGGGTGTTATTCCGGCTTAATTCAGGCAATTCGATTTGTTTTGGGGGCTAATTATTGTGTGGGTTGTAAAGCTGACCTTTTTTGTGGGGATTTGAATTGCGATGATTTTGTTTTCTTGGCTTACGAGCATGGGCAATCCGTTGTCCTGCAATCCCCAATCAAGTCCTCGTTTAGCAGCCAACAATGGCGTTAATCCGTCTCTCTGAATTATACTGCTTGGATAATTCATGAAATGATGATTTAATATTCCAAAATTGCAACGGTGCTGGTGTTGGTACTTAACCGGGACAATACATTGCTGCAGTCTTTAGCAGAGCTGTGGATGGTAATTTAGAACGTCCGTTGAAATCGATGTGTAGATGAGTAGATATTTGAGCAGTATTGTGGGATAATGCATTTGGTGATGATACATTATGACTGTAATTGAATCAGAATTATGAGATTATACATATGGTGATTATATATGAATTATCATGTGGGATTAACATTGGCTAATTTGCTCATAACAGGGTTTCCTGTTAGCATATTTTGTTTTAGTGGGTGAAGAACTTGGATGGTTTTATGTTGAGCTTTCAGTTTTACATAAAACAAAAGATGAAATGATAACAGTTTTACATAAAACGAAAAATGAAATGATAATTATAAGTTATTCATTCACCATTTCTGAAAATATTTGGGTTATCTATTCAGGTTGTGCTTGATTTGGATGAAACTTTAGTTTCTGCATATGAATCATCCAGTCTTCCAGCTATTGTACGCACCCAAGCTGTTGAAGCTGGATTACATTGCTTTGACATGGAGTGCATATCCACTGAGAAGGTACAGAACTTGTGCTTTTGGCTCTTATTGTATGTAATGATTTTAATCACTACTGCTAAAGGATCTTTTGCTTGTGTGAACTGTAAAGGATGTTGAAGGGAGAAACAAAGTGAATCATGTCACCGTTTTCGAACGTCCTGGTTTGCACGAGTTCTTGCAGAAAACTAGTGAATTTGCAGATCTTATTCTCTTTACAGCAGGTTTGGAAGGTATGTGCTTGCTACTATTTTTCTTCATTCATTTGAACCCAATTAGCGCCACCTCACATGCCCATGTTTGTTCTCAGGTTATGCAAGACCTTTAGTTGACAGAATAGATGTCCATAATAGATTCAAACTCCGTCTATATCGTCCATCAACTGTTACTACGTAAGTTACTGTTAACTTTCCTATCGATACACATGGTGTTTTACCATATTATCATAGTGCTGCTGCATTCATTACTATGCTTGCTGAGATGTGTGCCAAATTAGTTGAGGGCTATGTGTTAAGTGGCTTTTTTTCTTGCTGGAAATGTCGCATAGGACCTATTTGGTGTTTGGCCAATGCGCTTTCTGATATCCATGGGATGCACAATTTCAGGGAATACAGAGAACATGTCAAAGATCTTTCTTGCGTGTCAAAAGATTTCTGCAGAGTTGTCATTGTTGACAACAACCCATTCAGTTTCATATTGCAACCTTTGAATGGAATACCCTGTGTTCCATTTTCAGCTGGACAACATAATGATGATCAGGTAGCTGATAACTGCCACCAGTCTTTAGCCATGTTCGAGTTTCCACTACTTACTAATTCTGACTTGTTTAAACGTTTTCAGCTCATGGAAGTTATATTTCCACTTCTGAAGCATCTCTCTATCCAGAGAGATGTTAGACCAGCACTATACGAAAGATTTCATATGCCTGAATGGTTCCAAAAACATGGCATCCCCCAAACTGATCAGGCAGTGTAAATTTTGCAGCCGCTACATGAAATTGTTTTGATGAAGGCTGAAACGCCTGCCACGCCATAAGTCCGTTCTCAGGGGATAGCACCTGTACATTATTATTTATATATTCGTTTAGGTTTCCTGGATCCTGATAAAAATCAAGTCAAGGTTCGTACAGAATTGCCATGCCTGAAGATAAAAGGAATTGTAATCTAGCAGAATGTTAGATTGGTATGTGTGTAGTGGGGCATTTAAACACCAGTTGTATATCACCTTCTGTTGTAAAATTTCATTGTTGATAGTTCAGTTAGTCTAATTGGTATGCTGCCAGCATCCTGCTTGTTCCGTTCAGCAAAGGGTTCAGCATCAGAAATGTTCTTGGCACTGTACCATCACTTCACTCCAACCAAAAAACATGTATTTATATAAATGTAGTTATCTGATGTTTATATTTACAAAGGCCTAAGCCCAACAAACAGCACCGATCAGTGATAACACTTTGGTGTCTAAAATTTAATTGAAAAAGAACTTCCACAGTGGCCACGCGCACTTACAAGTTACAACCTTGAATTGTCAATGACACTATGGTGTGTATTGCTGTCTGGCAATACACCTGAATTTGTCGTCAGAGAAACTGGAGGTTCTCATCTGAACTTCTGGACACCAATGGCGTTGGGGCTTCTTATCTGGCTGATAATCTGTGACGACTCATCAAACTTGCATGCTCTCTCGTACACGCCGGCAGCCACAAGGTAAAGCTCCCTCTTGTCGATGCTTGGGTCATCGCTAAGCTCACCGAGCAGTGCCTCCAGCGCGTCGAAGTCCTTCTGGGCGCCGAGCAGGCTGACCATCTGGAAGTGCACCCTGTCTGAGAAGACGCATCCTTCCTCCCTCATCGCCCGGTACAGCGCCGCCGCCTTGTCGAACTCCTTCAGCTTACCATGAGCATTCATCGTGATGGCGATCGTCTCCGAGTCCGGCAAAGACCCCGCCTTCCTCATTTCGTCGAACACCTCGATCACACTCCGGTGCCTCCGGCTCTTTGCGAACAAGTCAATCATCATTCGGTACACCGATGTGTCCCTGACGTCGCCGGCGTCGGCTGCACGGCGGAACAGCCATGCGGCCTCCTCCACTCGGCCGGCATTCGCCAAGATTTTGATGGCTGTCTCCTTGGGGACGTCCTCTGAGTCTTTGAGGTCATGCAACAGGCGCTTGGATTGTGAAACAAGCCCGGCACGCTCGTAGGCCACGACCATCGTCTGGTAAAGCACCGGGTCGATCTCCGTGCCGGCTTCCCGGAGCTTCTCGAACAGCTTCCCGGCACGGTCGAGCTTCCCGGCCTTCACCCATATGGACAGGATGGTTGAGTAGGTGATGGCATTGGGCTGGATGCCATTGGCCTGCATGTCCTGCACCAGGCTCCCGGCTTTCTCGTCCTCCAGCGACTTGCCGTAGATGGCGATCATGGTGTTGTACGTCACCACGTTCGGCTTGATGACGCTGCCACCGCGGTCGCTGCCATCGGAAGCGGCGCTACGCATGAGGCCGAACAGGTGGACCGCCTCCCCGAACAGCCCGGCGTCGCCGTACACGCGGAGCATGGTGTTGTAGGTGACCACGCTCGGGGCGACACCAGCACGGCGCATGGACCAGAACAGCCGGTCCGCCTCCCGCGCGAGGTCGAGCTGCCCGTACGCGTTGAGCACGATGTTGAACACGGACAGGTCGGGCTTGACGCGCGCCACGGCGCGCATGTGCGTGAAGAGCGACACGGCCGCGAGGTGCCGCCCGCGGCGCGCCAGCGCGGCGAGGATGGGGGAGTACGACTCCGCGTCGGGCGCGACGCCGTCGGAGGGCATGTCGTGGAGAAGGAGCCGGTTGGCGTCCCGGAGCAGGTCGGACTTGCAGTACGCGGCGATGGCGGCGTTGTAGGCCTTGAGGTCGGGCTTGATCCCGGCGGCGCCCCGAAGGCGGGAGAAGAGCGCGA
This sequence comes from Oryza glaberrima, assembly GCF_000147395.1. Classification (NCBI taxonomy): domain Eukaryota; kingdom Viridiplantae; phylum Streptophyta; class Magnoliopsida; order Poales; family Poaceae; genus Oryza; species Oryza glaberrima. The sequence continues at coordinate 32,683,758 of NC_068326.1, read as the reverse complement.
GCGCCTTGGGCGCGTCGCTCCCGCGGAGGGCGAGGTGGATGAGGTTGGAGAAGAGCACGAGGTCGGGCGCTACGGCGTCGTCCTCCATGAGCGGCAGGAAGGTGAGCGCGTGGTCGAGGTGGCCCGCGCGGGTGAGCGCCGCGAGGAGCGTGGAGTACGAGAACGCGTCGGGGGCGACCCCTCTGTCCCGCATCTCCAGGAGGAGGCCGGAGGCGAGGCGGAGCATCCCGGCGCGGCACGCGGAGCGGAGCAGGAGGTTGTACGGGATGAGGAGCGCGGAGGCGGGGAGGTCTGGCGCGAGGAGGTCGAGGAGCGCGACGCCGCGGCGCGCGTCGGGGAGGCGGGAGAGGAGCGTGCCGAGGAGGCGCGGGGAGACGGGGCGGTGCGGGGAGACCGCGGCGGCCAGGTCGGAGGCCGTGCGCGCGGCGGAAAGGGCCGCGAGGAGCGCGGGGAGGTCGGGCACGTGGTCCTGGCGCTGGTGCTGGGGCTCGGCGGGTTTCCGGCGATGGAAGGGGTGGGAGCTCGGGAGGCTGGGGTTTACCCAGACGGATTTTGCGGTGGCGGGGAGGCGGCGGTGGGAGGAGGAGGAGGAGGGAGAAGGGAGCGCGGTGGCCGCGGCCACGGCGACGGCGACGGCGGCGGTCGGCGGCATTGGTCGTGACCGGTGAGCGGCGCCAGTGGTGGGGCACGGGGATAATGGATAGAAGGGAGGGAGATTTTTGCGTGCCGGGGACAGAGCGAAGTGTCGCGACCAGATCTGATCCGAGACGTTGGTTCAAGATCGGATGGATAGGAGTTGTTGGGCTGGACGTACACGGTACACTGCCCTTGCTGGGCCGCGTTGTGCAACTTCATGGGCCTGCAAATCTGCAATGGTGGTACCTTCGGCTCTTCCGGGTTACTCAAAGATACTAAAAACTCTCTCATGAGACTCAAAATTTCTCATGGACAATAAAATTCCTTCTGTACTTTCCTGTGCATTTAACAAAACATATCTCCACGGGATTGAGATTAGAAGGGAAATTTTCACAGAAGTATGGCGACAACTGAAGAAATGCAGGATGATTATTTCATATTTTCACTATGTTATGAAAGATGAATCAGATGGCTTACAAGAGCCTGTTTCAACTGTACATGTACACAGGAAAATTTCCTCATATTTACATACACTCACGAATCTTAACACTGAGAGCAGGGCTTCCACTCCAAGAATTGCCCTGAAGAAACGAAACAAGAAAATTGTGCCGCATGCTAGCTCAGCAAGCACAAAGGTAAATCCTTCTAAAACTCAAGGAAAGTGTAAAATGTTTCATGTCATGGACTCATGGGGAAACATCAGAAAATCAATCCATCTTTAGAAGATTGCAGGGATCCAGCTTAGGAGCAGTTGAACAAAGCACTTAAAACAAACGAAATGATCTGTTGGTTTCTCATTAGTCATTAGTATGCAAATGAAAGCCATTGATGTTGTAGCGCTTCACTTGCCGTTGGTCTTCTCCTGGGGTTTATTTGCAGCAAATAGGATAGAAAATCAACAAACTCTGAATCAGGGCATTGTAAGTGATGCTGCAGAGAAGACTTTTCTGGGATCAAATACTCGAATTGATCTGTTTCCTGAATAGAAATGAGGTAAACAACAAAATGAGTTCAGTGTTTAATGTGTTATAACTCGCACAGTCCACAGAGAGAGATAGACATGATGAAATTCGAGTGGTCACAGGAAAGGCTACTTCCACTAGCACTAAGAATAGTGTACCTCGTTCTTGGTGAAAAGGTCGTAATCATCAGTGAAATACTTTTGCGTCTCCTCTCCCAGGGCAAGCATTTCCATGTCAATTGGGCCAATTATCCCGATCATTTGAGCAAGCATTATGGGCACTGGTTCATTAGGAAATAGTACCTGTTATGTGTACCAGTTAGGAATTATAATTAGACGATTAGCATTTTTAAATTTTAAAACAACTTTGTTTCCATATGGATAACAACAAAACAACTTGAAGCACATTATTCGTTTCCATGTAAAACGTTCTTATTTGTCTTTATTTATTAAAGCCAGTCCTTGTGCCCCAAAATTTACTCAGGCATTCATTCAAAAAAAAAAAAACTCTGGCACAGAAGTTTGATCTCTATTTTCTGTTTGGAGCTATATGTTGCATAGCATTTAGACAAGAAAGAAGGTATCAAACATGCCAACACAGCACTTCACTATTAATGCAGTGTGTTGAAATCTCCATAAAATTCTATGTGCTGTATGACAACAGGCCACTATGGGTTTAACACAGCTAAAAGGTCAGCACGTGTCCAAAAAGAAGGATTAGCAAGGTACAGAAGCTTCTTACCTCACCAGTGTAGAGTTCCGCAAGGATGCAACCAAGAGACCAAATATCAATCCTCTGATCATAAGGAAGCCCCAGAATGACCTCAGGAGCTCGATATGACCGTGATTGTACATAGAGACATAAGTTGTCTGTCAAGAAGCAACTACTTCCAAGATCGATAACCTTAATTTCACATCTGCTGTAGCTCTTGATAAGGATGTTTTCAGGCTTCAGGTCACAATGAATGATCCTTAAATGATGCAAATATACCAAGGCTTCTAAACATTGCCGAGCTATTGCCTGAAAGAAAAGGGGGAACTTTTGTTCATCAAAACCTTTTTTCTTAAGTTAAATTTAATTGCACTTAAAACAGTTAATCATTTTATTTACAGCAGTATCATTCCAAGAAAATGATCAATTACGGTTCAAAAACTTTATGTTTAAATGAAGCATATTAAATTGGTTTGGAACATTGCATATCGTGCATACTACAAATTGAACTGTAAGTGTCTATGCATATGCAACAATTATAGATAGCATCTTAGTATAGAACGGTCAAACATACCTGTATTCTAGGCAATGTGAAGTATGCTTCACCACCAGATTCCTGATTATATTTCTGGAACTCATATAGATTTGCTCGCAGTAATTCAGTGACAATAAAAAGGTGTTCCTGTTGCAATGTCAATATGCAGTTACAGAAATTCTATGATTTTGCAACCGCAAAAAATAAAGTACTAATAAATTCTATGATTTTTCTACAATTAAACAAGCATGCAAGCAATTTAAGAAATCAACTGAAAATAAGAAGCTATATTGCTTTTAGCCATCATAGATCCTTTTCAAAGTTGCCAAAGACCAACAATATATCCCTTTCAAACTTCCTTAGCTTCCGAATAGCCAAAAAGTATGCACATAACATCAATGCAAAGGGAGTATCTTAGTCAACTTTATTTCTTAAGTGATATACCTGATGATAAAAATAGTCATAGAGACGCAACACATGATACTCATCTAATGGATCGTATTTGTTCACAAACTTCAGAAGCTTGATCTCATCCAGACTCTGATCAAAGAAATCCTTATCATTTTTAATTATTTTAAGGCAAACATCAGTTCCTGTCTGAAGATCATGTGCTTGCACAACTTTACTGAATGCAGCTGAGCCAAGGTATTCAGTGACATAATATCTTCCTGCTATAACTGAATTTATGACAATGGGGAAATCTTTGCTTACTTCAAAGCCGGTCCTGCAGTGAAGACATGCTATATGAGCATAAGAATTAACTTGGAAGTATCATTTAGCAACCAAAAATGGAAGAAGAGAAGGGAGAAACAAGAAGTGATTGTGAACCTGTTCTTGCGGTGGACAATTCTCAGTTCAAATACCTCATATTCTCGATGGAAATTAGCGAGAGCGAGATCAACATTTGTCTCTGGATTTTCTTCCTCAGCTTTAGCAGCAGTTGAGTTTTGCGCATCAGTATTCAATGGTCCAATATCTCCAAACTCAAAGGTATCATCAACAGAACTCTCAGGGAAAGGCTCTATGCTATAACCTTCCTTCAGATATTTGTCGCTACTGTTTCTCATATTCTTTTCAATGCTATCATCCAGTTTGGCATTGTCTGTGATATCGTGTACAAGTCCAGGACCTAAAGACAACAAACATTTACAGTAAACCTAACGAAGCAAGCAGCAAATGATCTTTATACAGGATAAGAAGATGACTGGAATTAAATTGTAAATTCACACAAACGTTGGTAAACAAACAACAGTTCAGTAAGACTGATAATAAAATAGGTTTGGCCTTTCTTTGTTAAAAAATGTCTCCTCAAATGTGCATTTTTAAATCCAGATTCATTTCATTTCTGTAGTGTTACCGAAACCAAGTTACATATTATATTGAAGAGCAGAAGAAAATTTTCAATTCTTCTAATATACAGAGAAAACCCATGTGAAGCATAATCGTATAACAGCAGTAATGTTTCTGGAAGAGGTTACCACTAAAATGCACCATTTTTTTTTAGCTCTGTGCATATTTAACAGCAAATTTCAGTTTACAACAGTAACAAAACATCTCTCATTCAGCATTGTCTGCACCACTCATACACAATTCAAGTTGAATTGGATCCCAACACCAATTATAGTTGAAATTTGAATTGGACCACCATTTCCACAAACACAATTCAATTCTTTTTTTTTTTGGGATAACTACACAATTCAATTCTGGCATCCAAACGGTGCCTAACAGTATCCAAACTCTTTAATGCTGTAATTCAACCCTGTTCTCCCACTTCAATAAATAAATTCATAATATCTTCATCGGAGCAAAGAGGGTTAATGTTGAAAATTAGTACAAATACTGTATTTAGTGGAGTACTAATATTGAAGGGTGAAATCAAGCAGAAAGTTTAAGATTTCAGAAGTACTTACTTGTAAAAGCATCTGCATCAACCCTAGTACCAAATGAACTGAGCATTTGAAGCTCCTTCTCCACTACACTCAGCTCCGATCGCTCATCTCCTTCCCCAGAATCTCTTGGCAAATGACACTCAAGCACAACATCCGCAGGGTGCTTCAACTGAAACCCATCCATGCCACACTCATCAAGTATCTCTGTCTGGTCATCAATGATCTGGTACCTCCCATAGACAGTGGAGCTAGAATCCTTCACCACCTCTAGCCCCCCGTTCTTCAGTCCCTCACCACAGCATCCGCAGAGCGGTGATGAACATGTGTACACCTCAGCACATCCCTCACAGCCGTCATTGCCAACATGTTCATGACGGTGGTCATCACCGGCACTAAGCACTCCCATCTCTATCCTCCCTGAGCCATCGTGGACACCAAGAACAAACTTGTCCTCCTCTTTGTCTTCTCCATTGTCGTCGTCCAGCTCCGACTTGCTATGGAAGAGATGGTCGTCGTAAAGCCAACCTTCTTGGAAAAAGAAGTCGGTGGCGTCGTACTGACGCGCTGTGCCAAACTCCATCTCCGATGACGACGTGTCCGAGTGCCGCGGCGACCAGACTCCATATGGATTCAGCATCCCTAATCTCACAAACAAAATATATCAAATTTAGGACCAAAATCGTGACTTAAACACCCACAAATCCGCAAATTAGAACACTCAACTATACTGAGAAATCAGAATTTAACGACAAGCAGTATCATTGGTGTACAAAACCCAGGGGAAGGGGTTTAACCAGCACCCTACTAGATCAAAAGATCACAATTTTCCTCCATGAACATATGCACAGAGATATGCTGGCTTTGATCCAGCAGGTTCGAATTGGACCCAAAGCCAACCATAGCCGCCAAAAACATCGGCGCACAGATCGAGATTTCGCGCGACATAACTGACGACCTCGGAAAACGAGAAGAGATGGGTTTAACGCTGAGAGATGATGAAAAAAAAAATTCAGCCTTGTGCCCTGATCCCCTAACTACCTGAGGGCGAGGAGCGCATGCTGACGAAGGCAGAGGACGACGCCGAGTCAGAGCTGGAGCCAGGGCTTGCACTTGCAGGCGGCGCCGCCGGCGCCCCACCGCCTCCGGACGTGGACGCCGGCAACCGGAGGGGCGGGAGCTGGGGATCTAATGCGGCATCGGAATCGGAGCCGGCGTCCCCGGCGGCGGACGCGGCGCGGGCGAGGACGTCGTCGCGGAGCGCGGAGGCGGCGCCCGCGAACCCGTGGTCGGTGAGGAACGCCATGACCTCGTCCAGGCCCGGCGCCGCCATGCGGTTGGCGGCCCCTCTCAAGCGCGTGGCGCGCCGCGTGAGGTAAGCTGTTGCGTCGGCATTGGGACTTGGAAGCGAAGCGAGGCGAAGGCGAGAGGCGAGAAGCCTTCCTTGGTCTGCGCTGCGAGTGACGGAGGGAGGACGAGAGCGAGGACTGGAAGGAAGCTTGGAAGAAGCACAAAAGAAGTCAGAAGAAAGAGAGAGAGAGAGAAGAGAAAAGCATATGCGCACAAAAACTTTCCGTTGATTGCGCTCAGCCCCTCCAGTAACTCTGATATTACATTTTACGGCTTCGAGATTTTCTTCTTTCCAAATACAAACAGTCCAGTCGATGTCTCGTGTTCTCAAAAAAAAAAAAAAAAGGAGAGTCGATGTCTCGTTGACACGTATAGGTCATAATGGAATCTTGAATTATAAACTGCGTCTATATCAAGCGGTAGATCTTAGGTCCAACCGTGGAAGAGCTCAGAACCTATGACAACCGTTGCTTGTGTTTAAAAGGACACAAGTTGCTCAAATCGAATTGTTGACGACTAATGTATTTGGATTTCGGAGTTTTGAAACACATGCTATAATGAACTTAACCATTGTAGTAGTACTATAGTACTAGTACTTCTTTATGTTCAACATGGTACTTAGAAATTCTTACTTCTTACTAGGGTGCAATTTAGGTCTGTTTAGAACGGGGAAAAATAACTTTCTCCTGCAAAAACTGAACTGGCTGTGGCAAATTAATGTGAATCCTTGATTTTTTAAAATTGTTTTTTAATCTTTTAAAATTTAAAAATAAAGCCCTAAAAGCTTATGAAATTTGAACATTTTTCCACGCAACTTAAACTAGTGTGCAATGACAATATTGTCACACCAGTAAAAAGTGATGGCATGACAAAGATTTTAACGTGGCAGATAATGTTATCACACCAACGGCTCATGGTGTGATAATATTGTCTTGCCATGCCATTCTAACTTGTCATTTAGTAAGTTTTGGATGTATCTTCCTTTTTTTTGTACTCATAGAATAGGCAAATCAATGGGCTGATATGCATCTCTGACGACTGATGGCGTGATAATATTGTTCTGCCACACCATTATAACTTGTCATTTCAATAAGTTTTGGATGAACCCTCCTTTTTTCTATGATCAGAATATATAAAGAGTGGGATTCATGGCGTGACAATATTGCCCGGTCACACCAATCTAACTTGACAATAACTTCTTGTTTCGGCAAGTTTTGGATGAACCTTCCCTTGTCTCTGCGAGCGAAATAGATAACCAAGTAGCTAATATGTGTCTTTACCAATAGTTCATGACGTGATAATATTATCTGCCACACCAATTTAAGTTGCCTTACCTTCTCTCTCTCTTTTTTCTCTACAAGCGGAATAGGGCAAACCGAGGAGCTAATATACATAACCATTTTTGTTTTTTTTTTCCCACAGGCAGAATAGGATAACCGAGGGCTGGTATGCATGTTTTGCCCCCTAATATAACATGTACGCCGTGTTAAGGTCTGTGGCCCTTGGGGAGCTAGGGATGTGCCTCCCTTTTGGGGTTTTTTGGCTCCAGAAGGAGGGAAAAAGCGCGAGGAGCCGTGGGTCCTCTCCCGGTGGGCCTCTCGCTGTAACCTGCAGACCGAGGCAGGGCAGAGAGCAGAGCCAACTGATGTGGAGACCCCTCCCGGACGCCACATGGCGGGGCCGCCCCCCATCCTCGGAGCCGCTGCCCGTGTTGCTTGCACCGCTCTCCTCGCCTCGCTGCCGTCGCTTCCCGCGCCGTGCCGGTGCTCCGATCTCATCCACCACCACAACGGCATCACCCCTCCTGCTCGCGTCCACCGTGGTCGGGCGGATGGCGCGAAAATTATTAACCGGCTCGGTGTCCACCCCACCCCATTCACCGCTCGCCAGTGAAGGCTGGACCCGGGCGCCCGTCCGTCCCCACCTCTGCCGCCCGCTGCACCGCACCGCACCACCAACCCACCCCACCCAACCCAACCCGGGGCGCGTCGCCTCGCCACCTTTTCCGCGATTTGCTCGCGGTGGCCATCGAGAAATCGCGTGCCACCCCGCGCGCGCGCGGAGCCGCGGGGTGGGCTGATGCATGCATGGCGTGAGCGCCCCGCGCGACGGGTTTGGACTTTGGACTGTGACGCGGCCGATGGCGAGTGGGACGGGGAATCGCCAGGTCGGTACTCGGTAGGTAGGTGAGCCGGGTGCAGCATTGGTTTCTGCTGCCACCGCGCGCACCTAGCCCAGGCCGTGGGGATGTCCCCGTCCCCTTTGTCTTCAAGGCCGTGACTGCCGGCTCCGGTTGCCTGGTTGGTAGGAGTAAACGAGCACTCCGTACCGTGCACTACTGCGCTGCATGTATGCTTCCTGCTGGTTTTATATACGAGTTGCTCCTAAATATGCGGTACTGGCATGATGATGATTATATAGTGCTGGTACTTGTTTTCTTCCCAAGAGATGCCGATGCAATTTTTGGTTTGTAGCAGCATATGCCAACTGTTACGTTCTTGTCTGCGTGATGGTACGATATCACTCTGTGACTAGGATTATTACATGGGGCGTGACCACATATACAGTGCAAGCAAGCAAGCGTGGGTGAGCTCTACCGTGCAGACGAGTGATCATAATTCTAATAGAACTCTCGTCTAATGATGACATTAGCCATTGCTGGGTGGTAAAGCAAGAAGCGGATGAGCAAGCATAATCATGACGGCTGAATTCTATAGGCCTGTAGTTCATCTTGGGTTATCAATCAACCAACTTTCAGTTCGCTTAGAGGAGTAAAATTAGAAGCGCGTGAATATACTGAATAACAACCGCAGTAACCAAGGCCTATTAATAAACACCGGGGATACAAAAACAGGTCACCGAACAAAGTTTAATTCAAGAAGTATAATCAACACGATGATCGTCGTCTCGAGGGTGTTAGGCGCACCTTCTTCAGACAGGACACCCGAAAGATCATCAGAGCCCGTGGTCGGCGGTAGTTGCGGAAAAGGTCATTTTCTTCTGATCAGCGATTCAGGAAAAGTTAGCCCTCCCTGATGTGGATCTCAATCAAGCAGCAGACCGTGCGTCACAAGATTGATAATTGTACTAGAACGGCACTGAACGACTGAAGAAAACCCAGACAAAGATAACCAACTCTAACTTAATTTGATCCAAGAAAAGGTTGGTGATATGCCTAATGACTAATTGAGCAATAACAATGGGCGCACCATTGATTATTCCAGGCTATTTAAGCGATTCACATTTCGCGCTCGCTGTCACTAGGAGTGTTACCTGCCTAAGGGGCAGTGAGCAGTGAAGAGAGAGGACTGTGCTGCACAGTTATTCATGCACAGTTGTGCATGAATAACTTCATCTTAAAAAGTTCGTAGGCAATCAATAATGTAATGTGATCCGGAACTTTTGCTTAATCAGTGTGCCTACCTTTATGTGATCTAAGTACCTTTTGGTGGCAAAAGAGAATCTATTCCCGAGTGCATGAAAATGTGAACCGATATTAACTTGGTCCCGAATCATATCATCTCTTTGCAGTACGTAGGTTCACGATCTTAGGTTCTCGAGCCATCAGACAGCACGGGACTCTTGCTGAGAGAGGAAGTGCACCTTTTGGTGGCTCAAATTAAACATTACTTGACCAGCCGATGCCTATTCCTCTCATTTTTTTCTGCCGGTTTATCAAGTTAATTTGGTGAGGTTTTGGTTGGTTTCGAAGGGAAATCCGGGGTGGCGTGATGTGTAATCTACTCCTTTTGCTTATTGCACGGCTCATGTCGCTTTAGGTCCTGTTTATTTGGAGAGGACAAAAGACAGAGATAGAGAGAGAACTGAAAGAGCAGAAAAGTATGCAAAATAAATGTATGTAAGTTACACCGAAACTAGTATCTTTTTTACATTCGCCTCCTGATGTTGATGTCTTCTACTTTTACTTTATGATGATGTCGTTTTTATTCTTTATTTTTATGATTTAAAATAGGCCAAAAAAGGTTCAAATGTCATCCTCCTCGCTATATCATTGGACTTGTAGAGACAAACGTGGGCCAATGCTGCCCTGGTCGGTACACCCTTTCTCTTTTGGTAAAAAATAAATTAGTTTTATTATTTTACATTACAGTCCCATGTTAATATTAGTAGTAGCTCATAATTTAAGTAGATAAAGCATTTGAGAGGACTTTTTTTTTGGGTGGGGGGGGGGGGGGCTAATGGGCGGGCGATCGCCACGCGATCGATCAAGCCATCATATCCGCCCCCCTCCCCCTATACTCGATACATTCCTCCCTCCTCTCCCCCCTTTCTCCTCCCCTTCTTCTCTTCCTACTATAGTACACCACACAATTTTTTTTTAAAAAAACAAAAAGTTACAAAAAAATTTATGTATAGAAATACTATATACAAAAAATTTGAATCGGGTATGTAAACTTTTGACTTATAAACTTTGGGTCTATAAACTTTAGGTGTATAAACTTTAGATGTATAGAAATACTATATATAGAAAATATTTGAATTTAAATTTAAATTTGAATCGGATATAATTCAAATTTAAATTTGAATCGGGTATGTAAACTTTTGACTTATAAACTTTAGGTCTATAAACTTTAGGTGTATAAACTTTAGATGCATAAAAATACTATATATAGAAAATATTTGAATTCAAATTCAAATTTGAATCAGATATAATTCAAATTCAAATTTGAATCGGGTATGTAAACTTTTGACTTATAAACTTTGGGTCTATAAACTTTAGGTCTATAAACTTTAGATGTACAGAAATACTATATATAAAAAATATTGAATTCAAATTCAAATTTGAATCGGATATATAAACTTTTGGTCTCTAACTTTATATGTGCAAACTTTGGGTCTCTAAACTTTAGATGTGTAAACTTGAGGTGTATAAACTTTAGGTGCATAAATTTACTAAAATAGGAAAGTAATACGGTGCCAAAAAAGGAAACCAGTAGAGGGAGGGAGGGGGGAGGGGAATTGATCGCTACCCCCGTCCCAGGCGATCGATCGCCGATTAGGATTTCCGCTTTTTTGGGACAGCATTTGAAGACACCTGCAAAGTGAAGATTACCAGATCACCTTTTGGCCCAGGAAGCATGCGGGTGAGACGGCAACTCGCTGTGCTCGGCCCGGTGTACATGTTGGGCCTACATTGTTCGGCCCTCAATTAAGGCAGGTCCGCAAGTGTAAGAAATCTTTGTAGCACTGCTAGCCCAATACCAAATTTTCGTTTTAAACATTTTTTTCTGTCAAAGCAAAAATGTTTATATATAAAAAGCTAAATATCTCTGAAATTTGTTTTCTTTCGACGCATTGGACATATCATGCAACTCAATCATACCCGACTGTACGTGTGTAAATGTTCGAGAAACTTGATTTAATTAGGTATCCCAAATATAAACCAATAATCAATATAACATACAACAGTTAACTAAAATAGGGGAGAACCCTGTAGTGCTAAACTTAACAACTTTCGTTGATATCCGCCTTACAAGAATCAATAATACTCGCATACTAGCTAATTAATCTTTTATCGATCAGAGCATCTATCAGTGTTCGTAGTATTAAATATTTAAATTTGATGATGAACTATAGGTCCGATCTTTCAATAGGCACTGATAACTCTCAATTTGGTGGAAACTTGATACACATGATCCGGTTTCCAATTGATGAGGACATCACTTTGTCGGATACGCTCATAACTTCACATGTTCCAATGATAATTCCAAGTCCAAGTCCAGTTCGGTCTCCGGAGACAGTACTGACTTCAAATGGACCTAGCATCTTCATGCCAACTCCGATTTGGGTGATCTTGGACTTCGTGGAAAGCTTATCTCGTTACCTTTCAAACGCATCTAGTCTCATGTCCAAATTCATCTCGAGTCAACGGGAATCGCCAAAATAAGACAGTGCTGTTGCTGAAACCGAATTTGGGCCTTGGGCCTTGTAATAGACTAGGCCCATCTCGGAAGTGCCTCCCTCCACCTCCACGAATTAGCACTTAACCCTAGCTTTGTTTTCCTCTACAAATAGCTTTGTACATCCTAAAAAATAATTGGGTTTTGTTTAGTTGAATTTTGCCAAGTGCCATTCACCTTGTCTCTAGTCCTCGCTCGATTAGTCGGCGACTATTGATTCAGAGCCCTCAATAGTTGGTGTGTTGATTTGCCGGGTCGATTAGATCTACCACTTCAATCGCATCTATTCCTTTGTGCTTAATTACCTATTCGCAATATTTAAATTGCATCTTATCTTGTTCTTGCAGTGTTCTCTCGTTTGCATTGCAGGGATCATCAACCGCTCGTCACGGTTGGTACGACATCATTTGTGGTGTAGCGATTGCATGGCGTCCTGGACTTGTTCTGGTTGGTAGCCACGTCGCAAACGTCGCACTCCATCAAAGCGAGAGTTATCTCCTCACCAGAAGATCGGGCCACGAGAGAGAGCGTCATCAGTTGGTATCAGAGCTTCAGTTGCCTGGTGAGGATTTTAGTTTTGTAATTTTTTTCCCATCATTCACTATACAGCCACACCACTTTTTCCTTTACCAAACATTAGTTTTGAGCCTTGCAATTTTCATTCAATTTTGCTTTATTGAGTTTTGGTCCACTGTCGTGCGAGAATGCTAATCTCTTTATGCGAATCGAATAACAAAAGTAAAAACAAAGTATATTGCAACTCAATTTACTGATGAATGATTAAGATATCAAAGTTGGTATTTTACAATTAAACTGAACTATAGGAGAAACTGCAATGGCAGAAGTAATCTAAGCTAAACCCAACACTAAATTAACGATGACTACTGAATATATAGGTTTTAGGGTCGACATTAGACCCCTGGACGCGTCCCTATTGAACTCTGACACAATACACGGCTCAACGGGCCCAAAGCCAGTGACGCAACATCTAGACAGAATTTGAACGCCTTCTTGTTTCAACTATTCCTGTCAACTTGGAAGGAATTTTGACGTGGACCAGATCCATTGGAAATGTGGTTCCGTTAGCTTTACATACGTATGTAGAACGTTGAAATCGAAGTCCAAATGCAATCTGACCGATGATTTTAGTGTGGGCTACTCATAGAGTCCAAGGTGAACTCGAATTTGATATATGAATTGGGCCTACATTTTGGCTTGAAGGCTCATGACAATCTTGTTCATCTCCTTGCCTCTTTTCAAGTGCTCTATGGTTCTTTCCATAGTTTCTAATCATAATTAAATTATTAGGTAGCAATATATCCTCAAAATCATATAAAGAAATACTTAGAAACAAACTCACTTGTAAATTTAATTGTCGGACACGAACTCTAGTGATTGGATCTTGCATAGTAATTTGAGTATTATGTGTGTGCAAAGAAGAGCGATATGTTCTCATCAAAATTGCTAGCTTAAATATATGTAAAGACTAGAAAAAAATGTCCGTGCGTTGCAATGGGTGAAGTCTATTTTAATCTTACTATTGTTATATGGTTTAGTTATGATGAAATTCACTATGGGAGTTCGCTTGGATATATATATTTTTAGAAAATCATGGGCTACAGTTAGGAGTCCGATCGTCTCAAGTTAGCATGCGAGTTTTTTTAAACAGATTTCTTATATGATTCCTTCTGTATTATCAAAACTGAACGATCTTAAAAGCCGACTCAAATACAGATATATATTTCCAAAAGCAAACGAACTTAAAAACTGACTAATACACGGATGACGTACTAAAATACCGGCAAAACATCTTCAATTTTATAATAGTAGAGAAGTGGATTCAGTGTTTACTTAGTACTGTACCAATTAAACTAGTACACTTAGCATAGAGTTGACCATGAACAGAATCAATCTATATATCTTAGCGTATTAGTGTATGTTGCAGTGTAGCTAACAAACAGGCGGCATGGACGTGGTGCCATTCGCTCTGATCAGCTAGCGCATGTTTGCGTCGGCGATGACGAGAGGAACGATTCGATGCAGCAGCAAATGATTCTGGGTTTAGTCAAATAATTAATTAAATTCTGTTTCTGATGTTGCTGTATGGCCATGTGGATGCGTACATGGTCGGCATTACTATGATGTTATACAGATATAATTTTGACTTGTTTATTCCAGCTTCAACTCTTCGTTGTAAACTAATTAACCTAGAGATATAACTCATCGATCCCTTTCGTTTTGACAATAGAACACATTCATATATTGTCACTAATTTACCATCCTCATTGTGTGTGTGTGTCTATATATATATATATATATATATATATATATATATATATATATATATATATATATATATATATATATATCTATATATATATATATATATATATATATATATATATATATATATATATATATATATATATATATATATATATATATATAAAACTGATCCAATAGATCAATTCATATTATATTTACTATCCATCCTCCCAATCAATATATATCCTCATAATCTCCCTCCCTTCTAGTAGGAGTTGTGCGGTGTGCAAGTTCCAAGTGTAAGTTGTAGAGTCCACTATTATTCCGCATTTGAGCTAGCTAGTCAAACCCCTGGATCAGAGAACGATGGAGATGTATTTCCTTCAGCAACTGAAGAACACATTTACACTGGAACAAATATATAGCATGCAGGTAACAAAGATACTACCTTCATCTTAAAATGTACTTAAAAATGCTTATATTTTGTGACGGAGGTAGTATATATATAGGACACATATATGAGGCAAATATACGATTTAACTCAAAAACTTCTAATTTTTTTCAACTTATGAGTATATATATACCTAGTTGTAAAAATTTGATTCATATCTATACCTAATAACAAAACAACTTTAAGTTCAACTTTATTTCACAATCATTATTACGTGCCTAACTAGCTAATTATTATGTTTGATGGTACATATCTAAAATCAATATCTAAAATATTCAATTCAGTTTAAACTAGATAAACAAGATAATGTTCATACCTAAAAATTTATAAAATTTGTCATACTCGTTTAAATTTAGGATCGGATATATGCGCTTATTTTAAACATATATTAGAGCCGGGCACCATCTCATGTAACGGTTAATTTATCGTTAAATATATTTGTTTCGATACATAATTAAAAACCATGCATGTATCGTTATCCGTCTTACCTTTTGGTGAACCCAAAAGGCCTAGTTTCCACTTACTGATCTGCACGATCATCTGGATATATATGCAGGCAAGCGCACTGCGCACATCAGTCAGCAGATAGCATATATACGTGATAGGAGCGGTGCATGAGTAGTGTGTTCAGTGGAGTGGTAGTGATCTAGTCAAAATTAAGAACACAATGCTGATCGATGACTGCTCGAACTAGCAACTAGCTTAGGAACAAAACAAGTAAAGTGGATGCTCTTTTGGGTTTTTTCTCGTCTTCCGGAAATTGTTGGATTTGTTGCGTGCCTAACTTTAGTCATTTTCCCGTTTCCGCTCTCTCAACTTTGTGTGTGTGTGTGTCTGCTCCAACTAGTGGGAGTTGTTCTTTTCCATCTTTTCATGGCTATTTCTTAGAGCTTTGTAGTTCTAAAGGATTTTGTTTCATGCATATCTTTGGATGAAAAGACATGCTCGAAGGGATTTTATATTGAAAGCTTTCCAACAATGAAAGGATAGATGGTTCGGGAATATTCACCACAAGATAACCACAACATACCTTTTACACCAGTTCGTCTGGCTCTACCACATAATTCGGCAAACCCATACAGCTACTGGATTCACAAAAGATATATCGTCTAGAAATTCACATTAATTAAATAGAGAATACATGACCAAGTCAACATATATACAATCTTTAATTCCTAGGTGCAGCCTAAACTACCTTCAACTAGATGATCTGTAAGTGTTGCGCTATCCTAAATGCAAGTTCTCCATTTGGCTTGTAAAACAAGACTATACCAAGTTTGGACGGTGGATATGCTTAAGAGAAGAGGATGCCAAACCCGTAAATGTGCCCACTCTCAGTCGGATAGCACCGGGGACAACAATAAACCTACTAGCGAAATACAAATATTTACAGAGGATATGGATGGCGATATGTCAATAGATGCAGTTTCACCTAACAACAATAGGAAACCTGTGACACCGTATAGAGGAGTGGTGGCAACAAATTCTCTCTATGCCACGGACGCCGAAGATGTCACTCAAATCCCTTCTCATTCTCATTGTATAGGAACTTTTGCGTGAGCACAACACACAGATTTTTCGACACATGGCGTCAACCACTGCCACCATAATAGCTAAAACTAAAGAAGAGGCGGCAAGGAAAGTGAGAGCAGCAAAGCTTCGAGAGATACCCACACCGGGAGATCTAACAAAGATCTTCTTTTTCGCGGGCACGAGACCTTCCCCCATGCCATTTAAATACTTTTAACGTTAAAAAAATAATCCTCTCTATTAATGTAGAACGGCAAAGCTTTTGCCGATGTTAAAAACATAATATTGGCATGACATCAACCTTGGAGAGATGCCATGCGAGATTTGGAGTGCTGCTTAGAGAGAGGAGATATGAGTTGTCCATGTACTTATATTATCGATAGAATTAACTATTCCTATTATGTAACGGTACGAGTTCTCTACGAAATCAAATAATATAATTAATTGTATAATTAACAAATTAATGAAATATTATACAAGTTTGTCTATAAATTATCTAAATAATGTGACATGGAAAACTTATACAGTCAACTGTTATTTAAATAACTAGTCTTATATATACGCATATATTATAATTTGTCTCTCGCACTACTATGCAAATTTTTTTCACATACAGGTGTATGGCTTGCCTCTAACAAAATACCTATCAAAATCATTTTTCATAAGCAAGTGCTTAAGACACATGCAAGTAAAAGATATGTTTTTGGCAGAAAAGAAATGATTCTCGTAGATGTCGATTGGTGATATGGGCCCG
The DNA here is from genome assembly GCF_000147395.1 of Oryza glaberrima. NCBI lineage: Eukaryota > Viridiplantae > Streptophyta > Magnoliopsida > Poales > Poaceae > Oryza > Oryza glaberrima. The sequence continues at coordinate 32,666,757 of NC_068326.1, read as the reverse complement.
GGGGAATCAGGGCCATAGGGAGGAGGCTGCCCCACATAGCCACGTGGCCCTCCCCCCGAGGGGGGTCGGGCAAGAGGCGGGGTAGCGGCCGCCCTCTATGTGGCCGGGGGCCGAGCTACCCTGACCCCTTCCACACGGTGCCGCGTTAGACGGGCGCTCCCAGTGCCCACCTAACCGCATTTAAGACGGTTTGAGCAAGCTACATTAAATGCGGCGCGTGGTGCACTTGACTGATCTGTGACCAGTCGAATGACCGATGTAGCCGGGGTAGTGCGCTTGAGCACTGGCTCCATGTCAGGCGGCGTGCCGTCTGACACCCCCTGTCACGTTGTGATGATGAGAGGCTAACTGCCGGAGACGGTTTGCCTAACCCAGTCGGGGTAGGGTTTCCGTTTCCCGGCGTAAGTGAGGACCCAAAAGTCTTCATTCATTAAATGCCGAATAACGGGATGGCCCGCACACCCTAACTACATAGGACATTTACTTGTCTTATGCTCCCTCCTTCTCAAAATAAATATAACTTGTATGTGATATGACATATCTTTAGTACTACAAATTTGAATGTCTCTATCTAGATCGTAGTTGTAGGATGTATTACATTCACTATTAATTTTGTTATATTCTAGGAAGGGGAGTACAATACAAGAATTTTCAAAGGGTGCTATCCGTATTGTGGAGCCCACTAGTAGGATCTTATTATGGATTAATTTAATATTGACCAAAAATGCCATATCAATCACAATCCACTGTTGTAGGTGCTATATATATACTCCATGTGTAGATATGTACTCCTGTTCGGCTCATTGCATATGGTTGGCTACCTACCGATCGACAACCGAAAGACTTGCTACAGTATAGCTAGCAAAAGCTATGTAGGAGGTTAGGAACATGCATCTAGCAAGCTAGCTAGCTATAGCCCTCGCAGCAGTTGAATTGTATGCGCAGATGCAATGGCCAATGTTCCGAATCCATCCAGATGCTTCATCCGTTTTTAGACAAGATTTGACAGACACATGATACGTGCGTTTCCAAATTAAAGAAGTGCGCATGGCATATATTCTGAGATATCTCAAAGGAGTGCTTCAGATATGTAAAGCTCAACACATTCTGAACACCATGCATCCATTTTCTTTTTTTATATGCATGATGATATATTACTACTACCTCCGTCCCATAAAAATTACATTTCGAGCTAATTTAGGACAAAATAGTAGGATTAGAAAATGACCACAATAACCTTATTTAATGAACCCACTGCATGCATACATTCCATATATACAAATGATTAAAAGAAAGTTTGAGAGAATTAACCCATATAATTAGTATACTTAATAAAATTACAAGCATTAGCAGCCCAAATTATGTGGGATGGAAGGAAACTTATATAGATGAATCAATTGGTTGGACCCCACATGGCTAGAAATATAATTTTTGTGGGACAAAGTCTTAGAGCTAGAAAAGCAATTTTTATGGGACGGAGGGAGTAGTAGTTTAGTTCTCCATCCATCCATTGGTAAATATACGTAAACATCAAACTAAATTTCTTGCTTGAATATATATGGTAGAAGATTACATGCACTTAATTACTAATTAGCATCGCGTCCCTGAATTACATATAATGCATATATACTTCAGATAGTGAGCACGCATGCGTGCAATATATATGTGCTTATTATAATTAAGGCCTATAACTATATATGTAGCGTAAATTAAGTAGGCCATGTACACACACTCATGCATGTGTTATTCCGATTCAGATCATACATGGGATAATTAATGCTGACTGCTAGCTAGCTAGCTTGCTAGTTCGATCCATGGATTAGCATGCCGTCGCTGTTGGATCGATCGGTGTAGCTTAATTAGTTAATTAATTACTAATTATTTATTATTCGTTGTTTTGGGTGATTGACTGGCCCTTGAGAGCCTCAAGCTGTGCCTTGCCCTTGGGGCCATTCTTCCTGACGTACACCCTGTACTCGTCGAAGGTCATCGGACGGTAGTAGAGCGACGGCCGCTCCGGCGTCACCAGCTCCGGCGCCGGCGCCACCGGGACGTCGCCTCTCGGGTTGTAGAAGAGTGCGAGCGAGATGCGCTCCTCCTCGGCGTTCACGATCACGCGGTGCTCCACGCTCTTGTACATCGAGTTGCTCAAGATCTGTACGTCGTCCGTCCATGAATTCCATCCATGCACAGTACAAGAAGATATTAGTTCCTGAGAAATTAAAATAGAAGAACAGCTTGAAACATTATTGATGCAACTAGCTAGCTAGCTAGAGTACTATAGCAACGCAAGCTGTATATATGTGTGTATTTTGTACGTAGCTAGCTAGCTAGCCAGATACATACGACCATATTCATGCTTATGCTCATATATCAATGCACATGCATCATGGAATATTGATATATACTCGTATATGGATTCGTTGGCCATGCATTGAGTGCAGTTGGGTACTTGGGCGGTTCGTGGTATGATTCGCCGTAACATGCACATGTCTGTCCGAGGTAGAGAGTAGTAAGCTTCAAACCGACGCACAGAAAACTCGTATGCATTTATGGAGCTAGCGATCGATCACAATCCGCGCATTTTCTGCATGGTTGGGGCTCATCACCGTCCATGCATGTGTGCTCTCATGCCGCGTAACCTGCGCGAAAGATCGCCGCATAGATCGATCGAGCTAGCCGGCCGCCACTAGCTAGTCAACTCTAATTTATTCCTGATCATCATTTGACTCGAACTTAACTAATTAATCATGAGTAATTCTTAATCCCAGGTCATGGAAAAGCCACGATAGTGATTATTGCTCTTTGATTAATTAATTATATAAGTCCTACATATATGTGTACCTCAATCTGGTCGCCGACGTTGACGATGAAGGCGTCGGGGAGGGGCTGCACGGTGACCCAGTGGCCGTCACGGCGGCGTACCTGGAGGCCGCGAACGTGGTCGTCGGCGAGGAGGACGGTGAGGATGCCGGGATCGGAGTGGGCGGAGAGGCCCAGCGTGAGGTCCGGCTGCGGGCACCGCGGGTAGTAGTTGGCGCGCAGGCCCGCGCCGCAGTCCGCCCCACCGAACGCCTCCTGGAACCGCGTCTCGTCCAGCCCCAGGCTCGCTGACAGCAACCTCATCAGCCGCTCGCACAGCTTGATCACCTCTCTCCCGTACTCCTCGGACACCTCCCTGCACGCAGTTACTCGTTTATGTGTTTTTTCTTTAAAAAAATATTATCTATTATATTTATGAACGGAGGTAGTAAGTTGAGAAGATAATAAAAAAATATGAGGCAACATCTACATAATGGTTGTGGGACGGTTCTATATTGTGGTTGTACAACCATAGCAGCTGCAGCTGCCATCAATATAGATCTTCTTTATATTTTTACTGTATCAGTGGGCTGCAAATTAGCGATACTGAACATATCCATAAACTACAAGGAAGAAAGAAAAGGTGGTAGTGGATATGTTGAGAAGAAATGTATAAAATAATAATTGTGATTGTGAACGTTTAGCTGATAATATATGTTGTGGAGAAAATAAAAGAAAGTCGTCACCCTATTAATTGAACTATCTCTAAACCACACAAAATGGAAAGTGACTATAGTACTAGAAATTTTACAGTGCCCGCCCAAGTAAGCTGGGAAATTTTGTTTTAGCGGTGAAGTGAGACTGGGCCCGTCAAGAGTGAGGACTAGGACATTTTACATATGTACAGTGGATGCATTCTTGTGTCTTGCATGCTTTGGACTAGTATGCATCACACTCTTGCTAGCTGGATGGAACTTTTGCATGAAAGCACCCTTCACCTACTTTTCGTTGCATGCACGTGTTGGATTTCATGAACTGAGAAATTAAGGTGAGTCAGATGAACGTACCCCTGTCCCTTTTCTACAACAATTTTCATGCTGCTAATAAGTTTTAGATCGGCCTACTCTACCTATATGTATGTATTACGTCTACCCATGCCAAACACAGTCAAGACACACCTATATAAATAGCAAGTACTGCATCTTCTACTACAGTGCAAGTAGAGAAAAAGGTACAACAATCATAGAACGAAAGGAAATCAACGGATGCTCCAGGCAGTTAAGTTACTCTGTTCATGACAATCAGTACACTGTTCTCAGGTAAAAGCTGACCGAATGGATGTTGATTTATGTATGCAGTACGATAGTAAATTAAATATGTACTGTACCGTTAGTTTTTTAGCGTGTGAACTGTTCAATTTTGTCATATTTTTAATTAATGAATGCCATGCTTCTAATTAATTTTGGCGTGTGGAGTAGTACTTATTATTAGTACATCACTAATCAAAGATGCCATTATTAATGTTCTAATAGATAAATAAATGAATAATATTTAAACCCTAATGAAACTAAAGGTATGTTTGGTTTGTCGAAAAAAAAAGTGACGGAATTTTGGCCAAACAAGCTCCTATATATATATATATCATCACGACCACACCGGTATAAAAAGTTGATAGGGTTGATCTGGTAAGATTTATTAGCAAAAAAATAAATGTGCCCTAAATTTTGTTAGAATCAGTGTATAATGAACGTATACACAGAACATATATATGGAGCAAAATGAACGTTCTCGCCTTACCAAACAATTTAAATTACGGCAGGCCGTACACTAATTTAAATAATTCTGAGATGCACATTATGGAAATTTATAAATTCAGTGTAACAGTCAAATATATATGCACGATTTGATCAGTACTCCCACCCTTTTGAAAAAGAAATTCGACGTACCAAGAACGCACAAGAACCTCTGCAGGTAAAACATGCATGCACATGGGCAAAGCTAAATGAGAAATATCTCTCGAAGGAAAAAAGGCGAATATGCAGGTACAGTACTTGCAAAGAGATCGAGGTGATCTAAGCTAGTGCTTACTTGCAGATGCCGGGATTGGCCGGCCAGTATTTGGCCGGACTCTTGGCGGCGTCCGGCGAGAGGACGAGGAAGTAGTAGTCTCCCCAGTCGAGGATGGCGCCCTTCTCGACGCCGAGCCGGCTGCCGTACCCCTCGTACGTCCGCGGCGAGTTGGCGTACTTCTGCTTCTCCTGGAGCGGCAGGCGGAAGAAGCCGTGCCACGCCTCCCGCGCCGCGCGCATCAGCTCCGGCCGCACCCCGTGGTTTACCACCTGGAAGAAGCCCCAGCCCCGGCACGCCGCCGCCACGGCCTCCGCGAGCTGGCCGCCCTCGTCGTCGCCGCCGTTGCCGAGGTCGACCACCGGAATGCTGGCGCCGGAGGACGCGTCGTCCGCCTCGGGGGCGGGGCGGTCGCACGGTGGTTTGACGTAGCAGCGCGGGATGGCCTCCAGGCCGCTATCGGCGAGCGCCTGCACGCGGACCACGGGCTCCGGCCACTCCTGCATGCAGTCCGCCATTGCAAGCAAAAGCTAGCTGGCCTATGCAACAGTAAAGAGAACACAAGATAAGCAAACGTGTGCTTACTACAAAGAAGGCGGCCGGCCCTGCCGGCCGCCGCGCGTACACATGCACATGCATGCACGACGCGCGCGCTCCGGTGCGCTCCGCGCCTCAAAAACACGGGAACGTGAAATCGATCGGGAACGCGGAGATCTAGCACGAGATGGCCGGGCGGGATTAATGGCAGAGTACGACGACTCGTCCAAGCATGGACGCGCGCGCACATCGGCACACGCCGTCACGCCCCACGCTAGTGTACGTACTATACCAGTGTTCACCCATCAATTAGGCGCTATCGAACCACGCGGGCGCACGTACGAGAACACGAGCAGCACGCACGCACAAGACAAGAGCTATAGCTAGAACATACACGTACTACGTTTGCAGCGCGCACAGAGTATAAATGGAGGAAATGAATTAAACATAAACATACGTGCTGGGAGAGATAACCCGGGGAGTGTACTGTGTACTGCTCACTGAGCTAGCTCTCTGGCTGGGTTCGGAGTATGCCTCAGCTCTTCCTCCTTGCCTTGTTGGAGTTGGAGACTTTGTTGCAGAGATGGGGGTATATATAGAGCCAGATAAGGTCGGGGAGACCAAGAGAGAGAGGAGATATACAAAAAGGGTCAAGTGAATTAATTCTATTTGGAAGGTCGTTGATGTTGTTGCTTAGCTTAATTTTGTCTCTTCCAGAGGACAATAACAATTCGTCACTCAGATGGTCGATCGATCTGGGGTTTGGCCGTGGGCAGGATACCATGCTGGGCCATACAAAAGCTAGTAGTACGTGTAGCTGCTGAATTAAAACAAAACGTGTTTTTGGTGAGATAAATCGATCGGGATCTTTTGTGTGTGTGCTTTGACGCTGAACAGTGGGGAGACAGCGAAGCTGGACTGGGCTGTGAGACGTACTGGCACTACCACGACGATAGCAAAAGCAGAAGAGCCGTCTCTCTCCGGCGCTCGAGAATTCCACGAATCGATGGATCGGATGTGGCGAGCACATACGGATACTACAACATGAGTGAATTGGGGTTAGTGGGAAGGTCCACCGTCCACGGGAGCTGTGTAGTGGTCAGATGTTGTTTTACAGGTCGGGGCATCATGAAGCGATTGATTTGATATACGTGCTCCTATCATTTTTCAGCTACTCCCTCCATCCCATTTTAAATGCAACCATAAGTTTCTACACCTAACTTTAATTGTTCGTCTTATTTCAATTTTTTTTAATTAGTATTTTTGTTATTATGAGATGATAAAACATGAATAGTACTTTATACGTGACTTATATTTTTAAATTTTTTAAAAAAATTTCAAATAAGACGGATGATCAAAGTTAGACATGGAAACTCAGTAGCTTACTATAGTTCCTTAAAAAAAAATTCCCAGCTCAAATCATAGGCCGTGTTTAGTTTTTAGCCAAAAATTTTTTAAGCATACATGCATACATTTAAAGTATTAAACGTAGACTAATAACAAAACAAATTACAGATTCCATCTGTAAACTGCGAGATAAATTTATTAAGCCTAATTAATCCGTTATTAAGAAATTTTTACTGTAGCATCACATTGTTAAATCATAGCGTAATTAGCTCAAAAGATTTGTTTCACAATTTACATGCAAACTGTACAATTGGTTTTTTTCGTCCACATTTAATGCTCTATGCATGTGTCTAAATATTTGATGTGATATTTTTAGCCAATTTTTTTTCTAAACACACCCATTGTGTCGTGCGAGGCAAACATTTCTGCCGCCATCTTTTTATTAGTTTAAGAAGTGAAGTCAAACGGTGTAGCAATTAATTAGTTTCCTGATGAATATGTGCACGATGCACAGGACTGCGTTGAATATATGTACGCGTTTTTGGTTTTAAAGAGTCGTGTCGCACAATTATTCAGCACAAACAACATTTTCAAAGTCTATATATATGGATAAAACCATGTAGTAATCTATGCTTGTGGCCGGTGGCCGGCGGCCGGCAGGAATTGGAAAATATTTTGTGTTTCTAAATAAAGAGAGAATGGTAACACAAAAAATGCATGGAGTAAAATTAACAACTTCGATAAAACTACACATTAAGTGACAATATCATAAAACTACTAATATATCACAATCTACATATTTAAGCGTAAATATTCCATTGAAAAATAAACCCTAAATAGTGTACTCCATCTATCCCAAAATATACGTATTTCTAGAGTTCAAATTATCCTAAAATACACATATCTCATTGTTGACGGACTATACCCGCCTATGTTATTTGTAGAGTATAGGAATAGTTGATATAATGGTATACGCGATATTGAGGTAAAGAGATGAGAGACGGCGATTTTTATGCAGATTCGGACCCTTTAACCCTTTAACTAACAGGTAATAGCCTTACTCCTGTTAACCGAATCCGATGTTGCCTTTATATATCAATATCACATGAGCACAATATTTGGGACAACCTAATATAGTCTTTGTCGGTTTAGCGGCATGGAGCTCTCACATGTAGTCAGCTTCCACAAATATGAACTCGGCGATATTTGGAGGCAGCGCTAGGTTCCTCTTGTCGGTATCTGTGGCTCCATAGTGGGTTTGTCTAGGCTTTCCCTCGCATATGTTGTTGGCTTGTCTTAATCTGTCCTAGCCTATATATCCGCTCTCCTCCTAAGGAGTCTTGTATTTATACGCTCAGATGTCCCTTGTCCAAGTAGATCTAGGGAACCAAATATGGATACGATCCAAATAGTCCTTGTCTTGCTCAAGTAGGAGTTTGCTTCTCTTTCCTTATCTGGAACACTTTCCGTATATGTGGCTTGATTCCGTATAAGACTTCATATACGGTAGGTTCTGTTGAGCCTAATACAGGTATGTTATGTAGGTCTTATCCATGGCATTGACACTCTAAACCTCCCCCCATCTCAACCAATCAAACCATCTCATGTTTAATTTCTCGACTAATCACAATCTTCTACTATTTAATTTAATTATTTTCTTTATTTTAAAAATACTTTTAAAAAATACTTACATTTGAGGACGGAGGGAGTGGACATCAAATTAACCGTGGAGACTTCCACAAAGCCATTGTAAGTATTTAAGAGTAGTTTCCTAGTGCTTCTTTTCTAATGGAACATTTCAGACAAATTCTAAATTTTGACATTGATAAGCGACCAGTTCTTAAAACTGCCATCAATGAACACAAGTTCAATAAAATACCATTGTACAAGCATTCTTTTCTTTTTGCAACTACCATCCATAGATCTTTGTTAGGTCGTCTAAGAGGATCGTTTTACCCCTAGAATTTGGTAAATTCCATAATAATAAATTCCCAAATTACCCTTAAGAATATCATAAATAATTGAATAGCAAAAATATGTGCATATTTTCATATGGAGATTCTACATAATTATCTTAATGGAGGCCTTTAAAAGGGCAAAAAGATCTTTTGGGAAGACATAACGTAGATCTATGGATGAAAACCTAAAGGTAGTGCCAAAAGGGGATAACAACACTTGTATGGTAATATTTTGTAGAACTTGCATTCGTCTAAGACAATTTGTAGAATCATTCATTTGTTGGTAGCAATGTGTAGAATTTCTTAACATTTAATCATGTAGTTCCATAAAATTGGTACTATATTTGTGGTCATACACTCACTTCAAGTATATCTAGAGTTTTCTGATATATTTGAAGCAAGATGTGTAGTATTATGATAATATAATTTATCTCTGTTGTTTTCATGATAATTTTATAAAAAAAATATCTTAAGTTTTGTAACATATACTAAAAAAATAAGGGGAATAAATTTTAAGAAAAGTTGCATTATGCTCACTCTCGATGTATCCAAATCACCATATTTACCTGTGAAAAATATATACTCAACTGGGAAGCTCATGTGTGGCATGCATCTGGCAATAGGGGGACCCAATTTGAAAAAAAAATATCAACTAATTTACTATAGTTATGAGTAAATTTCGGAAAGTTTGTACTGTTTACCCTTTTATTAGATATTATCCATGTGATTTGGGAAGATAAGGACTTGGATATGAAAGATCAGTAGTAATGCAAGTGTTGGCTGGTTTGTGGCAAGATTTGACCCTAAATAGTTAGGACTAAGGAGGTGTGCGAATTGATGGATGATAAAGGATTGAGGGGTAAGTCACACACTGTACCAACAGAATGAGGGAGCTCGACATGTTATCTCAGTCGTGGAGTTCAGAACTGTGTGTTCGGAACCCTGGTTCCCAACACTAAGTGCCTGCACAGAAAACGGAGCAGCGATTAGAGGGTGATTAATTAAGTATTTGCTTTTTTTCAAAAATAGATTAATTTAATTTTTTTAAGCAACTTTCGTATAGAAACTTTTTGTAAAAAATGGACCGTTTAGCAGTTTAAAAAGCGTGCGCGCGGAAAACGAGGAAGATGGGTTGGGAAGAGGGGCTACCGAAGGCATGTGGATTGTACACATGTGTGTGTGTGTTTTCAATTAGGGAATGCATGCACGCCTGATATTTGGAAAGTAGTTCATCTTGATTCGCTTTTAGCATAAGGTATTATTCGTCCTTTTGTTGTAGAAAGATCAAAATATTGCAACAAGACAAGGTCATTGTAGAACAATTGTTGTGGATGGGGCGCGCGGACCATTGTCTAGGTCACCATCATTGTTTAGATTGTATTTGTGCTAGTATGGTGGAAATTTACATAGACTCAATGCTCCTTTAGTCTCGGACCATGCTTGGGTCTGCCCATGGCTATGAATGCAGAGTACTCCTTAAACTATCTCATTAATTTAGGGGCATTTCTTCATTTCTTTTGAACTAACGGATTATGGATTATTGTGGGAACATTTTTCATATTCCTAAATTATACTCCATCCTTTCCATATCGCATATCGTAAGGTGTTTTAGTTTTATCAGAAGTTAAACTTTTTAAAAGATAATTAACGTATAATATCAAATAAATACACTATCAAGACATCTTTAATAGTATATTTAAAACTAATCAGATAATGTATATGTTGCTTTTTTATATAAATATGGTCAAAGATAAAAAAAATAATTCTGAAAAAAAAAACAAAACACTTTACACTATAAAATGGTGGGAGTACAATGTATGCGAAGACTTTCTTCACCGATATTTCTTAGAAAAAAATGTTAAAATTAACTTGTCCAAGTTTTAATATTTAATTCATTTGTTCATGTCCTCGATATTTTTCATCAATTCACAGTTTCATCTATAATCTACTAGAACACTTTAAAATCGGGCTAGTCGTCGCACATGCCCTATATTGGGACATCACGTACATGATTTCCTAATAAGGGTTGTTTTATGAAATAAGTATTTTTCTAGTTTTAATTAGGATTTTAAAACTTGCTAGAAATAATATACGTCCTCGATAGAGATATTACTCTCTTGGTGATAAATAAATGTTCTGACTTTTCTCCCTTCAAACTTTTAAAACTCTAATCATTAAAAATTTAAAAATTAAAACAATTAATTTGAAAACATAAACACGGCATACATAGATATGTCTTGACAAATAATGTGATTTTATTACACCATATACTACTGTTTATCAGATTTGGTAAACTTGTTTTAATAAAAGAAATTGTGATCAGTCACACTCTGAAGACGAAAGTCAAATGACGTACATTTACTCTGAAGAAAAGAGTAAACGTTTCTGTGCAAAGAACATACTCCAGGTGTCTGATTCACTTGTGTGTCACAGTGTCAGTGTGTGTGATTGATTGCCCATTGATGCATGGTCATGTCAGTAAACATTGTCATTGTTACACAGCAGTAGTACGTTTTAGTCCTACTCCCTCCCATCACAAATATTTGACTCTTAAGATAATAATCAGTTTTGACAATTAATTTATATTTGAATGAGTTTAATTAATAAATTTAATAACTAAATGATAAATCTTTATATTATTTTCTTTGTTTTGAATAAACTAGGGTATTTGAGAAATATTGTTAATTTTTAGATAAATATTGTTCTAAACGTTAGATATTTTATAGCCGGAGGAGCACTTGCTGAGGATATGCATGCGGCGCCCTTAATCTAAGCCCATTTGCTACCTCCAATCTGTTAAAATGATGATTAGCTAGTTCGGCTCGTGTCGTGTTCTTTGTCGGTCGTCGTCTATATCACATCCCCGCATGGGACAAGTGAAAGTTACATTAATTAATTGATGTGGTGTAGCTTTCCGTCGCTGATGGTGATGTGTACATGTGTGGTAGGGAGCTTAATTTGGACAGCCAACTGCAAGTGCCAAGTGCCGACTTATATTATATGGTGGTCACTGCATGGGGCAACTTCATATGCATGCATGATGCATGGCCGCAATGAGGTGTGGGCTCTTAATGAACGATGATGAGAAGGACAAAAGGTTTGGGGGATAAAGCGTGAAACAGAAAAGCAGCGGCAGGCAATGTGTGAGGCAGGCAGCAGCTGGAGAAGAATGCTTGTCGTACTTTTGGTACGTACGAGTGTATTGTTGTGTTTAGGGGCAGATCTATAAATTTTTCTAACCTGAGCAAATCTAATAATAAAGAAAAACTACAATTAAATTCATACAACCACGTGCACGATTTAGCATAGATCGAATTCTAATTTATGAAGAAGATAACAAATGTGCGAAATTATATCGATGAAATGAAACTCGTTAATTGTTAATGTTGAATACTTCCTCCATTCCACATCCACCCAAAATCCATTATATTATAGGACGGAGGGAGTACTAGACATTATATGTACTTATAGCTAGTCATTTTGCTAGTAAATGTGCTGATCCACTGATCTCACATCCATTAGAACTACTTCATAGTACGGCTACATCCTGCAGAGCCCGGGCACCTGCCGAGGCTAGCTATCCGGGCCCTGGCTCCGCCGCTAAATTGTGTTCCTACGAAGAAAGATTGTTGCATAGTGGCATACCATCGAATAGATCTTGGCAATCCTACGGTCGGAAATCAATCTCGTGGTGATATCCATTGGACACTCGGATCAAAGGCTACTAACTTAAGGATTGTGCTACTTTGTATTTGCGGTAAGCACGATTCCGATCCGAACTGTCGAACGATGTATTTCGTATAAATTTTTTTATACATAAGTTTCTTTATAAAATAAATAAATCTATCTTTTAAGCTAATATTTAATTAATCACTAGATAATGATCGCCTCCTTTTGCGTGTCCCAGGTCAGCCAAACCTATTGAGCATGTCGAACGCCGCCTAAGCTGGTCTCGCTTACTTTGTTTTTTTTGGGAAAGGTTGCTACTTGATATTAAAAATATGTGTAATTGGCTGGAGAATACCGCAAGAACGTGTCAATATTGAAGGACACTTAAAAAAATATGTGATTGATTGAAGAAAATGAAGATATTATTGTATCGTTTTGGGTAAAAAGGGGGGAGAATTTAAAAAGGAGAGTAAACTACAGTTTGTGTCACCTTTTATTGTCAAAGTTTCGCTTTGGATCAACCTTAAACCAATCTTTTTACTTTAGACCGGATAACTTTGTTATTTTTTTCAGTTTGGATCATCTAACTCTCTTTACTATTCACACATACCCTTCATTCTGGTGAAGATATGGCCTGCATATTGACAGGAAGTTTACTAGTGTATCAAAACCAATTTGATTGAGGATGCTGATGAATGTTGAAGTTGTTTGGAGTGGTCCAAACCAAAAACAAAATTACAAAGTTATCCAATCCAAAGTGAAAAGATTGATTCAAGGGTGATCCAAAGTGAAACTTGGACGATAAAATATAGTCCAAATTACATTTCACTCTAAATAAAGTAATATTGCCTCTGGTGCCAGTTGCATCTAACCCGTTTGAGTCTGGTTTGAATTGGACCTAGCCACACTATCTCCCCTGGATCCGCATCCAAAGTGCTAAGCCTAGCTATAGGAGGTGACAACGGCGGTTTCGATGGTACTGAGCACAATCGACAGTGCAAGAGGGTGGATTCAAGTAGACGAGTTTAATAAAAAGCATCGATTGAGCCATGGTGGAGTGAAGGTGAATGGATCTTCTTCCTCATAGATTGTGCATCGCCTCGCTGGTGAGCTGCGCTTGGGAAATGAGGGTTAGATGCGGCTCACACTATCGGTAATCTTGTTGTTTCAAAATTTCTCTTTCCCTTTTTCTTAGAAATAAAATAATGTCTCGATTACAATTTTTTTTCTTCGGTAGTGAACGGTTTTACTGTATCTAACTAGTTATATAAATTTTGAATTTTTTGTATTAAATTTTACTACAAATTGTAGGGCCCATTTAATTTGGAGGAAAAATATAGAAATTTTAGAGGATTTTAACCATATAGGAAAATTTCCTATGAAGCCATTTGAAATAAAGGATTGAACCATATCCAATCATTTAATATTCATATGGAATAGACTGTCCAGTAGAAATTTTAGAGGAAATTTAGCAAGAGCTTCAACCAATTCCTGCATCTATCTCTTATTCAATTCTTGCGTTTTTTCAACGGTTCAATCAAATGGTTATTCTTGTGTTTTTCTGCGTTCTGCAATCTTCATTTTACATCTATATTCCCATCAAAATCCTACGTTTTCTCAATAATCATATGATTTAAAGGGCGTAGCCAGCGACCTTCGTCCTGGCCTACCACGTTTCGACTGCGTGTCCCCCATCAATCAATACGTAAAGGTAGTATTCGGATAGACACCGGCACGGGCAAAAACACCGCCCGGCCGCTTGCACATCGCACAGGGGAGGATCAGGCCGGCCCGGCCGTGCCGCCACATGGTGTCCAATCGAAACCGCTCGTTGTCGGCATGCATGCCCACGGGTTAACCTCCACCACGGCTTTCCACCACGGAGTACGCCTTCGTTTTATCACGTCACATCCGGAGGCCGTCAGACGTCCGCCTCCGCCGCAGCTCGACCAGAGCGAAACGCGCCGAAACGTAATCAGATATATTCCCCCCGGTACTAGTACCGATCGAGCGAAACGCCGAAACGTGTATTAGATATTCGCTGCGCCCCGTGGCTTTGGCTTTGGCTTTGGCCTTTTTGGCTTCACGGGTGGTGCAGAGCACACCGAGGGGCAGCAGGGTGTGCGGCGGCACGGCGCGATTGCGGCGCAGCCAGCCGCGGGTGGGAACGGAAATGCGCACGAGCGCGATATCTGCCGACAGGTATAGTATGCTAGTACTCCTAGCTGCGTGCAACGGACAGATTTGACGGCCCGCCGCATGGACGGCTGTCGATCTCTCGGCCTCCTCTCCTCGCGTGTCGGTCTCGGCGCCACCCGCTTCCGCGCTTGCGTTGTTGGGCCACGGCCGAGGCCCCGGTCGTGCTACGTGCACGTCGCGGGCTCCCGCTTTCCCGCTGATGATTCGACCGTGACATCGGCCCGCGCTGCTCGGCGGAGTGGAGTGCAGTGGAGTGACTGTGACAGTGGCGCGCGTGTGGGACTGTGGGTTCGTCGTGATGGGGGCTGACCGTGCCACTGCTACAGCCTACAGCGACCGAATTGACGGCTTCGCGGCCGCTTTTCTGACGACGGCGTATGTGCTGCGCGGGCATTCCACGATACTTGGCATGGGATGCGGTGCGACTGTGCAATTAGGCGGCGGAACCAGCGCCACAAGGCAATGCAGGCAGTTGATTTGATTTCGCTTTTGTTTGGGAGAAGCGAAAACGAAGACACGTTATGCCCTGGTGGAAAGGAAGGGCCACCCGCGCACGAGGATTTTGCGTTTTTATTCCGGCGGATGGAGCAGCAAGAGATCGAATTGGGAATTTGGGATCGATGCGTCATCACCTGTTGCTAGGTTTGACCGTGGGGTTTAGAGGGTGCTTATTAAAATAATAGAGCCGTGTTCGTCCTGGTTTAATCTTGTTCCCTGAATTTGGCAGCATTAACCTTATCTTAATTATGCTCCACGGTTGATGCGCCCGGTGGTGCTCTCCAGCAGTGATGCATTTCTGATGATGTAGCATTACCACGGGAAAAATTCCGGCGCGTGGTTGAATTCGAGCGGCATCGATCTCAGACTTCTTGATTACGAAAGCATCGCGGGTCAGAACAACTTGGGGGCAGATAGAACAGAATTCGATATTAGTACCTGGTGTACTAGATGAACACTGCCTCGTAACTTTCGTTCAGTCGATAGCACGCACTCGATGCCTCCACGAGCACATTGAATTTTGCGACAGGCTAGATAGCACCCCAAATGAACAAATTGCATTTGAACACGGCAAAACATTGTACAACACTTGGCATCAGGTACCCCATAGGAACAAGGCCACGAGGGCTAAGCAGGCGCACAGCATTTGGTATATCATTCGGCGCGTGCTTGTCAGATGAGCTAATTACACAGGTAAGCCAATCGGGAGGTTCCACCTATCTAAATTTCCACGCAAAATAATCATGAGAAGAAAAGGAGAAAGGGTTTCTGCTTAGCGAGCCCAAAGGCCTAAACTACACGCATAAAATTATCACCCTTAGGCCTTCACTCATTGACCAGTTTTACGGACCCATCCTTTATAAGCTTCATGCTAAGGCTGTTGAATCTTCCTCTAGAGTAATGCCGGGACGCCTTTCTCCAATCTGTGCCCGTCTTCATCATTGCTACAAATTCGTCATAGCTAATCTTGCCATCCTGCAGTGAAAAGAAAACATATGTTATTTAGATAAAAAAAAAGTTTTGAACGATATTACCAAAAGAATGGTTGTATTCAGAAATATCATCACCTTATCAGTGTCAACTTCTTGCAATATGTCGTTCACCACTTCCATGCTGTCACCTGCTCCATCGTCCACTAGAGCCTCTCGAAGCTCTTCAGGCTCTATGTAGCCATTGCCATCCTTGTCAAAAAATAGGAAGGCTCGCCGGAGGTGCTCATCATTTGCCATCCTTTGCAAATGAAGAGAGACAGCCAAAAATTCACCATAATCTAGAGCACCCTTACCATTTGTATCCACCTATTTGCAAAACACATGATCAATTAAAGACTTGCAAAGTAGTCTAGTACTATACGAACTATCTGATTAACGATAACCATAATACATCTACAAAAGTGAGTGTTAGTCGTGAATTCAGTAATCTATCCCACTTCTATGAATATGCTTCTCCCTGCACACTACTTTGTTCCTTGCGTTATATTGTAGTAGTAATATATTAACCATTTACTCGATCAAGACAGCTCCACAGGTGATGCCGTGGACCATGCGGATCCATCATCAAACACGATCCACCAAAGGAAACACATAACTCAAGTGATGATATGGTTCCAAAGGGTCTTAAGCCCCGAAATGGAACTGCCAGAATGGTGGTTCTATATGAAGGTTAGGTAACTTTCATTGTGCACATCAAAACAAGATGCAATACTTCATTCTATTTGCCCTACCGTTCTGTTACTTCACAAGGCTACTTACTACACATAAGTTTCTTGATACACATATGGTGAAAAGTAAAACCACTCCTATTGCTTAAAAAATGAGAAGAAAAATATATTTATCCCAGCAAATAATTGTACTACAATCAAATCGTACCAGCTAGTTTCCTAGTCCTACAATCTACAAGTGCAGGTTCAGCTCCTACACCTAAGCAACACTAACAAGCCATTAATAACACTAGTGAAGATGGAACAGACAAAATACTCGAATATGATGTAGAAATCATGCACCCCAAATGCTTTTATCCTAGCTTTTGTCAGCTAGAAGGATACCAGTTACATGAACCTAGAACAAGTGGTGAACTAGAATAAATATCCATTGCAAATTTTCAGTCTTATTCTGGAAGGAAACACATTGATGCAATACTCCATTGGCCATTGACATGTACTCTAATTCTAAAAATATATCGTGAATAACAGAACAAAATCAATACATATTTTACACGTAAGCAATAGGTTAGCATGAAAACTGGGGCAATGGACCGACAGAAAACATGGTCATGCAAAAATTGTCGATCTCATTGAAAAGATCATGTGTACCATGTATATAAAACAAATAGATGCAGCAGTTGAGGTTTCTAAGTTAGAAGCCCCCTAACATCTAGTTCCTCCTATATAGTCCCGTGTGCATCCTTGAAACTGCTATATGTGAAGGAATTGGACCATATAGACATATATAGTCATATAGACCTCCCAGAGCATGTTTGACTCAGATGGGTACTTGTGCTATTGTGGGATATCAGAGGGGCCTATATCATGGCCTACTAAATGAAGGATGCACAGATCAGTGACTTTGAAAATCCACAAATTTGTGGCTGAATATCTGAAAACACTTACAGCTTCGATAAGCATCTGCACTTCCGATTCTGCCAGATGAGAACCAAATTTTGCTATCCCGCTCTTTAATTCTTCATAAGATACAATGCCATCGTTATCAGTGTCCATAGCCTTGAACATCTCCTTTATGTCCTCAACTTCCTCAGCAGATAAATGATCGGCAATGACCTAGTCAGATACCCAACATCAGTTTTTGTCACTCAACAGTAGATTGACATGGTAGATACTTGGTGGAAAGCATCGGAACAAGATGGAAAGGTTAAGAGAGCAAGATACAGACCCTTAGTGCTCTTCTTTTGAATCTATTCATTCTAGAAAATTGTTTGAGCCTTGACTTCACAATATCTCCAAGAGGAACATTTGGAGCTTTCTTAGCATTTTGAAGCCATGGATGTTCTGTGGTAAAAAAGAAAGGATATCAAGATTCCCCAAGAAAAAAAGGAAAATAACAAAAGTTAACAAGTTATTTATACTAATTAATGTAAGTAGTGACCTTTTTAATGCTCTAGATCCTAATTCACAAACGAAAATACCATGTCGTTAAAAGACAATATATGGTATATGTTGCCTATATTAGACAATGATTAATTTATGTATGGCTAGTGATCCCAAGAAATGGAGAACTAGTAATATCGAATCAGATTCCATCACAATGCTATAATGCTGGAAAGAACAGAAAATATAATCAAGTTTGAATGATCATTGAATTTGATATTTTATGGTATGATGCACGCAAGTAGAATATCAGGTGTCTATTTTTTTGTAGTGCTATGTAAAACGTACCAAGAACTTGCTTTGCAGTTAACCTGAGTTTTGGATCAGGCTCCAACATGCGTCGAACCAAATCTTTAGCATTTTCTGAAACATTTGGCCAGGGTTCGCGTTTGAAATCGATATTTCCACGAAGAATGGCTTGTGCCACCCCTTGCTCAGTCTCTGAAAAAATTCCAGGCGAGATTGTTTGAGGGAGATGACAGCCAATGATAGCGAAGGTTTTAAAAGAAAAGCAACATACCAGCCCAAAATGGAGGAACTCCACATAACAAAATATACAAGATAACTCCTGCACTCCAAATATCTATTTCCGGACCATAGTTTCTCTTCAATACCTCTGGAGCCATGTAATATGGGCTTCCCACAATTTCAGAAAACTTCTCACCTAAAAGAACATAACAATCACATAAGGACTGGATGGAACTAGGAGTTTTGTCTGTATACAAAGAACAACGATCAACTGTTGTACAAGCACTGTGAGTCCACAACATTATAAAGCAGGAAAATGCCATTATTGACAAGGATTGACTTCATATTCAATTCTCTCTCATTTCCTCATGATTCTTAGGTACCATAATTTTCATGAAACATACTAAGGAGTTCAACTCACAGGTGTTCCACAAACAAACAAGAAACAATTCAAGTTTCTGAGCCTTCTGTGTCGAAATGCTCTACCTTGTTACAAGGTAACATAACAAAATTCAGTTGTCTGCAGAAAAATGTAAAATATGACACAAGCAAGGTAGCAATGTCACCATAAGAATTCAATGCCTCCGGGTGATTAGTGCATAGCAGTGCGTATGTAGCAGCTAAGAAGAATCCAATAATCACTGAAGATAAAAAAAACATAAAATGAGGTATATAGGCAATGAGCTTGCCCTGTGCAGCAGTGCGGACTGCCTTGGCTGCTAGGTGCTTTAGGTGTTAGCCTCAGTGAGCTTGCTGCATTTTGTTCTAAGAGACTTTTTTTTTAATCTTGTGCCACTCTTCACAACTCTATTCTTTCTTTTCCATAAAAAAATCACGCTTCTATCTTTTGCCACTATTCCATTAGTGTGCATTTCTCTATTTCTATCCCTGTCTGATCAACAAAGGTTGGCCATCAAGCTTTCCCCCCGAAAGACAATTATGGCATTGCATATGTTCCAAATGAAAAGAAAAAATACTAAATGAACAATGTAGAGAAAGGTACAATGTTAATTTAGATGGCACAATTCTTAATAGCAATCCAAACATATGTGCAAAACAGGCGGTAAATTTTAGACTAAGGATTAAGTACTTGAATAAGTTACATCACAGCATTTAAGAGTTATGACAAATACAACTACTTGTGTAAATTTGGCATGTTTCCCGCTATGGCATGCAAAAAATTGCAGTTCAATGCCAAAGTCATACTGAAAAAGCTTAATTAATCATAAAATACTGAACATGAAAAGGGGAAGATGAACTAATATAAAGGGAATACTTAAAGATGAGAAGCACCTAAAAGGGAATCCAATCTAATCAAGTTAAAAACATGAAATAGAGTATTGTGCTAAAGGCAGGGATGTGTCTTACTTAATACATCCCATGTTCCAACTGGTAAAAACATGTGATAAGTTTATATGTAAATTAAGTGCCATAATCACCACTGCTGTAGTAAGGTTAGTGCATTTACTGCTAAGACATAGCAGTTTCAGTTCTATAGCGTTCTCCCAAAGTACAGCACGCTGAACTCAACATAATGTATTGACACAATGAATGTACAAATAACATGTCTGGTGCAACAAAACTAAATTTAGCCATGACTATGCATCAGCATTTGTTTCTTCTGGATTCTATAAATAGTAAGTCCATACAACAGACACCTTAGATCCTAAACCTAGTGTACCAAATACTGAACCCACAATACAGTCTTCAGGAAACCAAACTACTGAGACTGATGCAATCATAGAAATGGCCAATATTGAACTAGTGTTCTGCAAATTATCAGCATTGAACTACTAAGGAGTGCACCAATTCCAGCAAAATAGCATCCCATAGCAAGGGGAACAACCAACATTGAACTACGGTTTGGTGAAAAAGACACTAACTCCATCCAAATACCATAGTAAAGGCGCTGTCATATACAGTATTCGATTGACCACCCAAAAATCCTGCCTTCAACTAGAAGTACCAAAACTGGTGATAGCTTTTTCCTCTATGGAAGAAATGCAAAATCTTTGCAGATTACACAGCAGAACAACTGCATTTAGCTACGGCGGTACCCACTACCAAGTATTCCACCCAAAACAGACCATTAGGCTAGAGATCTCACGAGGCTGTACGGAAATTCAGAAGTGCGAGTGGATAATTGTTCGAAATTGGGAACGGATCTCGATTCTGCAGGGCTTACCGGGCTTGAAGAAGATGGAGAGGCCGAAATCGATGGCCTTGAGCGGCGAGTTCTCCTTCTTGTTGGCGAAGAGGAAGTTCTCGGGCTTGAGGTCCCGGTGGATAACGCCGTGGCGGTGGCAGAGCTGGACGACCTCCACGATGGTGCGGGTGACATTGGCGGCGGCGCGCTCCGTGTAGTGGCCCCGCGCGACGATGCGGTCGAAGAGCTCCCCGCCTTCGCAGAGCTCCATGACGAGGTGCACGGCGCCCTCGTCCTCGCACGCCTCCCGCAGCGACACGATGCTGGCGCTCTTGGGGAGGTGGCGCATGATGGCGACCTCCCGGCGCACGTCCTCCACGTCGACCGCCGTCCTCAGCTTCCGCTTGGAGATGGACTTGCAGGCGAGCAGCTCCTTGGTGTCCCGATCCATGCACAGGTACGTCACCCCGAACTCCCCCCGCCCGAGCTCCCGGTCCAGCGCGTACTTGTCGTCGATCCCTCCGATCAGCTCGCACCCTTCCTCCCCGAGCACGGGGAGCCGCTTCTGCCCCGCTCCTCCTCCTCCTCCTCCGCCGCCGCCGCCCCCGCCGCCGCCTCCCCCCACGCCGCCGTTCCGCGCCTGGTGGGGCTTCTTCTTCCCGGCCGATGCGGGGAAGTGAGACGACTTGACGTCCTCCCGCGCCGCGGCGGCCGGCGAGCGGCAGCAGTTCCCCATGCTCGCGCGAGATCAAGGGGAGGGAGGGCTAGGGTTTGTGCTGCATTGGGCGCCGGGGTGGGGGATTGGGAGATGGGAGGAGAAGGAATTGGTGAAGTGAGGTAGAAGAGAGAGAGGAGATGAGTAGAGGAGCGGTAAAACTGTGACGAGTTTGGTAATGGTAACGGTAAAGGGACGGGAGGGAGGCGCTGGGGACGCGTAGCCGGCGGTAGCTTTTAGCCTTGGGCCGACGAGGACGAGGGTGGGGGAACATTCCCACGTGGCGCCGTGGCGTGTGCGAGATTTGTCGCTGACCGGTGGGGCCCTTACGGTTTTTTTGGGTGGGTTCTCCGGTGCGTTTTTGGGCTTTCGCGGCGGTGCGGTGAGCCGGTGTGGGGAAGGACGGCTGGGGGGGGGTGGGGTTTGACTGCGCTGGTCGCCGCTCCGGTTGTCTAACGGCGTGTGCGCGAGAGAAAAAGGACGGAAAGGGCGTCCGCCGTGGCGCCGTCTTATCTCTAATCTCTCACAGTCTGCCCGGTTTTTTTGCTGGATTATTTTGGTCAAGTATCTAAAAATAAGTTCTCTCACAAAACATTACTACATTTTTTTTCTACTGTATTTTTAATATTATTATTATTCCAGGCTATTTGTTAATTTATTTTATTATATAATCGTGCTAATAATTGGGTTAATAATCTATGTTCTTATTTGTTGCTTACTTCTTATTATAAGCCATAATGGCACATTAATAGTTAAAAAATAATTATAATTAAAATTTTGTATATGCGTTTTTATCGACTTAAAAGTTAATATAAAAATTACATTTTAAATAATATTAAATCAACTTTAAAATCAAGTTTTAGAATTCAAATATTAATATTGGCATATAAATCATAAGCCAAATGATGAGGCTCTAATCTTAAACGGTTAAGAACATCAAGCCATATTAGCAGTGTGATTTAACAAGGAAATCACTGCGGCACATACGCTTTTCCTCTATGCATCTTCTGTTTTGTTTCTTTTTTGCTAGAGACTTGCCTGAGCTCCGAAAACCGATGTGTTTAGGATTCAACCTTCTGAACTGTCCCTGTCACTGTTTCAGAGACCGTCAAAGATCGTGTTAACGAAGCTGTGTAGTATAGTATTGTTGCTGTCTTTGCAGCGCCTAGCTGCGGAACAATATGCCGTGATTTTGCGTGCGTGATGTTTGTGTGTCACTGTGCGATTATGTCTATACCACTCAATAAGTGTAGTTTACGCTATCGTTCCTGTAGCTCGAGACGTTGAAATGCGAAAATGTCAACAATACGTGGGCCGTTGCAACTACCGTTAGAAGCCTCTCGTTAAAATTTCAACGTTCTCTTGCCAACCTTCAACGCCATCAATGGATCAAAAGCCAAAGCCTAACCTACACTTACACAGCTGTGAGATGGACTTGTTACACGTTTCTAGCTTCTAGCCGGCAATAAACTAGTAGACGGTATTTGGATCGGTAACAACGGAGGTCTTCTTCCCTTCCATTTTTGAAACCCTTGCAAAAAGCGTTCCAGCTTTTAACCAATATGAGCAAATTCAAGTGTGTGTATCTGTGGCCGGACAGCGAATGCTTCCGAAACACTCAGGGACAAAGCGGAGCTAGCTACGGCTGTCATCTTGGCTTAATTAGCCATGCTTCCGACGGCAAGGGGCGACAACGACTGCTCGACAAAAAAGCAAACCTCCCCGTTTGCTTCGACATTAACCATGCAACAGTGAGCAGAATACGACCTGTGAGGCAGCCAAGGCATGAAAAATGAAAAATCACCGGTGAACGAAGTAACGAGACTGTTTCTACGTGTGGCCATGTTTGCCCGCATGCGTCACAGGGTTATCCTCGCCTTCTTTTTTTTTCTCCTCGCGGGATGAGCCGCGGGAGATGAGAGATCGCCGTCGTGCACAGCCAATTCGAAAGCATAACATGCAGCTATAGCAAAGCGCGCGGTTACTGTATCTCATCGTGAGCAGTATAGTATGAAACGGAGGGGCTCAGCGGTCACATCGGGAGTGGATTCTAATCCCTCGAGAGGATATCCCCTCGTATACCTTTTTTTCTTTTAAATTCGATGCAAATAGTTATGAAAAAATCTAAAAAAATTGACAATATAGAGTATAATGATACCTACTAGTCCACCAAAATTCAAGTTCAAATTCGATCTACACATCGAAAAAAAAAAGACAAATTTAGATATAAACAGTACGCTACTACTCATATGCTGAATTTGTCTTTTTTATATCTCGGCGTGTGAGTTGAGTTTGGACTTAAGATTTTGTGGAGTTGTATATATGTGTTGTATGAATATTGTTAAATATTTTCAGAATTTTTTATAACCGTTTAAATGGTTTTTAAACAAATGAGAGAACATTGAACAATTTCCCCGGTCACATCTGCAGTGGGGGCGAGAGAGATTGGAGAAGCCTTTGCTGCGTGCAGCGTGCGCAGGAAGCAGCGGTCCCAGTCGTCCGTCCCAAGCAGGTGACACCCAAAAACCAACGACTGCTGACCTCGCTACCGGAAAACGGATCTCGGCGACAGCAAAGTCCCCCGCGCCGTACCAAACCTTTGCCTGAAAAAGCACCGAGCTGATGCTGTGCTGCCGCTGGCCAGGGCTCCACCTCCCGCCCTCCTTTTTCTTCGGATGCCATCATCTACCCTGCGCCCGTACAACACAACACAACACCACCCTTCTTCTCCATCTTCTGCATGACTGCATGACCGATCGGCGAACCTGCAGCAGCCACAAGATCGGTTGGTTTGGTTCATCCATGCAGCAACAGTAGCAGCATGTAGCTGTCAATATATCTTGCTCCGTATC
Source organism: Oryza glaberrima (assembly GCF_000147395.1). Taxonomy (NCBI): domain Eukaryota; kingdom Viridiplantae; phylum Streptophyta; class Magnoliopsida; order Poales; family Poaceae; genus Oryza; species Oryza glaberrima. The sequence continues at coordinate 32,642,396 of NC_068326.1, read as the reverse complement.
TCGTGTTGCTTCTCCAGGAGACTGGACGATTATCGCGGGCAGGTGAAGTAGTATCTAGCTAGTCTCGCGTTAAGAAGAACGAGCTGAATTCGGTGGCACTCGGCTGTCCGTCTATCAGGACGATCGAGCCGGTCACATGTTGAGGCCTAATAAAAGCGGTGCGAAGCACTGTTTACTGCCGGGCGGAGCGTGTAAACGCCCGGCGATCTCGCATTCACACACCAACGAGAGCCGTCGACGTCGAGCGGTTGCAGCGGAATTAAATTCGCCTGCCCGAATGATTGGTTGATCGGAGCCGCTGCCACTGCAGGCTAACGCGCACAATTCTGATGGGGCGTACTTGCGCGGGTGTTGGAACAATAGATCGCGTGGTGGTACTACTTGGTAAAGAGAACAGCTGTAGTTGGTGTCCTTTAGCATGGTCGTGTAGAGCAACAGTGCATCTGGCGGCGCCGGCGACAATGATACGGTGAGATTGCAGGTAAGGATGGCAATTATTACCGATTGAACATTTAAGGCTCCATTCTTTTCTACACTGCTGGAGTAAGGGTTTTTACCCACGGTTCGTAAACCCCTTACAGTTCTGATTATATAACCGGACTATGAATTCTGTAGTTCCGGTTTATATAATCGAGACTAAAGATGCATCTTTCTGGTCAGTAACATCAACCGGGACTAAAAATGGCCCGAGGATAGTGCCAGGTCATTGGTCCCTATTCGTCTCTTTTTTTCATTGTTATTTGAATATTGATTTCACACCAATCTCACCAAAATCATAAATTCCAAATCGAGTTGCTCCTACATAGGGGTGAAAACGGTACGGAAACTTTTCGAATTCCGGACCTATTTTCAAAAACGGAATCTGTCGGTCAGAATTTTTCGGAAACGGAAATGAATTCGAAAATATTTTCTCGGAAACGGAATCGAAAATGATAAGGGCAGTTTCCGTTGGAACTCGGAATCAGTCGGAAACTTTCCAGAAATTTTCTCGGAATTTTCGGAAAATTTCTCGGAATTTCTAGAAGTTTTGTGACTGAAATACCCTGGATTCTTTTTTTAAGCAATGAATAGTGAATACTATGGTGTTTGGCTGCTATTTTTTAAAAAATATTTGTTATGGAAATCTAAAATTACATAAGAATATTTTTTTCCTGCATTGGGATTTATCAACAGCATTACTCTCTTAAACATAGATAATTTATTCCTTAGGTTATGTTTTGTGATGTACTATTGATACATAACAATTGGACTTATATGATTGTGTTTTATGATGAATTATTGACCATTGAGACTTGAAAATTGGATTTATCATTTAGAGGGGTTTTTTATTCCGATAAATTTTCGTTACCGTATGCGCGCCGATTCGTTTTTGCTCCGTTTTCGGTTTCGATAATATTCGATTCCGTTTTCGTATCCGGGGTTTTCGATTCCGATTCCGAAAATAATATGAAAACGATAAAAGATGGTTTCCATCCGTTTCCGTACTGTTTTCACCCCTACTCCTACATCCCCAAATCAAAGTAACAACATCACAAATCATAATATTCACATCACAAATTGTCAAAAAAATACAAATTCTAAAAAAATACATCACAAATCAAATATAACACAGATCCAATAAATCACAAATTCTTAAAAAAAAGAAAAAAAAGTAAGAAATCTAGCCGCCGTCCGCCGCCTCCTACCGCGGGCTCCCGCCGCTGCCTCGGCTGCTGCTTCTACCGTCACCTCCCCAGGCCGGTGGCCGCCACTGCCCCCGTCTGGTTGCCGCCGATCGCGCCCCGCTGCTGGCCTCGCTGGCCCCGCCACCGTGCGTAGGTCGCCGCCGCGCCCCGCTCGCTCCTCGCCGGCGCCGTTTATTCCTAGAGAAAGAGAGGATAAGACTGTGATAGAGAGTAGGAGGAATAGGAATATAAGGAGAGGATAAGAGTGTGAGAGAGAGGGGGAGGAATAGGAGATAAAATTTTTTGAAGATTAGTGCAAGAGATTTTTGATTTTTAAGTCCCGGTTAGTAACACCGACCAGGATTAAAGATCTACATAAACTTTAGTCCCGATTGGAAACAACAACCGGGACTAAAGTTATGATCTTTACTCCTTAAAGATCTCTGGGGACCTGACAGCCTCTGACACGAGGTGAACTGGAACTATCTTTAGTCCCGGTTGGTGTTATCAACGAGGAGTAAAGATCATATAGTCCTCTTACACTTATAAACCGGGACTAAAAATGCTTTTGGACAATCGACCAAAGATGGTTTCTCCAGTAGTGCTGTTAGGATATAAATTTTATTTCGATTTTCGTTAACGCATTTTTAAATTGCTAAATGATATATTTTGTATGGGAACTTTCTATAAAGTGATTTAAAATATCATATAAATTTATTTTTATAGTTTAAAATAATTAAAACTCAATTAATTATGTGCTAATTGTTTTTTAGTTTTACGTATCCGTATTTAATCTTCAATGAACTCAAACAGTCAAACGGGACCTTAAATAGTGAGTGTAAACATGTTAAGATTAGGCATGTCAAAACCTATACCGAATAGGTAAATGGACATGAATAATCATGCTCGCTTTGCCTCTTTGCCCGCCAAAACTAACCGGCATGTGAGGTATACAAGACACTACTGTTTTTATATGTACTAAAGTTAGTGTCTAATTAGTATGTTACACAATGATAATGTCGTTTTTATATTAAAACCATGTTTGTTTTACCTAAAGATGCATTGTATTTGCTGGTTAATTCCTAAGTAGTTTTATTAAGAGTAAACCGTACTATGGACAAGGTTTCTTACATAAGTTGCATAATGGATTGGATCTTATCGTGTGCTTTCACTTTGGGTCAGGTTTCCTTTTTTTTTTCCTCATTGGACCAGGTTCATCTTTTGGTTGCCACCAGCCCACCAAGCTGGAGGACTACAATTGTGTCTCTTTCCGACAACCCAAGACATATGTACTTTTCTATGGTTTTGCCCATGAACATATCCGTGAAACATGTAGCACCCGTGGATAATGGGTATGAGCCAAATGATTATGGACATGTTTAGATCCACTGATAAAATTTTTCACCCTGTCACATCAAATGTTTCGATATATGTATGGTGTATTAAATATAAACGAAAAAAATAACTAATTACACACATTACGTGTAAATTACGAGACAAATCTTTTAAATCTAATTGCTCCATGATTTGACAATGTGGTGCTACAGTAAACATTTGCTAATGACGGATTAATTAGGCTTAATAAATTCGTCTCGCAGTTTATAGGCGGATTCTCTAATTTATTTTTGTTATTAGACTATATTTAATACTTTAAATGTGTGTCCGTATATCCCATGTGACACGGTAAAAATTTTCACCACTAAAACTAAACGCAGCCTATATTTATTTTTCTATCGTTTTTCCCATGACCATATCCGTAGGACATATAGCACCGTGGATAATGGGTATGAGCAAATGTTTATACCCGTTCTACATAGTAGGTGGTATATCCGTGGGCACAAATTTGGCTGTGTTTAGTTTCTTCTAAAGTTAAAAGTTTGGGTTAAAATTGGTACGATGTTACTGAAAAGTTATATATGTATGACAGGTTGATATGATAAAAAAAGTTAGAAGTTTGGATTAGATCTAAACACAACCTTTATCTCGTTAGTACAATGTAGTACTACAATGGTACACTGCATATTTCTTTCAAAAAAGACAGTACAGAGGGAGAAATTCGAGACGGTTTGGGTGTTTGACTATTTGGGCTGGTCCATCGCTCCGTCCGGCAAGGTGGCCCTGAACGGTGGGCCCATCATGTGTCAGCCCACTGGCATCGACGGCCTGCCAGTGCCGGCCTGCCGGGCTGTTCGCTCCCGGCGCGTCGAAATTCCTTGCGTGACGTGTCCCCCCCTTCCGGTTTTCTTCAATCTGTGGTCACGCCCTCTGGAAGCCGAGAGCCCGAGAAGGCGGAGACCCCGGGAGCAGAGGGGATAGCAGCGCAGCCGCCATGGACCGCGTGCAGCTCGTGCTCCTCGGCCTCCCCATCCTCCTCTTCTGCTCCGACCTCGTCACGCTCTTCGGGCCGGAGCAGCTGCCCACCCCGCAGCCCGACCTGCCGCCCCACCCCAGCCCCGACGCGGCCTCCGACGCCGTCCAGCCCGACGACATCGCCGCCGATGCCGCCGCTTCCGCGCAGATTGCTGTAAGTCCGAGCCTCGCTGCTCGATCCAGTGCCAATTTTGATCTTCGATCTAGTTTGAACTAGACGAGTCATGTGCTTTTCCCTCTCTGTTGACTCTTGTGTTGTAGGAGCCGCAGGTGGATGGGCCTGCCTCCGGCACCACCGTCGAGTTGAAGTTCTGCGCCTCCTGCTCTTATAGGTAAAACCATGTACTACTCATGGCTTCTGTCATCTGTGGAGTTGTTAGCTGGTTTGGTAGAATCGATAGTGTCGAATAATGGCCAGTGAATCACAGATCAAACCCGACAGGTTTCGTCAGATTTCCTTGTAGCCCTAGATCGCAGGGGTTCAGAACTATGTATCAATAGTTAAGACCGCGTTGACCATACTGATATCTAGAGTACAAGTTTCTATTGTACGGCCGGCCTATAGCTTTTCTGTTACTGTAAGGCCCCAAAATGAGATCCATTCTGAATTTAGATTTGAGTTCAGTGTGCAACACACGAGCACCTAACTTATCTGAGCTGATACCATGAGCTCAAACTCCAAGTGTCATCATGATGGGAATGGCTGGTTGACTGTAATTATAACACCTAAGTAACCTGTGCAGAAGCCAGAAATAGGTGGAGTCATACCTTGTTCTAGTACCGTACTTCCTAATACTGGTCGTCTTCTAGTTCTTTTAAGACCATAATAAGGACTGATGGTAGTTGTCTTCTAACATTTTCATATATGATCTGCTTCCTGTGAAGCATCGCTGAAACTTCTTACTGTTTGCCAATGGTATTGCACAATGGGAAAAAAAAGCACACACATTTTATTTTTCAAAATAATATCGTATTCTTCTGTTTTCATCTTCTTAATTCAAAGATACACCAGCATTTTCTGTATTCACTAACCAACAGTCCTTTAATTTATTTTTTGACACAAGGCTTGCGCCATGAGTTGAGTTTGAGTGCCTTCATATGTTTTTGGTTATTTTTTTGAAGTGAATAGCTTGTGATGAGAAGAATACCACTTACATAGTTCCACTAACTACTCTCTTTTATGCATTTCTAGTGTCTGTTGGGTAAGAATGCAGATTCTCAGTCCATTCATTTATATTCTTTTAGTTTGTGAATGAGCATGTTTTGCTCCAAACATCTTGGTTCATCCTCTCAGGAATGCTCTAACTCTTCTCTCTGACCTAGTTCGCACCCACTTATGCTCGTGGGTTATTATAGAGTCTGGAATGCTATATTTCTGTGGACTTCGCTGTGTTTTTTGCTCCTTTTTTATGCCCATGGCATGCTAGGAGAGATGAACTGAGAGAAAGAAGAGTTCATGCTGAACATATCTTTGTTTGACTTTAAATGAATAAACTTGTGTTGATGTGATGACCATTTATTTCAACATGTAATGGAGCAGAACCTTCTTTCACATGCTTTAGTGAAAATGCCTTTTGTTTTCTCTTCTATGAATTGGTTTGTGAGTTAGACAGATAACTTTAAGTCGAATTCTGCAGGGGAAATGCAGTCACCGTGAAGAAGATGCTGGAAACCTCATTTCCTGGTATTCATGTCGTTTTAGAAAATTACCCTCCACCATTCCCAAAACGCGCACTCAGCAAAGCTGTACCTTTTCTTCAAGTTGGGGCAATGGCAACATTAATGGCCGGTGATCAGATTTTCCCTAGGTTTGGAATGGTTCCACCTCCATGGTACTACTCGCTCCGTGCTAATAGATTTGGAACAATGGCAACAATCTGGCTGTTTGGCAATTTCGCCCAGTCATTTCTACAAAGTTCTGGTGCCTTTGAAGTTTACTGCAATGGACAATTGGTATGTTTGTTATGCATACATCCTTTTTTTTGCTGCAGTGGTTCAGTAGTACTTTTGCTTGTGTTATGTAATGTTAGAATCCCCCCCCACCCCCCCCCCCCCCCCCCCCAAAAAAAAAAAGCCATAAGATCTTTTTTATGCAAACCAGTACAGCAACTGTTGTTTACTATGGTTATAACCCATGGTTGTTTAGTGCCAAAATTTCTAGTTATTATGGTTTGCTTCAATGGGATTTTCTTTATTTATATAATCTCTCTCGAAAGAAACTGGCATTTTGGAGCCCTCAGTCATAGCTGAACTGCAATGATGCTAGACTCTGTAGCTGAATCTTTGACTCAAAATGATCTGTTGTGTGGCACAATATCAGTTAGTGGTGAAACCTTGAAGCCAGAGTAAAGTTGCTGTAGAAGAGAGCTATATCTTGCATTTATATGTGCAAGTTGACTGTCCATTTATCTTTCTATTGGAGTTCTAATCCCAAGACCCCCTAGTTGCCATCAATTTTTTTCAGACCCTTGCATTGCTGTGTGTAGTGATACACTTGAATGATTAGATTGGGTTCATACTAAATTAGTAATAATCAGTAGACTAGCTGTTTCAAAACAAAGAGTAGCTTGCATGTTTCCTAAAACTGGTTTGCAATTGTAGTTATTCCCTTTAAATGAACTGTGCAATCTTTGTCCTGATCACTTAATAATGTTCACCAGGCGCTAGGTGCTAGTTGGGTGGTAGACCAGCTCCTAGCAACTAATTGGCAATTTGGTGGGCTAGGTGGCTGGCTTTTAGAACACAGTTACTAAACTTTGTTTAGTGTGTTTGAGGTGTTCTGGTTTTTTTTTTTTTTTTGCAAGATTAATTTCTTACGCAATCCATCTGTTAACTTTTGCTTTGTGTGTATGAAGTTCTCCTGGTTTTTCTTTTGCGAAGCTTAATTCATTATGCGCTCCATGTCTCCATTTGTACCCGATACACTAACTCAATTCAATTTCTTTCTTCAGGTTTTCTCAAAATTATCCGAACAGAGATTTCCCAGCGAGTTTGAGCTACGGGAGCTCATTGGCAACAGGTTACCAGATTCTCAATTCGGGAAAAATCTGGAAAAGGTTTGGTCATAGATGTTGATGTCAAGAGAGCCCACTTCATTTACCTGCTATTTAATTGATAGAACCGCTTGAAAGTTTACGCCTAATTGTCAATCACATGCTATTTGTCTTCTTCTTTTGTGAAGGCAGGTACTTTTCTTTTTGTTGTAAATAATGTTTTACCCTCGCAAAGAAAGTGAAGGAGTTCTGTGGCTATGTTAGTTTGTTAGAACTGTCATATTTACTCAAAGAGGATGTGAACCATAACGCCCCTTCTCGAGTATTCCTAATTAATTATCAGAAATAATTACTCTGACTTTGGATTGGAAGTGCATTTTTTCCGGATATGTTCTGTTGCCCTGGTTAAAGCGTCATTTGCTGTCGCAAACTACTAGATGATGCCCCGTGCTTTGCTGCGGGATATATGTTAGATATTGGAGAAATGATGAAATGATTTGGTTTGAAATATTATAAAAATGATTTGAGAATGATGATTGAGCATTGTACTCCTATATGTTTAGTTTTAAAATGAAATGAATTGAAGGTATAATTACTATGCTTGCATGTTGAACTTTGTGTGCTTAATGGGTTGATGTGGTATGTTTGTATGTAGGTTTTAGGAGTGCTAATAAATACTATGCTTGCATGCTGAGTTTTAGGTGTTTAGTGGACATTTTCTTTATAGAAAGAAGAGATTCATTTGAAACTCTATGACTGAATTGCAATGATTCAGCTATAGCTAGCTCTTTTTTTTTTGAAAGTACAAACAAATAAAGATTCAGACATATGGTGGTGTTATTAATCTCAATCCTATTGGAAATGATATTGATCCTGATATTTGCAACAAAAAAAAACTGATTCTAAGATAGTCCTCGTGGCCTCTCCTCGAATTCATCAGATTCCTGATTCTAAGATGAGCCCCTTGATCGCCGGAGAGCGACCTCGGCAGCGTCGGTCAGATCCCCTCCCCGCCTGCGGGCGTAGAAAGGTATGGGTCCGTTGCCGGCGTCCGGGAGGAGTACCAGGGATCAAACTCTGGCCAGCGGCCTGCTCCTGGGCTCCTGGCGCTCCCTCTCAGCTGCAGGCGTTTCATCATTCTCAGCAACCGAGATGAGATGAGGTTATCTCATGGTCTAGTGGCACTTGCAGATGTTTACAGAAGTACCAGAGTTCAGGCCATCATATGAGTTCTCAAAAAAAAAAGGGGGCCATCATATGCAGTTAAACTATTCTCTCCATTTCGTATTACATGATGTTTTGATTTTTTTTAAAAAATAATTCTTTTTAAGTTTGACCATTCGTAGGAGAACGTACCGATATTTTTTAACACAAAACAAACATACTATAGATCTAATGTTAGACTTAATAAAATTAATTGTATTGTAGATGTTACAAAATTTTCCTATAAACTTGATCAAACTTAAAAATGTTTTACTTAGAAAAAAAATCAAAATGTATTATAGTATGAAACGGAGGAAGTTAAAGGCAAGCAGGCTGGCTGTCGTTCCCCGTGGATGATGCAGGACAGTAATCTTGGGGCTTGTTTGGTTCTTTGCTATGTACTCCCTCCGTCCAATAAAAAGACAAACCCTGGTTTCCGTACCCAACGTTTGACCGTCCGTCTTATTTGAAAAAATTATGAAAAAAATTAAAAAGACAAGTCACACATAAAATATTAATCATGTTTTATCATCTAACAACAATGAATATACGAATTATAAAAAAATTTCATATAAGATGGACAATCAAAGTTGGACACGGAAATTTAGGGTTTGCCTTTTTTTTAAGGACGGAGGGAGTGTAACCATGCCAAAAAAAGTTTGGCAAAAATTGGCTAGGTTTTTGTTTAGTTTGCTACCAAAGTTGTATTTAGGTATTTAACTAAGCCAAATAATTTGGCAATGGCAATTTGACATTTTCTTTGGTTTGGCTGAGTTAGAGCAAGTGTTATGATAGGGTAGCTGCCACCTTCAATTTTATCTTTATCATCTCTATATAAATTAAGAAGTAGTCTGTACAGTATGTTACCTGTAAACATAAATCTCAATAAATATATTTATTGAAGTTTGTATTGGGGTTGTCTTTTACACGAGGGATGGCTCAATTCTTTCTTTCATCTCTTCTCTCTTCCACAACAGTAAATAAATCTACATGGTATGTAGAGATAAAGTGCTTACAAACTTATAGTATTTGCTCTTAGACCGTAAACCAAACAAACCCAAGAAGCCTGATAAAAAAAGCCAGTGCACAACTAGCAACAGCAATTCAGGTCGGTAATGGTTGCAAGTAAAGCGTTGCATTGAAGACGAAGTTGCAATGGTTGGTCTTCAAAGATGTACTATAAGTACTGTCACAGTGCGTACAAACCTTTCAGAGCTACTGCTAGTAAGTTGTGGAATTAATTAAGCCACATTTAATCATCGAACTGCAACATGTTAGTTCGCAGGAAGTGGTCAGCGACAGCTTTGTATGTGGCTTGCGTCGGATGGACAGAGTCCCAGAACATGAACTGGGCCGGCGTCGTGCAGGTCGGCATCAGATCGGTGCACAGGGGCCCCATCTCCAGCAGCCCAGTGCCGCAGCACCCCTTGCCAGTTTCGGCGAAACCTGGGTTAACAGAAGTTCCGAAAGCAACATCAAATGCTGTCAATTCTGCAAAAAACAACGCCGAAATTTTTCGATCGGTTTCGGCTTCAGATTTTCAGAAGTTAGCTCTTTACTCACCGTACTTCTGGGGATGATCGACCATGTCCGTGAGAGGGGTGTAGATGTCAGCGTACACGGCTTTCGCTCCGGGCGAAGTTGACTGGAACTTGGTGAGCATTTTGCGGAGCTTGGCGTTGTACTTCTCCGCCTCCGCGTTCTGCTCCGCGATGCAGCCCTGTGGCCTCGGCGGCTGCCTCAGCGCCGCCAGCGTCATCTGCACCGGGAGGCATCCGACCGGCGGCAATCCGGCGACCAGGAGTCTCCGGGCGCCCAGGTTGTACAGGCTCTGCACATTGTTTGACCATATGGTTAAATCTTGGAAAGGTCAAATTCAGGTTTTACAGCGAGGTTGGGGGACTCGACACGTTTGAAGGTTGCAATGGTGCAGCATGCATGGGCAGATCCACTGTGTTGATGGATAGGATTCGATCTTGCTTGTTGAAAATTGAAACAGAGTGCCTAACTACCCTAACTGCAATTGCTTCTTGCCATTGTTTGCAGAGCAAGAGAGATCAAGGACTACATTTGCACCTGATCTCGTGCCAGAAATGCAAGTGCAATCAGTATCCTTACTTTCCAGGAACAAAGCACACTACGCACAAGTGCAATCACAGTTAGTTATAAACTGCGCGAGAACTTCTCACGAAAATGGCATTGGCACAAGTGCAATCACAGTTAGTTATAAACTGAGAACTTCTCACGAAAATGGCATTACGGTGACGTCGATATAGATACTAATTTAACTAATCTCCGAATCTCAAAGGTTTCGCATGCAACTTGCAGCATTGTAGCTGTCACTAGAAATGGACCGAGTTAACCTGAAGAAACGAATGGAATTCGCGAAGAAATTAACCTGAATGTACGATCGGAGCTTGCCGATGAGGAGGGCGTGATACTGGTCCAGCGTGTACTTGCTCGGCAGCAGGTAGTAATTCATGATCATGTCGTTCGTCCCGGCCGACACGAGGAACAGCGACTTGTTCACCACATCACCGGCCTTGCCGGCGCCCATCCTCCCGACGAGCTCGCTGAAGTCCGCGATCTGCGAGGCCATCGTCGCGACGCCGGCGTTCGTCGCCGTCCTGTCGTCGAGTCCCGAGCCGCCGGACGCGAAGCTGACCCCCGTGGCGGCGTCGGCGTCGCTGAGGACTTCGGAGCCGGAGTGGTACGCCGGCAGGAGGCCCTTGATGCCGAGCGCCTCCACGAGGAAGTCGCTCATGATCTTGCCGTCGCAGAACCTCCCCGTCGGCGCGCCGCCGGGGAAGTCCTGGCCGTAGGGCGGGTGGTCGGCGCGCACCGCGGTGACGAGGCGGTTGTTGTTGCCCGCGTCGAGCGTGGAGTCCCCGAAGGCGAAGACAGCCGGTATGCGTCGCGCGCTCCCACCCCGTGGCACGGCGGCAGCGGCCGCGTCGACGGCGACGACGACGATGCCGTGGATGGCGGCCAGGGAGAAGAGGAGGGCGGCGAGCGTTCGCTTGAGCGCCATGTGGGCAACGTACGCATGCACGTTCCAGCTAAGATGGTGTACACGCACAGTGCAGTTGGTCGCTCGTGTTTATATATGCTAGTAGCATCAACTGCTATCAGCATTGGCCGCTTGTATTTACGAGCAGCCTGTCAACTAACTCTTTGTCATTCTTGCATTGTTCATCAGCCCCAGTCAGATAATGGCACAAGAGGCGATGTGATTGGTTTTAAATGACCATGCATCCATTTAAGCATGCATAGAATTCAGGAAAAGAGATAATCTAATTAGTACCATTGAGTTTTATTTGGTTACTAGGGTTTGAAAAAAAAAAGAGATAATCCATTCCATAACATTGACAAAGGATGAATTCTACAATATACCATTGAAAAAACTGAGTTTTATAATATAGCGTTGAACAACTAGTTTTCTTATTTACATGCCATTGTTGCTAGTCAACGGTTAGTTTAATTCCGTTAAGAGAAAGAAAATGTCCATTTTACCTCTAGGGTATCATGCGTACGATCATGGATTTCATTGGTCACGATCCACTAATTCTTCTCATTGATGAAAAATAGAAATCACTTGTCTTTCTATCATCCAAGATTATTTAATTAGACATGACATTGTGCAAAATCTCAATTTTATCCTAGGGGTAAAATTGCCATTTTTCTCTCTTAATGGTGTATGACTAACGGTTGACTAACGCCGATGGCATATAAGGAAGAAAATAAATTGTTCCAAGGTATATTGTAAAACCGAGCTTTGTCAGTGACATATTGTAGAACCCGAGCTTTGTTGATGGCATAGAATGGATTGAATAAAAAAATGATGAAGAGCATGCCTATTTGGTTCCCTCATTTTGTAGTGTTGGATAAAACACATACTAACATACTAACTCTAGAAACAAGGTAGCAAAAGACGCATAAAAACTCCTATATACTTCCTCCGTCCCATACAAAAATCATCTCCATATTAAAGTTCAGGATTGGAGGGAGTTGGAAGTAACCAGATGTGATCTATCCTGACTCCCTGAGTATGACAACGTTTGTTAAACTGTGATCAGGTATAAATGGGTGAAAAGCGATCTTAAAATCTTAATAGACTCATTACACCGGTAATCATCTGTAAATGGGTCAACCAGCCTAGCAAAAACCCAACTACTGTATACTACAACTGTATGAAAACAGTGTTCATTAAACCGGTGATCAGCTATAAATGGGCACATGGTCTTCTTTACCGCTTCCATTATTTCCGTCAGCAAAAAAGAAAAACAATAGTTTGCCACTACTGAGGTTGCTCATAATTCTCCTTAATTCAAACATGATTAGCGCTTAATTCTCATAAAAAATTGGTAACTACTCATGCGTCATAAATTTTGTCTCATAACAAAAAACAAAAATATGACCCTTTCGGAGCTATTTTTTTCGTGTCATCATGCCCGTTTAGAATGTAAAAGTTTTCCTGGTTTTTATATACGAAATGAAATTGTTCACATGAAATTCCTCCTATGTTTCAAATAGACACTAGATTCTTTCTTAAAAATATTTTTTTTTCCAAAATACCCACACTCAGAAATAGAAAATTTGAGGATTTGCCACTGTCAATCATGCGTGAGTCTTGGACTCTCTTCCCTGTCAAACACATGTGATTGACAAATCCTAAATTACGAGTGGCAAAATCCTCGTTTTATCCATCCGTTTGTCCATTACTGCGGTGGTCGAAGTCGTTAGTTGGAGGTTGGAACTTGTGGGAGTTTGGGAGCTTCAGAGTTCAGAAATCGGTATGGTCAGTCTCATCAGTGCCCATCTCCTCTCGCTACCCTCATCCGCGCCGCGCTCTCGCCCGCAATCGAGGCCGCCCCTCTCGCCGCCCGCCGCCGCCGCCGCCGCCTCCTGCTCCTTCGACCTGCCCCGGCCCCGCCGCCTCGTCGCCGACGGGAGCCGGAGGAAGGGGACGATGGCTGCGGCGATCCCGCCCGAGGCAAGCGGCCTGGCCCACGACCTCGGGTCCGCGGCCGTCACCGCAGGCGTCGCCCTCGCCCTCCTCCGCTTCTTCGAGGAGCTCGCCAAGCGCGGGGTCTTCGAGCAGGTCAGCTACCGCCGCCTCTTCGCTTCGCCCTTTCCCCCGTTGGCGCGTCACTGGAGGCTTCTAGTAGCTAAATATCTCCAACTAAGATGCATGCTCCCTTAGTAGCCATTACTATTTGAATTTCGATGCAACAGTAAGGAGGTCGCTACTGAATTACACGCTCACTGACTCATACTACTGAGATTCCCATGGGTGGGTGACGAGACAGACACGCAGATTTGGATTCGTTTCTCGTATTTTTGCCAAGGTTGCATGTACGAACAATTATATTTGTGTGATCATCTTCACGGTGCTCTGCGCTTCTCCCAAGCAGTACAACTTGTTTGTTAAAATATTCAGCGCAATTAGTCCCAGCCTCCAAGCTGTACAGGAGTCCCATACTGCTAAGTATTAATTGTGCTCATCTGAGGTGTCTGTTTAGTAGTTTTACTTTGAGATAGGATTTTTAGGTGGGGATTAGTGATAAATGGGTAAGCATTTCCATATTCTTCCGAAATAGACCCTTTCAGTACAAGTCTAGTTAGTGCCTGTTAGATTCAAGAAAGATATAATGGAAAAGGTCCATGGAGATGCATGTGAAATATGTCAATTTGATGGTCTACCGTTATGTTCTAAGAATTCCAAGTTAAGAACGAGGAGCGAGGGTTGCGAAGCAAATCCTGATATTTTTGTTCAAGATATTAAAGCATATATTTAGTGCGAGAAGTAGGCTTATGTGTCTTGTATTTCATTCCGGTCTCTGTCCCGTGCTGTTCTTTCTTTGATTCTAAATAACTTTTATTTCTCTTAATGGAAAAAATGCGCCCCTGGGTATTCCCGAATTTTATGCAGTTTTTATTCAAAAGTATAATGTTACCTTTTCTAGTTTCTGTTAACAAGATTGATCTTTCTATCCCATTTCCAACACTCGTTTAGAAAAAAAAAATCAAGCATGATATTTAAGCCATAAAACCCCTCAGTGTCTCACTCTGCACATTGCAACTCTTAAAGTTTTACTTTGCAGCATTCATGTGAGATAATCCACCAACTGTTGTTAAATATATTTCAGAAATAGTGAAAAATGAAGTATAAGTTCCCACCAACAAAAACTCAGATTCACAAAATCTTGGGGTAACTGCACAGCACAGCCTTCTTACCAGTTATTTCAGATGGATGTCTGATGGCTGGCATTAGCTCATTGACACCAGATGAAATTCAGCTAGGTTCTCAACATAACATAAACATATAAACTGAACCATGTAATTAGCTGACAAATTAACAGTAGTTTTTCTTATTGAGATTTGCTTCAATACGATGATGCTTTCTATTGATAAATTCCATTTGTTTGCCTGCAGAAACTCAATAGAAAACTTGTGCATATAACTATCGGTATGGTATTCTTGCTCTTTTGGCCTCTTTTCAGGTAAGAAAATCTAATTTTCTCTGGTCAACATAAATCACCATATTGGTACTCAGATATTGATGCTTTATACAGCTCAGGAAGCTATGCTCCTTTCCTGGCTGCAGTAGCACCAGGGATTAATATTATAAGGATGCTTCTGCTGGGGTTAGGAGTAATGAAAAATGAAGCTATGGTAAAATCAATGAGCCGATCTGGAGACCCGAGGTTGTATACTCGCATACACCAACCTTTGGCAATTACATAATTAATAAGCTTGTTTCTGCTCATATTTGCCTTTTATTCTTTGCATTTTTCACTCTGATTTTCCTTTTTCCTATTCTATGCCTTCTTTTTGGCACAGATTTGCTTATTCTTTGTTTCTGTTGAATATCTATAGTTGCTGCTGCTGCTGCTTCAGGTCATGATCCTTTAGACTTCATTTTCTCATGAACACAGGGAACTTCTCAAGGGTCCACTGTATTATGCTACCACTATAACTTTTGCCACTTCTATGTTCTGGAGAACCTCTCCAATCGCTATAGCCCTTATTTGCAACTTATGTGCTGGGGACGGTATGTGCGTATATCTCCAGTCCTTAGCTTAGCGTAAACAAGCTATGCATACTTTCCTTGCTGACATTCCCTTCCCCCCCCCCCACCCCCCCCCCCCCCCCCCCCCCCCCCCCACTACACTTTCAGGAATAGCAGACATAGTGGGGAGACGTCTTGGCCAAGAAAAGCTTCCATACAACCCCAACAAGTCATATGCAGGCAGCATAGCAATGGCACTAGCTGGTTTCATGGCTTCAATTGGGTAATTACTTGAGAGGCTTTTACTGAAGTTTTCTGTTGCATATGTGTTTTTAAGTCATTCATTCGCATATTGTTCAGGTATATGCATTACTTCCAGTCATTCGGTTTCATTGAAGAAAGCTGGTCCTTGGCTTTTGGCTTCCTTGTTGTTTCTGTAACTGCAGCACTTGTAGAGTCCCATCCCATCAGCACACATTTGGATGACAACTTGACTGTTCCTTTAACATCATTCCTAGTTGGTAGCCTTGTTTTCTGATGTTTACCTTTGAAGGAAAATTACTGGGAGATCTTCTGACATGTAAGGAATATTTCAATAAGGAACTTTCGTTCCAATGGTATGAACAAAATTGCCCACTGGTACTTTTACCAACTAGCATTATGTACTTCCTTGTGAAAAAGAAAACATTATATACTTTGTACAGATTTAGCTAGATATTTGAAGTATGTCAAAAAAAACAACCTGCTTTTTATTTCTTCCATTTGCTCCCTAGGTTGATGTGCGAATAAGCATTCTAGAATGATCCCCATTGAATTACTGGCTTATCCCAAACGCTTAAGTGATGCACTGGATCTGTTCAACTAGCATCGATTTTCAGTATCCAGGACGGTAGGTTCATGTCCCTCCTTGTAAGGCTTTTTTTCTATTGCAGGTTATGAAACAGTGTAACTTTACGGTTCCCTTATTCCGATAACCTATAGAAGTTTCTCTCAAGTTGGTAAGTTGATAATTCGGCTATGCTACAGCGGAGGTAGACAAGCCTCCCAGCATTTCAGTAATCCTGGCAAGCATTGAGCATACCTAATCGATTACTCTGAACTCCTTGTTGGGATTCACCTTCATATTTGTGTTGGATCCTGCAAGCAAATCATTAACCCTAAACCATCTAGCCTATATTTATGCTTCGGCCTTCGCCACAGCATGCATTCGTGTGCACTATACAACTCGCATGATCCAAGTTGTGGTTACAAATATGACAGGATGACATGACTGTGACTTAGAATGTCCCGTTGAGATCCAATCCCCAGCTGTTACCCCATCACAGTCAACCTTACACGGTCACTTTACGATAAAAGAGATGGTTCTCCATTTCGAGGACCTTTGGAGGGGGAATATACTGAAGAGCGATCCCATGGGACCAATCTCCAGTATTCAGATGCAAACTGTACCTCCGTTGTACAGATCATTTTTCAGATAAGAAAAGCAGGATGCCATGGAAATTTATATCTGAATAGCATGGTTTTCTTAGCTACAGCGTACATGACATGATTCAGCCACATGATTAATCAAACAATTGCCTGCTTTTATTTTTGCTAGGGAAAAAAATGCCTACATTGACCTACGTATACAAGAGAGTTTTTATCAATGGTGACGGTCTCTTTTTTTTTTTTATCTTTATTTCGTAGTGGAATTGGATTCTCGAAACTATGTCTTATGTCTTAAATATGTAGTTTTGTGATACTTTATATTAATGTGTACTCCATCCATCTCTAAAACAATAACCTTTTAGCTATGGCCACTGTCCAAGTTCATAGCTAAAAATACACTTTTTTAGAGACGAAACGGGTAGTTTCGTAATAAATTTGGTGTTAAATTTATAGTTTTGTTATACACTGTCTTGAATTTATAAATTTACAATAGTTTAATCAAATGGTTTTTCTGTTTCACTTGCGATAGCTTTTTTTGGCTCCTATCTTTCATTTTTTCATCCACAGGATCTTGCATCAAGATTTGTTACACTCACACCGAAAAATTTATAGTTACATGTTTGTTTTTTTATTTGTTTATTTCATTTAATACGGGCCCTATTCATTGGTTAAAAAATTCTATAATATTTGAAGCTATAAATCTGACGAAAGATTAATAGGTTAGTCCCATCATTTGAATGTACCTTTGTAAAATGTACATACTCAATACCGAAGACTAATTTTGATGCATCTAAACAACTTGGAATTGGACACAGTACCGATAAATAGATGAATTTCCCAACTAAAGCTGGCGACTTTACTGTTATGTATCTTAAATCGAAGCCCCTAACACATTCCAAAATTGGAGATTCTCAGCTGGAAGGCTATCTAGCGGGCATCCGCATAGCTGCCCCCACAAGCATACATGCTGGAGTGGACCACTCACATGTACTGTCAGCATATCCTACGTTCTCTCCTGTATCCTCCCGTGCATCGGACCTCGGTTGACAAGCAGTTCGTTTGCACAAAAAATCGCAAAGAAGTTTAAGAAATCAATGAAAGACTTAACAAGAGGTTAAGGAAGAACAAACTGTATATATCCCTCCATAGTCTAACCATGGGCCAGAGTTGCCCTGGTTGACCCGGAAACCGGCTACGGCTCCCCACATTTCGTCCCCACCTCGCATCGGTTCAAGCGCGCGTCATCACGACTCGCGAGAGCTCGTCTCAAACCAATAATTAAACTCACAAATCGCCATCTCGGCGCGGCTATTAAACGCCCATCACAACGTAGCTAGCCGGCCACTTCGCGTTCCATCGCTCGCTCGCTCGCTCGCTTTGCTTCGAGCTGAGAATGCACCTAAGGATGGCGTCGCCGCCGCAGCCCGGGCCGTACATGCCGGACCTGCCGGCGGTGCCGGCGTGGCTGAACAAGGGCGACACCGCGTGGCAGCTGGTGGCGGCGACGTTCGTCGGCATCCAGTCGATGCCTGGGCTGGTGGTGATCTACGGCAGCATCGTGAAGAAGAAGTGGGCCGTCAACTCCGCCTTCATGGCGCTGTACGCCTACGCGTCCACGCTTATCGTGTGGGTGCTCGTCGGCTTCCGCATGGCGTTCGGCGACCGGCTGCTCCCGTTCTGGGCCAAGGCCGGGCCGGCGCTGACGCAGGACTTCCTGGTGCAACGCGCGGTGTTCCCGGCGACGGCGCACTACGGCAGCGACGGCACGCTCGAGACGCCGCGCACCGAGCCGTTCTACGCGGAGGCGGCGCTGGTGCTGTTCGAGTTCGAGTTCGCGGCCATCACGCTGGTGCTGCTCGCCGGGTCGCTCCTGGGGCGGATGAACATCAAGGCGTGGATGGCGTTCACCCCGCTCTGGCTCCTCTTCTCCTACACCGTCGGCGCGTTCAGCCTCTGGGGCGGCGGCTTCCTCTACCAGTGGGGCGTCATCGACTACTCCGGCGGATACGTCATCCACCTCTCCTCCGGCGTCGCCGGCTTCACCGCCGCCTACTGGGTAAACACACGTGCAACCGTGCATTGCATGCATCGTGTTCGACTGTTTGTTGCATTATTCACACGCCTCCATGTTACAACGTGACTCTGACAGGTGGGCCCGAGGCTGAAGAGCGACAGGGAGCGGTTCTCGCCGAACAACATCCTGCTCATGATCGCCGGCGGCGGGCTGCTGTGGTTGGGCTGGGCCGGGTTCAACGGCGGCGCGCCGTACGCCCCCAACGTCACCGCCACGGTAGCCGTGCTCAACACCAACGTCAGCGCCGCGACGAGCCTCCTCACCTGGACCTGCCTCGACGTCATCTTCTTCGGCAAGCCCTCCGTCATCGGCGCCGTGCAGGGTATGATGACGGGGCTCGTCTGCATCACGCCCGGCGCCGGTAACAAATCTTTCGTCCGATCAAAACCACAGCACACACACACAGTTCATGGGTCCAAATCCTCACGTACGTTTTGCATGGACGCAGGGCTGGTGCACACGTGGTCAGCGATGCTGATGGGCATGTTCGCCGGCAGCGTCCCGTGGTTCACGATGATGATCCTGCACAAGAAATCCACCTTCCTCATGAAGGTCGACGACACCCTCGCCGTCTTCCACACCCACGCCGTCGCCGGCATCCTGGGCGGCGTCCTCACGGGCCTCCTCGCCACGCCGGAGCTCTGCGCTCTCGATTGCCCGATCCCGAACATGCGCGGCGTCTTCTACGGCAGCGGCATCGGCCAGCTCGGGAAGCAGCTTGGCGGCGCGCTGTTCGTCACCGTCTGGAACCTCATCGTCACCAGCGCCATTCTCCTCTGCATCGGCCTCTTCATCCCGCTCCGCATGTCCGACGACCAGCTCATGATCGGCGACGACGCGGCGCACGGGGAGGAGGCCTACGCTCTGTGGGGGGACGGTGAGAAGTTCGACGTGACGCGGCCGGAGACGACGAGGACGGGAGGTGCAGGCGGCGCGGGCAGGGAGGACACCATGGAGCAGAGGCTGACCAACATGGGAGCCAGGGGTGTCACCATTCAGTTGTAGAAGACGGGAAGGGTGTGCTTGCTCGTTCCAGTGATTCTGATGATGTATGGCACTGATGTATGTTACTTTCAACGATTAGTGTTAATTCGGTGATGTAATGCTGGTGTAGTTTCTGTTATTGTTAACTGGATTAGTTCATCGAAAACATGAGAATTATCTGGTTAACAAAAAGTTTATGAGGTGAACTTATGTACTCCCTTCCTTTCAGATTACTTGCCATTCCAGCATTAAGATTTTTATTAAAATAGATTGCATGTCATAAACTTAGATTGAAGTATATCTAGATTTATAAACTTGGTTTAATATAATGTATCATATTTAAGTTCATGGTACAAATGACGTAGCTTGGGCACTGACAAAGATAAGGATTTTACATTTAGGACTATCTTTTACAATATGCTTTCAAGTCGATCCTCAAACTCAAATATTTTTCTGCATGACTTATGTAACGCCCCGTAATAATTAGATAAGAAAAGAAAAATAAAAGCAAGCAGGGAGCTAACCGTGCATGCAGCAACAGCTCTGCTGTTCTTGGGCCTAGCCCATGGCGACTAGCTGCAGCAGTAGTAGTACAGCGAGGGAAAAAGTACACCGAAGGTCCCTCAACTTGTTATCGAGATAAAAAACGTCCTCCAACCATCCCTTAACTATACAAATCCGGTCATCCAAGGTCTCTTGGTGGTTTTCAACCCGGTTTTGTCCGACGTGGCGGCTGAGTCAGCGTGGGACCCACATAGGCCCCACATGTCAGCTGGCCACATCATCACCCTCTCCCCTCCTCTCCCTTTCTCCTCTCTCTCTCACTCGTTTGGTGCTCTGGGTAGACCGGCGCCGCCGGCCGACAGGGTGATACGGGAGAGGAGGTCCGGCGGCCGGCGACGTCGCGGCGGTGGCGGCGACGGCGACGACGACGCGGGAGCAGGGGAGCAAGGCGGCGGCGGCGGCGGTGACGGCGTGGGAGCAGGGGAGCTCTCGCCGTCGTCGCCGAGGGCCCAACCACGATCTTGTAGCAGCGTCGGTGTGGCGACGAAGGGGAACCCGCCGAGGAGTGCTAGGACCACGTCGGCGCCTGGCTCGCTCAGACTACCGGAACTCGCCCAGCGGGGTCGTCGGACTGCTTCACCACCGCCACGCTGCCGTCGAGCCCCACACCGACGCCGTCGTCGCCGTCACGGCAGTCTCCTGGTTTGTCCGTGGCATCGCCGTTGCTGCCGTTCTTCTCCTTCCTGTCCTCCTGTGACGGCAACGGCGATGACGACGGCGGCGAGTGCTTCTTGTCGTGGTTCTGGTGGTGGCTCTTCCGGCCCCACGACGCGACGCTCTGCTCCAGCTCGCTGAGCTCGCGCAAAAGGCCGGAGAAGCTCTCCGGCCCGTAGTCGCCGCCGTCATCGTCGAACTCCACCACGGAGCGCTCCCACAGGAAAGACGACAACGCGGACGTCATGGTAAGAGTGTCGGTCGTCGTCGACCCCGACGGGTTCATCCTAGCGCTCCTGCGCCGCGTCGCCGTTGTCGACGGCGTCCCCACCGCCGGCGCCGAGACGGACACGCTCTTCGCGTCCTTGCAGCCGCAGCCGAGCGTGAACCTCACGCCGGCGTGGCGCTTCTTGGCCGAAACACCAGGACTCATCATACCCTATGATCTCGTCACTCACTAGCTAAGCTGCATGTGCAAACTGTGCGTGCGTTGCAAGCTCAAAAGAGACTTCCGGTTTCTCTCGTGGGCTCGCGCGCTGCAAGCATATAAAGCAACGGAGATGGCATCATTGCCATTTGCCATGGCAAGCGTGCACCACAAGTGCGTGGTCCACGTCGCCACCGCCACCGCCGACTTCTCCTCCCACTGCCTCGCCGCCGCCGCCGCGGTGAGTTCTTCCTCGTCGTTTCGCTGCTCCCTCCGCGGCCACTCCGCCGCAGTCTTCCGCCTGTAAAATTAAAGGTGTTTTTGGTTATTATTCTGTGACGAACAATTGGGCATTGGAGATTATTGGTTTTGTTATTTGGAATTTATTCACGAAGTGGTTTTGGAGATGATTGGATTTACAGGTGAATCGCAGGATCGTTATTTCATGTGACCGGTCAGACCGGACAGTATGTGCCGGTCAGACCGGCGTGTAATGCGCAGTCAAACTGGCGCAGCCCGCGGTCTGACTAGCCGACACTGTGTCGGTTTCGGTTTCAGGTTGTTTATTTGGATATCCGAGTTTATTTCATGATTATGGCTTCTAGATGGATACTATACGTATGTAATACTATTGTTTGCTGCTAATGAGTCAAGTTGGAGATAGCTTGGTCTCGGAATATGTTTCTTTGTTTGTTTCATGTGTAGGTGACTCAATGTCTTGGGAGAGTATTTGCGGTGATGGACCGGGAGTCGGCTTGGGGATAAGACGACGTCCGTGATGGTCAGAGATCATACGGGATACTTAGGCTAGAGTTGATGCACGTGGTTGATGGAAATTCTATATGGCATACGATGGAGGTATTGTGTGCGTATGGGATGCGGAGTCGAATTTAGAAGGAGTCCAAATTTAGTACGATTGGTTATGTAAAGTTTCTTTCTTGTATTAGAGGGTTTCCTAAGGTGTTTAGGACTCTTAGTATGAGTTTGGTTCGTGGCTTTAGGCTGCCTACCTCATGTATAAATAGAGGGGGAGTGTGAGGCTTCCCGGTATCGCTTTAGAGAGCAATTGAGTTGAGTTTAGAGTTAGGGTTTCGAGTTTAGTCGAAATTTTTGTAAGGAGTGTTGTTGGTGCACTTTGTAAACACAGAGAGAATCAATAAAGTCGTCATCTACTTTAAGAGTTCTTCGATTTGTGTTTCACCGGGTTTCGGCGGTCTAACCGGCGATCTACGGCGGTCAGACCGACGGCAAGCGGCGGTCAGACCGGCAGGTGCACGGCGGTCAGACCGGAGGTGACGACAGGCGCGGCAAGCAGCTTCAGCGGTCAGACCGGTTGATCTATACCGGTCAGACCGACGGCATCCGAGCGGTCAGACCGGCAAGGCAACTTCGGTCAGACCGATCTCCGTCGATTTCGAGGGTAACTTTTATTTCCGCTAAAAGTTTTCGGTTTTTGGGTATACCAACCATTCACCCCCCTCTGGTTGGCTTAATTCTTGTGATTCGATCCTACACCGCCGCCCGCTCCGCGCGCGACCAGGCGCACGTCACCGTCCGCCTCGCCGTCCTCGGCCACTGCCGCCACGCCGCCATCGCGCGCCTCCTCGGCGTCTCCGCGTCGCCTAACGGCTCGCTCTTCCTCGCCTACGAGCTCCTCCTCGACGCGTCGCCGCTCTTCGCGCTCCACTGCAACCCGAACAACCCGTCCTTCACCCTGCTCGCGTCGTGGCAGTCTCGCCTCAAGGTTGCCGCCGACGTCACCGACGCGCTCCACTACGTCCACCTCCAGGCCGACACCGTCCACCTCCACAACCGCCTCCGGTGCGTGGCCAAGGACGCGGCAGCGCGCGCCGAAGATGTCGTGGGTCGCCGACAAGTTCCACATCCCCACCAACAACTCCATCTCCATCTCCATCGCTCCATCGCTCCATCAATTTGGGTTTCCGCCGCCTTGGACAGAGTGAAGAGGACGGGGCGAGCACGGCGGCCTTAGCCCAAAGTGAAGAGGGCGGGGGAGACCGGAGGCCGCCGCCGCCGCCGCCTTGCTCCCCTGCTCCCGCCGCCGCTGCCGCCTTGCTCCCCTGCCCAGAGAGCCACAGAGACAAGAGTGAGTGAGAGAGAGAGAGAGGAGGAAGGGAGAGAAGAGGGGGAGAGGGATGAGGCTGACGTGGCCAGCTGACATATGGGGCCCATGTGGGTCCCACGCCTCAGCCGCCACGTCGGACAAAACCGGGTTGAAAACCACCTAGGAACCTCGGATGACCGGTTTTGTATAGTTGAGGGACCCCGCATATCTGGTTTTATGGTTGGAGGACGTTTTTATCTCGATGACAAGTTGGGGGACCTTCGGTGCACTTTTTCCTACAGCGAGCAGCAGTAGCTGGCCTTGGGCCATATAGCCGCAAGCAACAGCAGCAAGCAGTGTTTAGCAGCAGCAGCAAGCTAACCGGCAAGCAAGAGGAGCCAATATTAAGGGCTTGTTCACTTTGCTACTATTTTCAACCTTATTAAGTTTTGGTATTGCTAAATTTCAGTAAGATTGCCAAAATTTTAGTAAGGTTGTCAAATTTTGGCAAGATTTCATATGTACTAAACTAAAATTTGGCAACAAACTAAATGTAGCCACTTTTTTTTTAACTTTGCCAAAAAGTTAAGTTTAAAAATGGTAGCAAAGTGAACAAGCCTTAATATTAATACCATCTCGCCAATTTGAAAGAGAGGGAGCAGCTTAAATACTTTCTCCGTTCCAAAATATAAGTACTTTTAGACTTCGACCCGGTTTTCAAGATGCTACTTTGACCAACAATATTTATAAAATTTTAAAATGTTTAAATAAAAAATTGTATATTATGATAGTTTGTTTAATGATAAATCTAGTAACATCAAATTTACATTATTAATCTTTTTTATTTCTTTGCTATTAATACTCAGAATTTAAAAAGTTTGATTTGGCACTATTCTAAAAATATTTATATTTTGGGACGGAGGGAGCAGGGAACTGGCTTGCCCGAAAGGCCGGAACCTTCAACACAGGGTACGAATTCTTTTTGCATGAAGCGTTGACAAAAAAGTAGTGTATCGTAGTATATGTGTGGTTCGACTGAATGAGTTGGGCCTAATACCATTTTCAGGTCTTGGGTGTCACGCTTGTCCTAAGAATTTAATTTTTTGGATGCCAAAATGCGCTTGACGTAACAATTTTTTGGATGTCGAAATGCATATTTTTTAATGGTGACGATGGAGAGGAGAGGAGGACACATGGAGATGGATGCTAGGGGACTAGGATTAGCGGCAAAATGGCAGTGAGATGATGATGGTGTAGTTAATGGTGATGATGCGGTTGACAATGGCGGCGGGATTGGTGGCGCCTTTAGCCTTTGTCCAATCTCTAAGCGCACTTAGGGATAAGCATTCGGTCTAACCGAGAAATTCGGTTCGGTTTCTCGGTCATTTTAAAATTTCGGTCATAAAAAACTTAAGACCGATCGGTCCAAAAAAAACTGAAGACCGAACACTTCGGTCTTCAGTTAGTTCGGTTTGGTCTCGGTCATGACCGAATAACCCGAGCAGTCTCAAAAAAATCACAAAAGCCAAATAACAAATATAAGGTTGACAAATCAAAAGCAACTCAATAGATCAAGATGCATATGCAAATGCAGATTCAGAAAGACAAATCAAGCTCTAGCCTCCATGTTTGGATCCCGTCAATCTCCACTAGGTGCGCCGAATCCTACGGCCGCGGTGGTGAAGGACGGCGCCGGCGTGGTGGAGGCGGAGGCGGCGCGATGGAGGCGGAGGGCGGGCGGAGGTGGAGGCGGCGCCGACGCGGTGGGCCGAGGAAGGACGAAGGCGGTGCCGGCGCGGACCGTGCGGTGGAGGGCGGAGGCGGAGGCGGCGCCGGCGCGATGCTGGAGGCTGCGCCGACGCGGTGGGCCGTGAGCGGATGGAGGTGGCACCGGCGCGGTGGAGGCAGGCGGCGGCGTGGCGTGGTGCTGGAGTCTGGAGACTGTGAGCGCGAGTGTGAGGAGTCCGGGCGTGCGGCGCCTGTGTGGAGCCAAGTGGGAGACGGGAGTAGGGTTGGACGGTTGGTGATCTAGGGTTTTTTTAGTACCGGGCCTCCTAGCCTCCTAGGCCTATTGGGCCAGTTCGGTTATTTCGGGTATTTCAGTTAACCGAGCCCAATAACCGAAATGCCCGAAATAAATTCGGTCTTTTGATGTCAGGGACCAAACAGCTACCCGGATTTTTGGGTCTCGGTCTTTTCGGTTCGGTTCTTCGGTTCGGTCTAGTTTTGCCCACCCCTAAGCGCACTCATCGCCGACGCCCACGCTAACAACCTCCTACAGCCACCATCCTCGCCCGTGCCATAATACTGTTGCGCAAGACAACCACAATGCATCCTCCATGGTGTTGAGCTCCTGCTCAGCCGTGTATAGATCCACTCCCAAGGCACCAAATCAAGAGACATGAGCACTAGAGTCGCCTCACGACCGGAATGCCAATAGATCCGGCTACCACTTACAACTAGAGCCAGTTAGCGCCACCGTCAGGACCCCAACATGGCTTGCTACCATGATCAGGGAAGACTATGGGGAGGAGGCTCCATCGCCGTTATCTTTGGCTGGCATGCCCTTTGGGTGGCGTGCTCCTGTGGTTGTGAGGTGGAGGGTGGGGAGGGGGAGAAACTGGATACGGGAGTGACAGCAATAGTCCACCTAGATAGTCCGGATCATAACACCATGTTCCGATCATCTTTCGAGTATGGCTGTCTCTAAACCCGATGAATTGGGTGTAGTCGCGCGTTACCATTTAATTTACATAAGTGGTATTGGGAAAAGCCACATAAGCAATTTCCTTTTCTTGGATCACTCTTTTTGTGTAGCCTTCGGTGAAAGTAAAAAAAAAAAAAGTGGCCCTTAGATGAAAGTTAAGGTTACCGCAAGGCTATGAGATGCTTATACTGTTATAACTCTTTTGGAACAGAATTTTCGAAGGACTTTTCCACGAATTAAATTAGTTCGTGTAAAAATCCGTTAAAAATTATGCGTTCCTAAGGGTCAAGACTAAAAACAACGCATTAGGCATGTACTAGTAGATGATTTCTGCAAACTCAACAGCCAATTGCAATGGGAAAAAATATTAATAAGCTTTCAATGCATCAATTGGTGGCGCGGGTGCACTGTTCAATGCCGCCTCTGCTCCTCATGACTGGGAGAAAGTCTTTCTAACCGTGGGAAGGCCGGAAACATGCATGTACACACGACAAGATTTGCACTTCTCGTTTTTAATACAGAAATGATGACGCCATAGGCTTCCAAATTATCAAACCCAAATGATGTACGCAAACCAGCCCCCAACATACCAACGCGAGAAACAACATGCTATCAACAACGGCGTCGTCGACAAAATGCGGAGGAAAATCAGGTGGAGAAAAACAAAGAGAAGAAAAAACGCACACGGAACGCTCAAATACTATAGGCCACTTGTGCCTCGGCTCACGTTGACCTGCCTTAGGCCACCGTTCTCACCGGCTGGCAGGCTCGCGCGCCATTGGTTCATGCCGATCACGTACTATCTCATCTTCCCACTCAAATTCCACGTCCACCAACCGCCGCTTCGCCCTTCGCTGCTGCCGCTGGGCTCCAAACTATTTTTAAGCGCGTCCCGCGTCGCCAGTGAGCCGCGTCGCGTTGCACGGATTATTGCAATCGATCCAAACAATCACATCGGTCGACGAGAAGAAGTGAGTGATGGCGTTGCCGACCAGGCCGGGGCCGTACATGCCGCGCCCACCGGCGGTGCCGGAGTGGCTGAACACCGGGGACAACGGGTGGCAGCTCGCGGCGGCGACGTTCGTCGGGCTCCAGTCGATGCCTGGGCTGGTGGTGCTGTACGGCAGCATCGTGAAGAAGAAGTGGGCCGTCAACTCGGCCTTCATGGCGCTGTACGCGTACGCGTCCACGCTCATCGTGTGGGTGCTGGTCGGCTTCCGCATGGCGTTCGGCGACCGGCTGCTCCCGTTCTGGGGGAAGGCCGGCGCGGCGCTGACGGAGGGGTTCCTCGTGGCGCGCGCGTCGGTCCCGGCCACGGCGCACTACGGGAAGGACGGCGCCCTGGAGTCGCCGCGCACCGAGCCGTTCTACCCGGAGGCGTCCATGGTGCTGTTCCAGTTCGAGCTCGCCGCCATCACGCTGGTGCTGCTCGCCGGGTCGCTCCTCGGGAGGATGAACATCAAGGCGTGGATGGCGTTCACCCCGCTCTGGCTCCTCTTCTCCTACACCGTCTGCGCCTTCAGCCTCTGGGGCGGCGGCTTCCTCTACCAGTGGGGCGTCATCGACTACTCCGGCGGATACGTCATCCACCTCTCCTCCGGCATCGCCGGCTTCACCGCCGCCTACTGGGTAAGATAAGCTCTCGCTTCCTCTACCATTTGCAACGTACGGTCGGTTGGTTAATTCTGGTCATTGCCTGGTCGGATTTTCTTCACAACTTTTGGTTGTTCGGTTTGTCACGAGCCGCCGGGGTTTACTTTTCCGGTGCGCGCTCACGGGTCAGGACTTACACGAGTACTTGCACCCGTACATTAGCAGTACATGTGACGTGTGGACTTTGTGGTGAAACGTTCGGGGCACGCGGTCGCGGGAGCACGGAGTCGTCAGCGCCCGGGGTAGTCACTTGCGTGTATTGATCGAGTGAGACGTGTTTTGGACATGGACGATGGTGAACTAGTACTATGGAAAGAAACGATTCGATGTAGCTTAGGCTCGAGCCTAATTTCCTCGTACCTGCAAAAGTACACATATAGACGAGTTGCTAGAAAGAAAAAAAAAAAACAGTGCTGGCTCAGCTTGCAGAATCCAGATTCTAGAACAGTACGTGGCACGAATCTCGACGGCGTTAAGTGTTAACCACGTGACGGCGATTAATAAATACTTTTTTTGTGACAGGTGGGGCCGAGGCTGAAGAGCGACAGGGAGCGGTTCTCGCCGAACAACATCCTCCTCATGATCGCCGGCGGCGGGCTGCTGTGGCTGGGCTGGGCCGGGTTCAACGGCGGCGCGCCGTACGCCCCAAACATCACCGCGTCCATCGCCGTGCTCAACACCAACGTCAGCGCCGCGGCGAGCCTCCTCACCTGGACCTGCCTCGACGTCATCTTCTTCGGCAAGCCCTCCGTCATCGGCGCCGTGCAGGGCATGATGACCGGTCTCGTCTGCATCACTCCCGGCGCAGGTATCAGCTGCTTCCTGCTAGCTTTGATCAACTCTAGAATCCAACTAGATTAGCAATTTAGTACTACTACACTGTGATTAGCCAGTTGCCATTCACATGGTTTCATTAATGAGGTCGTTGAATTGGCCATTCGTTACTTAATTCAGTTGGATTAACGAACTAGTTGTGTGATGGCATGCAGGTCTGGTGCACACGTGGGCGGCCATACTGATGGGCATCTGTGGCGGCAGCTTGCCGTGGTTCTCCATGATGATCCTCCACAAGAGATCGGCGCTGCTCCAGAAGGTGGACGACACCCTCGCCGTCTTCCACACCCACGCCGTCGCGGGCCTCCTCGGCGGCTTCCTCACGGGCCTGTTCGCCTTGCCGGACCTCACCGCCGTCCACACCCACATCCCTGGCGCGCGCGGCGCGTTCTACGGCGGCGGCATCGCCCAGGTGGGGAAGCAGATCGCCGGCGCGCTCTTCGTCGTCGTGTGGAACGTCGTGGCCACCACCGTCATCCTGCTCGGCGTCGGCCTCGTCGTCCCGCTCCGCATGCCCGACGAGCAGCTCAAGATCGGCGACGACGCGGCGCACGGGGAGGAGGCCTACGCGCTATGGGGAGACGGCGAGAGGTTCGACGTGACGCGCCATGAGGGGGCGAGGGGCGGCGCGTGGGGCGCCGCGGTCGTGGACGAGGCGATGGATCACCGGCTGGCCGGAATGGGAGCGAGAGGAGTCACGATTCAGCTGTAGTGGTGGTAGAGTGGGCATTTTGTCGCAGGCTTTGCCGCGCTGCAGCTAAACTGGACGTTGACCATACGATAATTCTCATCTCGTACAGGTAGATCTTGCAACTAGCAAGATGGAGTAGCAGATATTACTAAACACATATGCTTCATTATTTTATTTCTGGAGTAAATCAAGATTCGTTTTGGGGTAGTGGTAGATATTTGCAATCTGATGCAGTCAGTATGCAATGTGTCCTACCCTGGGAGTCCCAATAGATAAACAAACTTTTGCCAGCATTGCACACAAGCAAACCTCACGGTACCATGGTTTCAGTGGAATCTACTGTAAATTGGTTTTGCTTAGTTAGCTTGGACAGGTCTGAGAATATCTCAAAACTGTAGAGTACGCGACCGCACGTGGACGCCTGATCTGAGTCTGAAGAACTGCAGAAGCAAGCCTGAAGACAGGCCAGTGCAAACTGAAATATGACAGCCTAACAGATCACCGAAGCAATTCATCACTTGCATCATTCGATAACATTGCACAGGCAGTGTTAGCAATAGGCGTCAAACTTCTTGCATATACACAACAATCGTGTGCCTGTGAAAGGAATTTAGATACCTGATCTCACAAGTTAACGATACAATGAGAAAACGCAATCCGAGGCTAGTCGAATTGCTCCCAGTCGGTGTTTATTTGTGTGGAAGAAACCCGTGGTGGGGGTGCATTCAAGCTGCCCATGCCATTGTCGAACGTCTCCCACTGCGTTGTCACTGAAACAGATTTGTTTTGATCGCTGAAGGGATTGGCATTTCTTGCCTTCAGCTTATCCAACGTCTCCACAAGACCTTGGACACGGCGTACCTGCAATGCAAGTCATCGTTATTGTGAGGGTATGTACAGCATACAATGCCTCCAGTGACTATTACTTTATGACAACAAAAAGATTTTGCAACAGGGACCAAACCCGTGGTCAGATGGTCATAGCAGCAACAATTATTCAGATATATTACCGTCAAGCAACCAAACCAACTCCATAAAATTCAAAAGGGCAAAATAAGGATTCTTTAAACTGAAGAAACAAATGACTTTTGACTTTATTAATATGTTACAATACATATAAGATGTTCTACCGATTAAGCTTGGCTCAACAATGTTTTTGAAGCACCCTGCGCATGCTGACCATTTCACTGGTCTTGTTCTTCAATATAATAGGGCAACAAAAAAGTGAGGAAGCTACAAATAGCATTTCACTCTTGACCAACAAAGGTCCTAATCTGGAAAAATTCTCTCGAAACCAACACTAATAAATGGTTATAAACCTCAGGTCTATCCCATATCAGACCAGGCATTTATTAAGTATAAGCTCCAGCAGGTTTTGCATTAGAAGCTGGATTCAAACCACACAGCCAGGTTAAAATAGTTTTGTGCTATACTGGTTACAAGCCTAAGGCTAAATGGACCGTCTTAATGTGGAACTGCTCAAGCCACACAACTAGTTCATTACCCATAACCAAGAAAATAATCATTGGAGTACGGGGGAAGGTCAAAGTCAAACAAAGAAACTAGAATTAGTCCTGGAAGGAGTTGGGAGACACCCTTGTGATGCAAATGAAGACTATAATTGATTCAGCATAGCAGAAAATAGCTAAATGGCAAGCTTTCTTTACTAGATGTGCCGTATGTATTGTCTTTTCATGGCTTTTAAGCCATGGTCCTATAAAGGGCATTAATAAGATTTATCATTACAGGGTAGCAATGCTACACTACCTGGTAAGGAACAAAAAAATTCCATCATCAGCATAGATGTATGTTGATTCATCAGGAAAATTCCATCATCAGCATAGGTGTGTGTGGTTAAATTTTAGTAAATAAAAGGAAATCAGGTTTGAGTAATAGTATGTGATAGCTATTTATCAACAGAAAATAAACCATTTTGAAAGCTTAGGATGACCAATATTTCAGCACCAGTACTAGTAATTGAATTTGTATTATATGAGATAAGCCATGACCAATCATGTTGAGATGTATAATGGCCACTGTACCTCAGCCTTCCTTTGTGCCCTTGCTTCTCCCTCTGCCTCTATGCCATCAAGTTTCAGCAGCTCCATCATAAGAAGCTCCGTCAAGACAACAAAATCTTTATCCTCAACCTTTCTCCCTGCAAACACACTCTTCTCCAAATCACATACCTGGTAATAGAACAAAAACAAAAACCGTATCAGCATCAAGATATAAGAAGAGTTAATGTTTAATGGACGAGGCTGGAGAAACATTATTCCTTCACCTTGGCAGAGAGTCTGTCAACTTCAGCTCTTACACGGCCAACAGCCTCACAAGCCTTCATCATGCTCTCATCCATAATTACTGGCTCGGCCCTCTGCTCTACATTGGCAGGGGCAGGCTTCTCAAGTAGAAGAAGTTTTGCTCCATCCTTGACCCCAGCTGTATGCAGGAACTCATTGTCACTCTTCTCCTTCCCACGGAAGAAGAGCCTCTGCCTTTCAGGCTCTACGCCAGTTGCCTGGGTAAGGACCCCCTTCAATTCACCTTCATACAAAAGAGTGAACAATTAATCCTAACTACATATCAAAGCAATGGAAACCAGTTCCTTCTAAGGAAGCAGATCATGATGTACTGCTTCTGCGAACTACTCCAAAAATTCGATAAGAGAAGGCTTCTTTCAAACGTTGAACTATATAACATTGAGCTTCCATCTGTACAGAAAATGATAAAATAGTGTAAATTTAGTAAATCACACAACCTCAGTTGAGCCAGTATGTGCACCTATTTAACGTCATGAATGAACAGGATGTACTAATACAATACAACGGTACAACAGTTTTAACGTCATGAATGAACAGAAGTGTACAAATACAGCGGTACAACAGTAATTCAGTGTGGGCCTAATGGTGGACGGATATAGCATGACGCACAGACATGTCGTCAAATATACACTTAAAAACTAGTATATTTTTGTCGCCATATACCTAGGTACATCTGCTTGCCACAGTCCAAGAGGATATTATAGTTAAAAGAGCAGGACCATAATCCATCCGCCTGCCCCCTGCCACACAAGCACATAGTATTGCAATGCTTTTGTTCTGAATCTAGATTTGCATCCAATTCGATTCACGGAAAAGGAGACAAGGACGATGTGATCTTATTAACTCCTCGACGAATCGCCGGGTTGACTGGTCAAGATCCGTAGCTCAAGTGCAACATAGCAGATCGAGCATGGTGGTCGCTGCTGTAACTAACCGGGAGCGGCAATTCGTCGTGCACTTTCCGGGCAAGCGTTTGAGCTTGCCTACATCAAAAATACTAATCGAAACATAA
Source organism: Oryza glaberrima (assembly GCF_000147395.1). Taxonomy (NCBI): domain Eukaryota; kingdom Viridiplantae; phylum Streptophyta; class Magnoliopsida; order Poales; family Poaceae; genus Oryza; species Oryza glaberrima. The sequence goes on along the minus strand of NC_068326.1, from coordinate 32,609,737 downwards.
CCGATCACAAGGCACCCTCGTTGCAATCGCCCACGGCGAGTTTCACGAGGAGGGAGGAGGCGAGGATCATACCGAAGGTGGAGTGCGCCGGCACGGCGACGTCGCGGAAGGAGGCGCCGTGGGAGACCCTGAGCCTGACGGCCGGACCCGTGTCGCCGTCCCTGCGCTGCACCAGCATCCCGCCAGGCCGGACCTCCCACTCGCCCTCCGCGTCCCTCCCGCCCGATCTGCCTCCTCCAACGCCGCTCATCATCGCCGACCCCAGCCGCCTTTATGGCGCCCCTCTCCTCCCCCCACACGACCCCACCGATTCGGTCGCGGCGAAAGCGACGCGCGGCCGGAGGGAGGAAGGGATGGAGGGAAGATGAGGAGAAAAGGAGGATTTGGTGGCGCGTGGCTTTTGCGAAGGGTGGAAGGCTCCCTCCCCGCGGGGTTCCTTCCCCTCCGGAGAAGCAAGAACAGCCGCGCGGCAGTGGCGGTAGAGCTTGCTCGCGAGCGGCAGCGGCAGCGAGATTTTGCGAGAGCTGTTTTTTTTTTTTCGCCAAGTACAACTTTGGATTCTCGCGAGGCCGCAGGGGGAAACAAAGGAGGCTCGCTGGCGTGGAGGCCTCGTCTCGCGTCGCGTGCTGCCTCCGCTGCGGATAGATAGGACGGGAGAGTTCGCGGTGGGGTCGGTCGACGCCTCGCGGGGCGCGTGGTTTTTGGGCCCTCGTGACACGTTTGGTTCGTGAGAATGTGAGATCGCTCGCGGGACGGCTCGGTGCGGTGCGCCGCGTGCGCCTACTGGTATCGCCGAGTCGAACTCTCCACAGCCTCCTCGGACTAGCGGTGCAGATAAGTCCACGATTCGGTTGCAGATTTTCTTTTTTCAATTAACTCCCATCTGAAACCTGAATTTCCACTTGTACGTACAGGATAAAATCTCAGCTTTGTTCATAGCTGCCGTTCACCTGATGATTAAAAAAAATGTGGTACTAACGAGGAGCTGTCGTGATGTTTGGTGTGCCTAATCCTTGTCTTCGATGGCCAAGGGTAAACGTCGTAATTAAGGCCCACAAAGGCACAAACCGTGATTACGCAATGATAGCAGACTTTATGGTACGGCTAACATGATGGTATGGTTGCGCCGACACTAGATGGTAAAGTACTGCAATTAGCGGTAGTAAGTAGTGTAGTACCACTACAGAAGTACAGTACTAACATTGTTAGGATTTTGCAGTTGAGATGTGGGCCCTGTGAGCTAAATTATGAGGCCCACAAGACAGTGTAATGTCCTCGCTGGGAAATGGAAGAGAAGCCGGAAGCGTGGCAAGGCCCCAAGGCCGGTGGCAGGTCGGTGATAGACTAATTAAATTAATTAGTACCTGACAACCATCCTTTTTTTTAACTTACGGAGGACTGCTAGACAGCCATCTGATGCATATGCTCCGAGGAAAACCAATGCATGCATGTATATACAGCTAGCTAGCCCACATTTACGTTCTCAGAAAGTAATTAATTCCAATATTCTAAAATATAAATAGTCCTTTAAATTTTAGCAGCATAGCTGATGAGGACATCCCACACTATTACCCGCTGGCAGAGACGCTAAAGTCGAGCGGCGACCGTGTGAGCCTCTGAATAATCCCACATTGCTTAGCTTGGGAGGAGGAAGCCACCTTAAAAGGGAGAGCCACCTTAAATCCCCTATTGGACTAGTCTTTTAGGGAGATTGGGCATTTCCCCGAGTGGGTGTGCCTATGAACTGTTGGGGTCCGGGCAATATTAAGTTATTGGGCCTCGGCCAACCCCACCTGGGGGTGGAAGGGACTAAAAGGCTGGGCGGGACTAAAAACATCTTTAGTTAATATTCTTATCAAGATAACTGGAAGCCCCAACCGCTAAGAATCCTAGTGAACCTAGAAAAAGAATACAGGCCCAGAAAAAATTACCTCTTTTTCGAGAACCTTTTAGAAGTTCTAAATGATTTTGACTTTACTTTTTTTGATTCTGAATATTCTTACCAAGATAACTGTAAGCCCCAACCGCTAAGAATCCTAGTGAACCTAGAAAAAGAACGCTAAGAATCCTAGTGAACCTAGAAAAAGAATACAGGCCCAGAAAAAATTACCTCTTTTTCGAGAACCTTTTAGAAGTTCTAAATGATTTTGACTTTACTTTTTTTATTCTGAAATCGCCTTCGCCAACTAGATACTCCTGTAAAATAGTTGGTTAGATACATTGACTTTCTATTCAAAAAGCGGAAGGGAGGGGGGCGGGAAGGGACTAAAAACATCTTTAAGGGAGGGGGGCGGAAGGGACTAAAAACATCTTTAGTCCCGCTTTGAAATCTAAATGCGGGCGGCTGGGCGGAAGGGAGGGGGCGGGAAGGGACTAAAAACATCTTTAGTTCCGCTGGGCGGAAGGGAGGGGGGCTTTGAAAGCTAAAGTCGGGCGGGAAGGGACTAAAAACATCTTTAGTCCCGCTGGGCGGAAGGGAGGGGGGCTTTGGAAGGGACTAAAAACATCTTTAAGGGAGGGGGGCGGGAAGGGACTAAAAACATCTTTAGTCCCGCTTTGAAAGCTAAAGTCGGGCGGAAGGGAGGGGGGCGGGAAGGGACTAAAAACATCTTTAGTCCCGCTTTGAAAGCTAAAGTCGGGCGGAAGGGAGCTAAAGTCTATCAAGGAAGGGATTAAAAACATCTTTAGTCCCGCTTTGAAAAAGTCTATTAAGGAAGGGACTAAAAACATCTTTAGTCCCGCTTTGAAAGCTAAAGTCGGGCGGAAGGGAGAGGGGCGGGAAGGGACTAAATAGTCCCGCTTTGAAAGCTAAAGTCGGGCGGAAAGGAGAGGGGCGGGAAGGGACTAAATAGTCCCGCTTTGAAAGCTAAAGTCGGGCGGAAGGGAGAGGGGCGGGAAGGGACTAAATAGTCCCAGGAGGGGGGGGGTGGGAAGCGTCTTGCTTAGCTTGGAAGGAAGGCGGAAGGAAGGGAGGGGGGTGGGAAGCGTCTTGCTTAGCTTAGTCTTGCTTAGCTTTGAAGGAGGGCGGAAGGGAGGGGGGTGCGAAGCGTCTTGCTTAGCTTGGAAGGAGGAAGGGGGATTAAGGAAGGGACTAAAGACATCTTTAGTCCCGTTTTGAAAGCTAAAGTCGGGCGGAAGGGAGGGGGGTGGAAAGCGTCTTGCTTAGCTTGGAAGGAGGAAGCCACCTTAAAAGGGAGAGCCACCCTTCCCCTATTGGACTAGTCTTTTAGGAAGATTGGGCCTTTCCCCGAGTGGGTGTGCCTATGAACTGTTGGGGTCCGGGCAACCTTAAGTTATTACTTATTGGGCCTCTGCCAACCCCACCTGGGCCCTTGTTTAAGGGGGTGGGAATGATGAGGACATCCACTATGGGCCTCGGCCAACCCCACCTGGGCCCTTATTTAAAGGGGTGGGAATGATGAGGACATCCTACACTATTACCCACTGTAAGGGCATCCTCCACTATTAAGGAAGGGACTAAAAACATCTTTAGTCCCGCTTTGAAAGCTAAAGTCAGGCGGAAGGGAGGGGGGTAGGAAGCTTTGAAAGCTAAAGTCGGGCGGAAGGGAGGGGGTGGGAAGCGTCTTGCTTAGCTTGGAAGGAGGAAGGGGGGTGGGAATGATGAGGACATCCTACACTATTAAGGAAGGACTATTAAGGAAGGGACTAAAAACATCTTTAGTCCCGCTTTGAAAGCTAAAGTCGGGCGGAAGGGAGGGGGAGGAAGGGGGGGTGGGAATGATGAGGACATCCTCCACTATTAAGGAAGGACTATTAAGCGCTTTGAACGCTAAAGTCGGGCGGAAGGGAGGGGGAGGAAGGGGGGTGAGAATGATGAGGACATCATCCACTATTAAGGAAGGACTATTAAGGAAGGGACTAAAAACAATTTTAGTCCTGCTTTGAAAGCTAAAGTCGGGCGGAAGGGAGGGGACTATTAAGGAAGGGACTAAAAACATCTTTAGTCCCGCTTTGAAAGCTAAAGTCGGGCGGAAGGGAGGGAGGTGGGAAGCGTCTTGCTTAGCTTGAAAGGAGGAAGGGGGGTGGGAATGATGAGGACATCCTCCACTATTAAGGAAGGGAGGGGGTGGGAATGATGAGGACATCCTCCACTATTAAGGAAGGGACTAAAAACATCTTTAGTCCCGGTTTGAAAGCTCTACCAACCGGGAAAAAAATCGACATAAGCGGGGTGGTTGCACGCGGATCGGATCAATACAATCTCCTCCTCTCCTTTTTTAACTCATCTCCTCACAGAGTCACCCTTATCTCTTTCTCTCCCTCCTCCCTTCCTCTCCTCCTCTCCCCCCTCCCTCCTCCCCACCTCCCCACCTCCCTCTGCAACGAAGGGACGTGGAGGGCCGGTCGGCGCGGCGCGCGGAGGGCCGGGCGAGCCAGCGTGGCGGCGTGCTGGCGGCTGGCGGCCTCGCGGCGGCGGCCGAGGACGCGGCAGGTGGCGCGCGGCGGCTGCCGGCCAGCGTGGCGGCGCGGCGCATGGAGGGCCGGGCGAGGCGGCGCGGCAGCGTGCTGGCGCGCTGGTGGCGGAGCCGGGGACGTGGCGGGCGGTGCGGCGGCGGCTGGCGTGTAGGATCAAGATGTCGACTAGAGGGGGGTGAATAGGCGATTTAAAGAATAAATAACACCTAATCAAATCTAACCTAAGTTGCTAGTCCACCGCTCAACCACGAAGCCACCGCACGCCCCTTCGTCAAGGGGTGGGCAAGGCGGGAGCCGGCCCACGGAGAGGACTACCCAAGCCTCAATCACTCGGGGTAGTTCTTCCTTCACTCCGAAGGTGGTGAACTCCAAACCACTCACAAACCGGCGCCGGGCCTCCTCCACAATCTTCTCGGAGAGGTCACCGGGCAACTCCTCCACAAACCGTCTAGGAGGCGGCAACCTCCAAGAGTAACAAGCAATGACCCGGTGTGGAGATGATCAAGTGCCACACTAGCTCTACAATGGAAGCAAATGCACTTGACTCTTGGCTAAACAACCCTCTAACACAGTAGATGGATGAACACAAAGCTCAAGTGAGTGTGAGAGAGGTGCAAGTAGTGTATGCAATTGAATTGGGTGCCAAGAGAGCCCCCTTACTGCTGGTGGGGGATTATTTATACTCCCACCCACCAAAACTAGCCGTTGGGGGCGAAATCCCCCAACTCTGTGCTCTGCCGGTCTGACCGGAGGTATGTGGCCAGTCAGACCGTGCTACTCTGCAACGGCTAAAAAACTAGCCGTTGTAGCCCTGTCAGAGGGCCCCATCGGCCTGGCCGGTCAGACCGGCATAGGGTGGCCGGTCAGATCGGCCTCGGCTCGGTCAGACCGCCATCGGTTCGGTCTGACCGAATACGGCTCCGTCGGCTCTGTATTGGCCATCCCGAGCAGCACCATCCCGGCCTCCAGGGGGCCGGTCTGACCGCGCAAATGCCGCCGGTCAGACCGGCCAGGGCACGCCGGTCAGACGCCACTATGTGGTCGGTCTGACCGCCCCTGGTCAGGCCGAACCCAGTGAATTTGCAAGTGAATGTGTGTGTGATGAAAAAGAGAGTACAAATGAAAATGCAATGACCTAATGTGGCAATTGTAATCATCTCTTTGCTAGGTCATTACCCCTCTTAATAGTACGGCGAAACTAAAAATAAACTAGCAAATTTGATCGCCCTACACCTCGATCAATTCTAAATTAAAGCGCTAGTTTTACCGTCTTCTTTCCCTTTGCTTTGCGCCGTCAATTTTAATCCATCGATAATCATCCATGCGCACATATGATGTGGACCTAACTTAAAATGTATAGCTCAAAGACAACGGTTAGTCCACAATAAGCGCTTGTCATTAATTACCAAAATTAACACCGGGGACCTAGATGCTTCAATCTCCACCTTTTTGGTAATTGATGACAAACACCACAAATATATATAATCAAACATAGAGCACATGGACATATATTGTATTGACAAGCAAAAGCTCCCCCTAAACATATGCATAACAATCACAAATAGGAAATATGGAGCCAATGCACAATTCAATTTCACATTTCAACATATCACAAACACAAGAGCAATATCTCAATGTGAACTTAAAGAAATATTCATCCATGAGCATAAGATGGTCACAAATATATCAATGTCACACCAACCATCCATCATAGCACAAGTTCACATTAAGACCACATAAAGGGCTCACAAATAAATATATGCTATTACAAGACCACGAAGGGTCCAAATGACATAGAGAACAACAAAACGAAAAAGGAACACACAATATAGAGTAATAGCCCATACCCATACCAAATATAGCCCAATCCTCCTTAACCTATTAAATATGAGGTGACTAACCTCACTACTACTAGTCCCAACCCACAAAACATAAAACACACTATTCTCCCCCTTTTGGCAGCAAGCACCAAAAACGTCTTCACTCTTGTGGAGGAGAAGGAGGACGCGCCGAAGTGGAAGGATGAGAAGCATCACGGCGGCGATGATAGTCAAAAGATTGGGTACTCTCCAAGGTTTGGACTTGAGAATCCAATACACCCACCCTAGTATGCAATCTTCCCACCGAAGTATTCAAGTTGCAAACATCGGTGCGCAAGCCACAAACATCCTCATGCAATGCTTCATGCCCGGTGGATAAGCGTTGAATGCTTTCACTTAGGGTATTAATAGCCCCAAGGACCGGGTTGAAGAAGTCATTGGGTTGCATTCCAAAGTAGGCATATTGTGGATGGAAAAAAGTACTTGGATCATACCCTTGAGGAGGAGGGGGGGCTGCACTTGAGCTTGCACCTTGATCGAATGTTGGTTGGCGCACATGAGGAGCTCTAGGGGAGGAGAGTTGGAGACGAGGCTTGTACTCCTTATGTTCTTTTAAATTGTGACCAATTTGTCCCAACTTGCTTTGAATCAACCTCATTATGTAGGGAGCATAATAGATTCCTTGTGAGTCCCCTTTGAGATGGCAATCTCCTTCATCATAAGGTTGATAACATCAAACCGACGACCATCCATAATGGCATCAATAACATGCTAAGCAACTCCGCGTATGTTATCATTGTTGCCGCATCTTGGGAGGATGGTGGCCCTTACTATGCGGTTGATCACACTTGGGAGAGCCCTCAAACCCGCCACCTTGCCATATGTGTGCCTTCCCCCTTCTTCATAAAACTGAGAAAAGTGATCAATGGGGAAGGGGTTGTGGGTGTGCTCATCACGAAGGTCATCCCCGTTGTTGAAGCGAATGTGCAAGAGCTCCTTGAATTCACGGCGGTTGATAGAGCATCGGAGGGTCCCCGACATCCACTTCATTGCATCACAATCACCGGACACCCATACGGTGGCATAGAATTGCCGGATGAGATCTTCATCAAAAGTTTGCTTCATGGTGACAATTCTATCAATCCCAACGATCCGGAACATCTCTTGCAAATTCTCAAACTCCGGTGTCTCACCAATGTGCCTCCAAGAAATCCACTTGTGTTCGGCGAAGGCTTTGTTGGCATACACTTATGCATACACGGACTTTTGGAACCGTGTATGAAATCTTGGATCATTACAATCGTTAAGCCTCCGGAATTGATCATGATGACGGAGGATAGTGTATTGTTGAGCATTCCTCAAATTAAGCACAAATTGGATGGAGGAATCGAGAGGACTCCCATCATCACTTGCCTCATCATCTTCACCATTTCCACTCTCATTGTCATCACCATCATCACTTACTTCCATCTCATCACCCTCAACATTTACCATATTGTCATCATCACTTTGAACATACTCATCTCCGATTGATTCCTCATTCTCACTGACGGGATCGGGCGTGGGCTCACGACGACCATGGCGAGTGCGGGGAGGCATGGCTGAAAAACAAGGAGCAAAGGATGGATAAGCAACAATTTTAGAAGCCACATAGTGAAGAGGGAGGAATGGGGGTGCTGCCTGTCAGGGGCGGTCAGACCGAGAGCCAGGGGCGGTCAGACCGATGGCCAACGGCCGGTTAGACCGACGGCCATTGGCCGGTTAGACCGGTGTCTCACGGCCGGTCAGACCGACGGCCATAGGCCGGTAAGGCCATAGGCTGACAGTAGCACAACCGAATCCTTCCACAATCCACACAAATGATTCTAAAAATTGCTAGGACAAAGTTGCACAAGATTGAAACATGAACATCAAGGTGTAGGTCTATTTCATAGAGATTGAAGCAATGGGAGAAACTACCCTTAACCCTAGAGATTTAGATAGACCAATTTGAGAGCAAAGCACAAGAGGAAGAGTGATTTACCGGTTGAAGGAGTTGAATCACTCCAAGAAACCACCCTCTATTGGTGCAAATCGAAGAACACCTCTTCCTTCACCTAGGGTTCCATGCCATGGATCATAAACTCAATAAGAACTCAAATCAATCCATGGAATAGAGAGAAGAAGAGGAGGAGATTCACTTACGGTGTAACCGGAGTGATTTTGACGGTTGAACCGGATGGATTTGGTGGAGGGAGGTGGCTAGGGTTTGGGAGAGGAGAGAGGAGGAGTTTTTTCGAGTTGGAGAAGAGAAGAGATGAGATGGGATGAGGAGGGGTCGGGTAGAAGGAGGAAGAAAGGACAAAGTCCTGGGCCCACCATCCTAGGCCGGTCAGATTGGCTTTACGCGTCCGGTCAGACCGCCGGGTTGCAGCTGGTCAGACCGAGCCCTAGTGGCCGGTCAGACCGCTGCCACCAGGCCGGTCAGACCGCGCATATAGAGTCGGTCAGACCGCCTGGCCCCCCAGCCGACTGTGCACAGCCCTTGCACAGTTGGCTGCCCCCACTCAATAAATATCAATAAAATTTTGATTTTTGGAACAATTTTGAAATGTGTGAGTTGAAATATTGCCAAACATTCATAATATTTGAAATTTATGAAGATTTGCAACAAAACTCACTTGAGTGCTAGGAGGTGGCCTTTTATGGTCTATAGGGGTTTTTGGGCCAATTTGATTTTCAAACAACTTTTGAAATATTTGGTTTTTGAATATGATTTGAATACCAAAAACATTTCAAATCCTCCTCTCTACCAACTTTGTTTTGAATCTTTTCTCAGATTCCTTCTCAAACTCATTATGGGGTTTAATCTCATTTTGGCCAAAAACAAGAATCTAGATTCTTCAAAAGAGAGCCAAAATGGCATTTTTCATTCAAAAATCCTTTTTCTAGCAATGTGAGGCTTGGAAAACATATAGGGACCCTTTTGAAACATTTTCCAAGAGATAGTTTTCAAATTTCATTGATTTTGCAAAAGTTTTGACTTATGTTGACTTGGGCATTTTGAAAAACACTACTAGCACTTTTAGTTGATTTGCTCACATATAAAAGGAAGTAGAGCACATGCAAGAGTCCAAAACTCCCCCTTAATGTGACATGCTCCATTTTCGCAATGATGAACCAAATGGCAATAAGTCCAAAGCATAAGAGCAAATAGGAGCAAATATACAAAATGCAAAAGAAGCAACCATAGTGCACCATCTCAAACCACATTAGAGAAATCTATAACATTTAACTCATTCCTCAACTTACAAAAGCAGGTTTCATCAAGAGGCTTGGTAAAGATGTTGGCTAGTTGGTCCTCGGTTCTTATGTGGCTAATGACTATGTCACACTTGGCAACATGGTCTCTTAGGAAGTGATGGCGAATGTCAATATGCTTGGTTCTAGAATGTTGGACCGGGTTATTGGCTATTTTTATGGCACTATCATTGTCACATAGGAGTGGGGTTTTGGTGAAGGATATACCATAGTCCAACAAGGTTTGTTTCATCCAAAGCAATTGGGCACAACAACTACCCGCCGAAACATATTCCGCCTCGGCGGTAGAGAGGGCTATGGAGTTTTGTTTCTTGGATGACCATGACACAAGGGATCTACCAAGCATTTGGCAACTACCGGATGTGCTCTTTCTATCCACTTTGTAACCGGCATAATCCGAATCGGAATAGCCAACAAGCTTAAATTTAGCACCTTTTGGGTACCACAAGCCAATAGTATAGGAATGCTTTAAATATCTTAGAATCCTTTTCACGGCCACTAAGTGACACTCCTTAGGAGCGGCTTGAAACCGTGCACACATGCAAACACTAAACATGATATCCAGCCTAGATGCGGTAAGGTAAAGCAAGCTACCAATCATGGAACGATAAAGCTTTAAATCTACCGGTTTACCTCCCTCATCAAGGTCGAGATGCCCGTTGGTTGCCATAGGTGTCTTGATGGGCTTCGCATCCTCCAAGCCAAACCTCTTGAGTAGATCCTTGATATACTTGGTTTGGCTCACGAACGTCCCATCCTTGAGTTGCTTGATTTGAAGTCCAAGGAACAAGCTCAACTCTCCAATCATGGACATCTCAAATTCCCTAGACATCATATCACCAAATTCCTTCAACTTGTGTGAAACCTTGCGCCACCAACCTTGCCTTGTTTCTCACCACCAATCCGTTCTCATTTTGTTTGTTCCTAAAGATCCACTTTGTCCCTATGACATTGTGGTCTTTAGGTCTTTCAACCAAAGTCCACACCTTGTTTCTTGCAAAGTTGTTGAGCTCTTCATACATAGCATTCATCCAATCCGGATCACAAATAGCTTCATCTACATGTTTTAGCTCAAGACAAGAAACAAACGAGTAATGTTCACAAATCGAAGTGACACGAGATCGAGTTTGAACACCCTTACTAATGTCACCCAACACTTGGTCAATTGGGTGATCCTTGGAAAGAGCGGTGTGTATTCTTGGAGGCATAGGTGGATCTTGTGCCTTCTCCTCCTCCACTTCAACTTGAGCTTGACTTCGCGAAGCGGAAGTAGATGGCTCATTTTGAGTGGAGGTGGATGGCTTGTCTTCCACTTCAATAGGCTTGACATCTCCAATAGACATGTTCTTCATAGCTCTCATCAAGCCTTCATCACCTACATCATCCAAATTCTCGTGCCCCTCTTGGGAGCCATTAGTCTCATCAAATTGAACTTCGGCGGTTTCTTCCACAATACCTTTGTTCTTGTTGTAGACCCGGTATGCCTTGCTATTTGAGGCATAACCTAGAAGAAACCCTTCATCACACCGACTTTCAAATTTGGTTAGTCTAACACCCTTTCGGTAAATATAACACTTGCAACCAAAAACTCGAAAATAGGCGACATTTGGCTTCCTCCCAACAATTAGCTCATAGGAAGTCTTTTTCAAGAGACGATGCAAATAAAGCCTATTGGTTGCATGGCAAGCGGTGTTTATGGCTTCCGCCCAAAAGGAATCGGAAACACCATATTCATCTAGCATAGTCCTTGCCATCTCAATCAATGTACGATTTTTCCTTTCCACTACACCATTTTGTTGAGGTGAGTAGGTAGCGGAAAGTTCGTGTTTGATACCAAGATCATCACAATAGTCCTCGATATTGGTATTCTTAAATTCGGAACCATTGTCACTTCTAATTTTCACAAGAGTGCAACTAAATTCATTTTGGGCCCTTTTTGCAAACTTTTTGAAAAGCTCGGCAACAATAGACTTATGATGCAAAAAGAACACCCAAGTATAGCGAGAATAATCATCAACAATCACAAGACAATGACTATTACCACCAATGCTCTTATAGGTTGTTGGGCCAAACAAATCCATATGCAAGAGCTCCAATGGTCTAGATGTGGACATAATACTCTTAGTAGAATGAGAACATGCAACTTGCTTGCCGGCTTGACAAGCACTACAAAGCTTATCTTTCTCAAACTTCACATCTTTCAAGCCCACAACTAGATCACGTTTTGAAAGTTTGCTCAATTGATTCATGCCAACATGAGCTAGCCTCCTATGCCAAAGCCAACCCAATGAAGTTTTTGCAACTAAACAAGTTTTCAAATTTGCTTCACTAGAATTGAAATCAACCAAATAAAGATTTCCATATCTAAAACCTTTGAACACACAAGACTTATCAAGAAGGCTAGAAACAATAACTTCTTGTGGGAAGAAGGCACATGACAAGCCAAGATCACAAATTTGAGCAACCGAAAGCAAATTGAAATTTAGAGATTTAACAAGAGAGACATTTTCAATTGACAAATCATTGGAGATAGCAATTTTACCTAACCCAATTACCTTTCCTTTGCTATTGTCTCCAAATGTCACTTTCTCTTGTTCATTCCCTCCTACTTCAAATGTGGTGAACATAGCCCTATCACCGGTCATGTGTTGAGTGCATCCACTATCAAGCACCCAATGGCTCCCACCGGTGCGGTAGTTCACCTACAAAAGAAGATCAAGCTCTTTTAGGTACCCAAACTTGTTTGGGTCCTTAGAGGTTAGAGACCAAAGCTTTGGGCACCTAAATGGCATTCTTTTTACCACTGAGTATAGGGGAACCCACATATCTAGCAACAATACTACCATCATAAGCCTTCCTAAGCATATAATGAGAATCGAACATGCATGTCTTAGGAGGCTTACCACCGGGGCAATCACTCGCCAAATGCCCAACCTCACGACACTTGGAGCAATACTTACCATTGCTCTTGACAGAACGAGTGGCATGGTGAGAAGGTTTCTTACCCTTCTTTGGAGTGAATCCAAGTCCCTCCTTGTTAAGGATGCACCGTTGCTCACTCAAAATCTTGTCAAGAGTGTTCTTACCCTTGAAGCATCTCTCCAAACTCTTGTTGAGCTTAGCCACTTGCTCCTTAAGCTCATTGTTCTCAACAATAAGTGAGGCATCACAAATAGAAACACAAGATCTAGCTAGAGCTAGGGCTAGGCATATCCATAAGATCATCACAAGAGGTAGAAATGATAGATGATGAAACATGAGCAATATGGCAAGTAGCACTATCATCAAGCAAATCACAAGATATGCCAACATCAATGTGAGCTCCATGTTGAGTAGTGGAAAGGAGGTTGTCATGAGCTTCCTTAAGCTTCTCATGAGAAATGGTGAGTCTCTCATGAGAGGTCTTTAACTCCTCATACAAGACCTCCAAAGAAGCATGATCCTTCTTTAGAGCCTTGAACTTGACAATATCCTTCTCACTATAAGCATGGAGCTCCTCAAACATACTCACAAGCTCATCATAGGAAACATCATCACAATCATCATCACTCTCACTATCACTAAGGGATGTTACCTTAGAGGAGCTCTTTGCCATGAGATAAAGTGGAGCGAAGAGTGATGGAGCCTCCTTGATGGCAACAATGGCCATCTTCTTCTTCTTGGAGCTTGCATCATCACCACATTCTTCCTCGGACCCGGATGAGGCGGAGCTCTCCTCATTTGAGTCCCATTCCCCGATGAAAGCCTCAATCTTCTTCTCTTCCTTCTTAAGCTTCTTCATGAGCTTGTAGCCTCCACTCTTCTTCTTGGATGACTTGTCTCCATCATCATCCTTGGAAGGGCACTTGGAAGCAAAGTGTCCCTTCTCACCACACTCAAAACACCTCAAGTTGGAGAGAGTCTTGTTGGGTCTTCTATTTCTTCTCCTATTTGAGTTGGAGCCCCTTCCTCTCTCCTTTTTCCTTCCCAAGAGATCATTGAACATTCTAGCAAGAAGGACCATCTCTTCCTACAAGTCCTCATTGACTTCATTCACCTTGCTCTTGCTCTTCTCTTCAACTTCGGCTTGGAGAGCAATGCACTTCTTGGAGGGTGAGGCTTCCTCCATCTCCTTCTTCTTCAACTTGTACATGTCATTGGTGTTGATCTTCCCCAAGAGGCTTGCGGGTGTCATTCTTGACATGTCGGAGTTGATGAGCATGGTGACAAGGGTCTCATACTTCTCCGGTAGGGCTCTAAGCATCTTTTGGGCAACCTCAAGATCGGTGTAGTTTGCCCCAAGCCCCTTGAGATCATTCACAATGACATTGAGCCTCCCATACATGTCATTCACACTCTCATGAGACAACATGGAGAATGTCTCATATTGGATCTTGAGGAAATGAAGCTTGGCATCCTTGTACTCACTTGTACCCTCATGGATCTCCGCCAACTTGTTCCAAATCTCATATGCGGTCTCAAGGTTGCTCACTCTATCGAACTCCTCTTGGCTCAAAGAGTTGAACAAGGCATTCATGGCTTGGACATTGAGTTGGAGGTTACGGTGATCAATCTCCGTCAAGGGTGTGCCGGTGATAGAAAGCCTACATCCACAATACTCCAAATATGGAAGCTCATAGCTTTAAGGTGAGTAGACATTTTAATTTTCCAAGTGGAGTAGTTTGTGCCATTAAATATGGGAGCCTTCCCTACATGGTTCACCTCGTTCGACATCTTCTCTCTAGGCGGTGAAGCCCAATCAAGAGAGACCAAGCTCTGATACCACTTGTAGGATCGAGATGTCGACTAGAGGGGGGGTGAATAGGCGATTTAAAGAATAAATAACACATAATCAAATCTAACCTAAGTTGCTAGGCTTGGTGAGGGTGAACTCTAACTAAGCAACTAATTTATGTTTTGCAAACCTAGGGTGATAGTGGCTCAATTATATCTCTAGGAAAGTAAATTGCACAAATGTAAATGCGACAATCAAATGAGACAATGAGACAAGAGATTTTTCACCGAGGTTCGGAAACTCGCCGGTTTCCTACTCCCCGTTGAGGCGAGCCCAACTCCACCGCTCAACCATAAAGCCACCGCACGCCCCCTTCGTCAAGGGGTGGGCAAGGCGGGAGCCGGCCCACGGAGAGGACTACCCAAGCCTCGATCACTCGGGGTAGTTCTTACTTCACTCCGAAGGTGGTGAACTCCAAACCACTCACAAACCGGCGCCGGGCCTCCTCCACAATCTTCTCGGAGAGGTCACCGGGCAACTCCTCCACAAGCCGTCTAGGAGGCGGCAACCTCCAAGAGTAACAAGCAATGACCCGGTGTGGAGATGATCAAGTGCCACACTAGCTCTACAATGGAAGCAAATGCACTTGACTCTTGGCTAAACAACCCTCTAACACACTAGATGGATGAACACAAAGCTCAAGTGAGTGTGAGAGAGGTGCAAGGAGTGTATGCAATTGAATTGGGTGCCAAAAGAGCCCCCTTGCTGCTGGTGGGGGATTATTTATACTCCCACCCACCAAAACTAGCCGTTGGGGGCGAAATCCCCCAACTCTGTGCTCTGCCAGTCTGACCAGAGGTATGTGGCCGGTCAGACCGTGCTACTCTGCAACGGCTAGAAAACTAGCCGTTGTAGCCCTGTCAGAGGGCCCCATCGGCCTGGCCGGTCAGACCGGCATAGGGTGGCCGGTCAGACTGGCCTCGGCTCGGTCAGACCGCCATCGGCTCGGTCTGACCGAATACGGCTCCATCGGCTCTGTATCGACCATCCCGAGCAGCACCATCCCGGCCTCCAGGGGTCCGGTCTGACCGCGCAAATGCCGCCGGTCAAACCGGCCAGGGCACGCCGGTCAGACGCCACTATGTGGCCGGTCTGACCGCCCCTGGTCAGGCCGAACCCAGTGAATTTGCAAGTGAATGTGTGTATGATGAAAAAGAGAGCACAAATGAAAATGCAATGACCTAATGTGGCAATTGTAATCATCTCTTTGCTAGGTCATTACCCCTCTTAATAGTACGGCGAAACTAAAAATAAACTAGCAAATTTGATCGCCCTACACCTCGATCAATTCTAAATTAAAGCGCTAGTTTTACCGTCTTCTTTCCCTTTGCTTTGCGCCGTCAATTTTAATCCATCGATAATCATCCATGCGCACATATGATGTGGACCTAACTTAAAATGTATAGCTCAAAGACAACGGTTAGTCTACAATTAGCGCTTGTCATTAATTACCAAAATTAACACCGGGGGCCTAGATGCTTCACAGCGACGAGGCGGGCGGTGCGGCGGTGGCCGGCGAGGCAACGGGCCGTTCGTCTTCTTTCTTTTTTTTTTTTGTTGAGAATCTGTGATTCGGGTCTGAGACGATTTGTGTGTGATATGAATATGTGATGTATTTGTGATGAATTTTGTAGAAGTTGTGATGTAATTTTTTTAAGATTTTGTGATGTATTTAGAGATATTGATTTGAGAATTTGGAGACTATTCGGGGATGATTGATTTGGGATTTTGGGATGAGATAGAGTGAATCAATATATTAAAAACAATGAAGAAAAGAATAGAATAAAGTAGCAACCGATCTGTTACCAACCGGGATTAAAAATGGATTTTTACTCTCGGTTTTTTCACTCGGGACTAAAGATAGCGATTTTTAGTCCCGGATTCATAGTCCCGGTTACAGGGGGTTACGAACCGGGAGTAAAAACTCCTTCTCCACCAGTGTCTTTTAGGGAGATTGGGTCTTTCCCCGAGTGTGTGTGCCTATGAACTGTTGAGGTCCGAACAACCTTAAGTTATTGGGCCTCAGCCAACCCCACCTGAGCCGGATTGTTATCAATAGCCTTTAAATTTTCTTTTATCTAAATCGACTATGATCATCTCTTATTATTAAATAGATAAAACTAAACGTCTAGCTCTATCGATTTGACTGCATGGACCAAGCGGAGCCATAACAAAACTGAGCTCGTGCTGTGAGGCCTCATATAAATATACAACGAGCTGGCAACTTATGAATCGAGTCTTCCTCACCGGAGAACACAAGAATCTTGCATAATGCAAAAAACCGAAGCATAATATGAGTTGATGCATGCAGAAGTACATATTAGGAGCAATTATAAATTTACCGCTGTTTAAATTATTGTTGTAAAACTGTCATTTGAATACTTGTAAAAACTGCCATAAACTACCACTCGTGTGGCATTTTTACAAAATATCAAAAACAGTGGTTGGCTTGCAAATGCCCCTAAATATTATGGTCACGTTGCTTTCATGTTTGGGATTTTTTTTTTATTAATTAGGATAGCCCAACATGATGACGGGTTAGCATTTGTGGAGATGAGGGAGTCGTCGACTCGAACCATTATACGTGGCCTACACGAGTCAACTCGCCACTGCATATGGTCTTAGGAAATAGCAACTATGAATTTTACAGTATTTTAATAACAATTTAATGGAAGTGATATATTTTTAAAAATATAAGATTTTTTATATATCTGAAATAGAAAATCCGGAAGAAATATACCTTAGTCAGTATAAACTGTGTGTATCTTTGCAACTGATGAGTTTAAGGGCACTTACGTCCAAGTCCAACAATGTGTCAATGTCACCTAGCTAGCATGTGGTCGCTTTGTATTGCCATTTTATAATGAAAATCCTTTTAGAGATAGTGATAAGAGGAAGGCGTTGAGGGTGCCCGCTAGTGGTCCATTTGGAACGTACTCCCTCCGTCCCAAAATAAGTGTAGTTTTAGTACTATTCATGTTCAACGTTTGACCGTTTGCTTTATTTAAAAAAAGATTATGATTACTATTTTTATTATTATTAGATGATAAAACATGAATAGTACTTTATGTGTGACTAATTTTTTTAATATTTTTCATAAATTTTTCAAATAAGACGGATGGTCAAAGCGCTAAACACGGATATTTATGGCTGCACTTATTTTGGGACGGAGGTAGTAGAATTTTGTTGTAACTTGTACTACTGCATTCGGTTAATTATACCCTAAGTTAACGTGTAACACTTTGTTATAAGTTAGGAGTGAATTTTGATCCCTCGAGGTGACATCCCCTCGTTGTTTGCATGTCACTCTAATAGTTATAAAAAAAATTGAGAAGATGTACTAACATGTGATATAACACTCCACAAACATGCAAGTTCAAATTTAACTTCTACATTTCGCAACGAAAAAAACAAATTTAACTGTGAATACATATTAACTTGTTGTAGTTTAATTTTTTTTCCGTTGCAAGATATAGAAGTTGATTTTTGAACTTGTATATTTGTGAAGTGATATATCGCATGTTAATACAACTTCTCAATTCTTTTTTCAATTTTTTTCATAATCATTTGAGTGATATGCAAATAACGAGGGGAGTCCCCTCGAGGGATCAAAATAGTTTCCTGTTATAAGTTAAATAGTACACTCTTTATCTCAAAATAAGTTTATTTTTCACTTATCTCACACATATCAATATAAAAGATCAGAGTACTTTTACTTTATCAAATACCAATGAAATTATTCATTTGTTAATTTGTTCCTAATATATTTATTTTCATACTTTTACAAACACTTATGCAATTATTATTTAAAGAATGAACTTATTTTGGGACAAACGAGAAAAGAGCAAGTTAAAAATGAAATTATTCTAGAATAGAGATAGTAGTAATTAGTACTCCTTCCGTTTCATATTATAAAACTTTCTAGCATTACCCATATTCATATAGATGTTAATGAATGTAAACACATATGTCTTATAATATGATACGGAGGAAGTACCAAAACTAATGCATTGTCGACAATTTTATTTGTCACATCCAAAACGTCAGTTATTTGTGACGGGAGTAGCTAAGTTAGCTAGTATTATCTAAGCTTTCATAATAGTATAACACTATATGTCGAAGTTATATCTTATCTATTATATATTAAAAGTCTATTAAACTTCCTACAAACGCTCTCAAGCCGTCATGTGTAAATCCTACAAACGCTCCTAAGTCGCCACATGGCGTTTTAATAAATTTAAGGAATATCTAATAATTCTTAAAAAGGTAAACCATAGATTTTATTTTAAATACGGTGGACCCACTTTAAATCCGTATCGTGTTCTTGCACTGGTGCACGTACTGTGTGCACGTACGTACGCCATATATCCTTTCTCTCCTCCTCTTCATGCTATATTATGTAGAAAATACATAATACATCATTAGAACATTAGAATATTTACCAAAAAAATTATAGTTGAAGACCCAAACTAACTATATTTAGTAAGTAAAAGAAATAAAACACATTTATAGGGAAAATCGTATAGATATTTGAACAATCTATTTAGCAACACATATATTTTAAATAGAACAATATGCAATAATAAACAATTTTAATTAGAAAATATATATTTAATAAGTATAGAACTTTGGGTCATTATTATGTTTGTAAATATAGATAACTCAAGTTGGTGAAACCAATGAATCTATCTCAAAGGAAATAAAACTCATCTCTTCCTAATGTCGGGCGTACCTGTGCACGTCTCCTGTAAGCAAGATCAGGATACATATATCTAATCTATCTTTACTGATCCATATGTAAATATATGTATAACAAATTACATTAATATGAACCAATTAAAAGGAGGGCTAGCTTGATGGTCCATTATTAAAAATAATATTTTTTAAGATTTGTTAAAAAAAATCCCAAAACATTCAATCTAAAAAGAAAAAAGCACCTTATTTTTAATTTGAACTCTTAGACATGTTTGCTAAACAAACTAAGTCTACCTCATTTTTAAATGATGAAGAAGAAAATAATAATTACTTATAGAGATGAATTAAATATTACGTAGTATGAAGATAACAAATACCTAATGAAAAATATCTGAGCAAAGCCAGCAAATAAATTTATGAAGAAAATGTACTTATGATCCTTATAAGTTTTTCAAATACGGGCTTATGATATACTTGCCCGCATGAATACGTGAGCTACCATCCTTGTTGATTTTAAAAGTTCAAACCATCTTTTTGTGACCGGGGGAGCGAGTAGTAATGTACTCCCTTTGTTCCTAAATATAAGGGATTTTGGTTAGATATAATGTATCCTAATTCTATGAATCTAGATAGGGAGCATGTCCAGATTCGTATTAGGATACGTCTCATCCACCTAAAATCCCTTATATTTTAGGACGTAGTGAGAAGAATATACGTACTATCATACATGCCGCAAATGGAAAGGAAAGAAATTAACACAGAATGGAGCTGAACGATAAACATCAGACTAACCGAAATGGTGAGATAGCAATTAAGCGATCGAGCAAACAAGTTCAGATTTCAGAATGATATCTAGGAAGCATGCACGCATGCATGTAAAACAAAGCTCTGTTATGCATTGCTCCAACAGAACCCCATGCATGCATGTATGCATTCTTACAGAAATCAAGAGTCTAGCTAATTTAAGGGACCATGACCAACCGGTAATATATTGGTTGACGACCTAGGTAAGCTAAGTAGAGCTAGACAGCTAGTGGGTAGAGCCAATATTCGAGCATACTTAAGGAAATTAACTACCTAAGCAAGCCACTGTCTCACTAGCTAGCTAATAAGATCCTTGCGCACCAGACTCCTCACCGTGGACATTGCACACCGAGTAGCACGAGGGGTCAGTCTCCTGGACGAAGACACAGCAAGGCAAAGGAGGCAGCTGATGAGCGCCGCCCATCATCAGCTGCCCCGCTGGATCGAGCGCTTGCTGCATCATCTGATGAGCCGGGCCGTCGCCGTAGCCCACCGCCTCTTGCATCGGCGCCATCTCCAGCGTCGTCATCCCGGCGTCATCATCGCCGGCGCCGCCGTGGCGATGGTTCAGCTCAAGGGCTAGATCGGCGTCGGCGGCGGCGAACGCCGCGGCGACGTCGGCGTGCTGGCAGCCCTCCTCGTGCTGCACGAGCGCGGCCTGGTGCAGGGTGACCTGCGCCTTGAGGAACTTGACGTAGTGGATGGCCTGCTCCAGCATGGACACCGTGTCCATCTTGCTGCCGCCCGGCACGAGGCTGCGGAGCACGCGGAAGCGGTCGCTGATCCGGTGCCGCCGCTCCCGCGCCGCCACGCTCTGCGGGTCGGTGGAGAGCTTGGCGCCGGGGCGCCGCCGCCCGCCGCCCCGCATCCTGCCCTCGCCGAGGCCGCCGGCCGTGGGGTGGAGGTGGTACGGCTGCGGGTGGATGGGGAAGCCGCGTGGGTCATGCATGTTTTCGTAGTGGTATGGATCCATAGATGGTGCGCTAGCTAGGAGATGGATCCGCGCTCGTGGCTGGCTAGCTGCGCGTACAAACACAAATGTGCTGGGTTTGTTTCAGCCCCTGGAGCTATTTCCGCTTGCTGGGAGGAGACGCGCGGTATGCATATATATACTGCGCGCGTACAATCGCATGGGAGAGTATAAGCACATAGATGCATGGTTCTGTTACTCCGCGTGATCCTTTTTAACCATGTATAGTACAAATTATAACTGGACAAGAAGTTTTATCAGATAAAGCTTCTTATATTTGATCGATAAAGCTTTGTCAAGTTAGAATTTGTACGGTTTGATATTTACTTTGTTCCTAGATCCTGTAATTCTCGTGCTCATAACTTACCCTAAGAGGGTAGAAGTTGGAACCCGGGCCAATATGTTATTTGGATTAACCATCGTCATGGCCAATCTTGTAAGTGATTTGGTCAATCTTGTAAGTGATTTGGTGGTTCAGTGATATCACTGAACCAATCGGTTAATAAAGAGGAAAAATAAGAGAATTGGTGTTGAGATTCATACTCTAAGACTTGACACCAACAAATTAAAAACGCCAATTGAAGAGACACAGCATGAAGTGTGTGTCTAGAGCTTGTAGGGATGATCTAGATGGCTAAAACCTAAAGGTGAGCAGAGAAATTAAAGGGCGTCGTTATATTATTCCAAGCAATGAATTGAACTGGATGAGGCAGTGGTAGATTCCACTAGAAGGTGAGAAAGACCAAGTATGTTTAGGTATGTAGTAGAGGGAGTGTGTCGCATAAGCCACTACAGACAGGAAAAGTGCGACAAGACGAATCACCGACAAAGAAGAAAAGGGGGGCACATGGGAGTATTGCTGAAGAGGTGGGGAAGAGAGAAGGGGCCTTTAGCGACTTCATTGGTGACGAGAGCGTGACAAAAATGTACAATGAAGATATCATGGGTTATGTAATAGGACCAGGAAATATATATTAGATTACGATCTTACACGAGTCCGATGTAAGCTGGCTACTCTTTTAATTTGATTGAATTTTTATATTGGACAATAGACGGTCCCCTCTTAAGAAATACATCATGCACTGTTATTGTATTTTCCCCCTCTAGTCTCATAGTTTGATGCTTTGAATTCTTATAGAAAAGGGATAGGAACTCTGCCAATCAATTAAGAAGAAAATAGGGTTACAGTCAACCCACCTAAGACCAGGGTTTGAATTGATTTTAAATTGATGAGTTTAATTACGTTTGAAAAAGGATCAACGCAAGGCTTCTTCTATTAATAAAAAAACGTAGGCAATGTTTTCGTAATTGGCCTAGTTATTTCTGATGATCAGTGCAGTGGGCAGAAAAATTGTGCTCCGTACCTACTCAAGTGCACGTGCACTCGTTTAGATTCATGTTTTTTGTTCTTAAATATCAACTGAATGGTTATATTTTTTAAGAAAAATATCACAACATTGAAACAATTAATTAATACATATATCTACAACTTTGCAAAATTAAAGTCCTAATTTGTACTATACAGCGAGAGATGAAATAAACAGATTCGGTCATGAATAATGTTGACATTGTTAGTTCACAATACATGCTTTAATTCATGAAGAGGTACGTACATGGATGGGATAGCTCTAGTCTCTAGAGATCTCGACTTTAATTTTTACTAGCACTCATACAGTACCAGTGATCGAAAGCCCGCTATATTTTTGGTGAAAAGAAGCCTAGCCAGCTAGGGTCTTCGGAAGCCGTACAATCCCTTTTTATTGAGTGCCTTTGTGAAATACATGATCACATGATTGGTACCTGTGTCACATTCACCCCTTTGTACACATGACCACCCGGGAGGTAACACATCCCCGGAGATGGTGGCAAAGAGACAGCATAGAATAATGGCTCTTTATTCGTTTCTAGCTAGCTTCACCTCTAGTCTTCTGTCTACTCCAGTTGTTTTACCTTGTACAGACTTGTGTTTGGTGGATATTTGAAGCCCTGTACGTAGCCGATGCTGTCATTGAAAAAAACATTTCAGTCATTGGGTCATATAAGCTCCATGAGCGCTTATGGGACTTATTAGCGTGGTCTACTCTTGGAAGCATTACTTTGGACGATCCCTCCATTCATTTCTATCGGGAATTACCATCGTACTCAAATTATTTTGGCTTAAGCAAATGCTAGCTTATTATAGTTTAAGCAAATAGGAGTATGAGACAAGTTATATATGACCGCAGCAAACACCTCCCTACTTATAAATTTTAGAATTTCTGGCTCTGTGATCACTAGGATAACAGGTAACCACACATATATACGTTGAGAGAAATTAATTCAAATAGGGTTAGCGGGATTTGAAACACATAATTTTTTTTAAAAAAACTATTTTTTAATATAATAAACGCGAAAGAGTTGAACACACTGAATTATCACTTCCATAATTATCCTAAGAAAGTTCAACGAATTTTGGAAAACCTTCGGCTTCCAAACAAGATGGGATTTCACTGTCGAGCTTATAACTTAACGACACATGCATATATGCGCATGCATGGTTGCACAAGACTCGAGTCATCCAAATCTCTGATCATCATCATTGGAAGGATGTTATAGCACTTTGAGGAAATCGTTGAATCGAAGGCGCCCGATACCGTACGCCTACAAGCTTCCAACCGAGCGTGCGCGAGTACAGTTCTTGGAAATGGAAGTCGCTGTGACACAGTGACTACAAGTACGTGTAGTTTCTATTCTATTCGGTCGATGGCCATGCATGAACAGTGCCCAGCCGCTTCGCGGTGTAGCTTAGCTTAGCTTCCATATCGACGAGTACGTACGTACCAGGTATATATTTCCTTCTATATATATTGGCTCTGCTTGCAACAATAGGCTATATAGCTACTCCTACCTTCCGAGCCTCTGGAAGATTAAGTGTGTGTTTAGTTCACGTTAAAATTAGAAGTTTGGTTGAAATTGGAAAGATGTGATAGAAAAGTTAAAAGTTTATGTGTGTAGGAAAGTTTAGATGTGATGAAAAAATTAAAAGTTTGAAGAAAAAATTTGGAACTAATCTCGGTCTTAACACGTACCAGCGATCTACTGTACTGTAGCATTCTAGCCTGCAACGAGTCAGAGCTTCTCGTACGCGCGTGTACGTGCATGCCTTGCCGTGTTACATCGCGCGGTCGCCTCGATCAGCTTAAACAAATGGAGGCTAGGCAAAGAGGAGGAGATAGAGGATGGGAGGCAGAGACAAGCCATGCATGACAGATCACTGCAGGGCGGAGGCAAGTAGGCAACGGAGGCGGCTAATTAAGGGGGTGTTTGTAATTTACCTCAAAATACACTGGTAAGGTAGGAAGTAGCTAGAACTGCCAGAAGGTGGTAGTGTTGTTTACATTTTAGAACGGATAGAGTAGAAATGCTTATATATATGATAAATGGAGAGTACGTGATATTTTTCTCTCCATCAATTTATGTTATTGGGTTGGAACATGATGTGCAATTCTATTTTAATTAGGGATTTGATAGATTTCATACGGTTAAGGAGTTATACATTTTCAGTCATCTATAATTCCACAATGCATATATCTAACTACAAATTTGTCGTTATATGATTTTTTTTACTTTATATTTAATCTAAGTTAAAAAAATGCACGTAAATTTTATAACTTTTTATTAGCTATAAGTTTATTTCATGTAATTTTATATTTTTTTCTGGTTAGAGTAACATATTTTTCAACCATGTATCTAAAGAAGTGACTTTGTTTAAATAAGTGTAATTAGGAGGTGTTGGCAACCATTGTATTATCATCCAACGGATGAATAAAATAACTGAACTTTAACAAATTTGGAGGCACTCAAAATCTATTCTAAAATATATTTAATACCAGGCCACTGATCCTAGGTGCCCCTATGTATATTTCGGGTTAGGGGCGACTAGAAATACCTATCTTTTCAAATTATTTTTTCCTTCATGTCTAGAGTAGTAGTAGTTTCTTAGTCGATTTGCCTGAAAACCGGTTAGTATTTTAAAAAAAAAAATCTGCTCATTGCAAATTAATCCAGGTTCTTTGACGACTGCATGTATTTGAGACTTTTGACGCCAACAATTTCATTGCTTCAAGCTTCTCCATTAAATGGGAAAAACTCCTGGCCGGGTGGGTGATTGTGTGTTTAAGATGTCACAAAGCTGACGGCAATGAGCATGTTTAGTGAGTCTAGCTATAGGGGCTTTGCCATGCGTTATTATACTCCGGACCTCATCTTAATTTCGTTTTGGGAAAATCTCAATTTCCAATTTGGAACACCTGATGATCTTTTAGTTCTAGTACTCCTACTCCACACCGAACTTGCTATGGTCGTCTCGGAGGCACGGTTCTCTTCCGTGACAAAGAATAGTCTATGAACACATTGAACAGTCAGTTCTGGCAGGCCCAGCTCGCCAGCGAGAACCCGGACGCGCGCAACGTCGTCGTACGGACCGACCGCGTCGCGTCGCCGTGAAGAGATTGCCATGTGACATTCCGGCCTGTGTACGTACGAGCGCGCGCGCGCGCGCCTAGGACCGCGTGCACCGAGAGCGAGACGAGACGTGATATGATATGATATGATATGATGTGGCCGCGAGCGCCTGAGAGTCGCTGACGACGCTGCAGTGGCACTGGCACGGAGTAGCGACATGGAAAATCTGGCCCCCTACCTGCCCCCGCAGCTTAGCTTAGCCGTGTGCAGTGGTGCATCCTGCATTCGTGCTGCACGGGCCGGTGCCGCACATGTACGGTTGTGCACATGCAATGCAATCGCGTCGCGCGCACCAGGCCACGGCGCCGGCCGGTCGGGCGGCCGCGAGACGACGACGTTGCTGCTTGATCGTGTGCTTGTCACGCCGGTGCCTTGATTTATGGGTTCACTACTGCCGATAAAAATAATTAAAAAAAAGATAGAACCATCGTTGCCTTTCCTATATATTAAGAAAAAAATATAAGATAAAGTTTTATTTTGTATGATTAGTGTAAAACAGAATCGAACCTAGGTAACAGAAGATTAATCACCTGAGTTCTACCAGTATCCCTACAAAATAAATAAAGCGGAGGAGAGGTAGCAGGGAAGCGAATTAAATTTGAAAAATATATTGTTCATCTATTTTTTTTTTCAAAATATTTCGAATGTAAACTTTTTTGCAGTAATATAACGTCGATCTCGCACGATCTCGCACAACGGTTGCGCGAAAATGACGTGGATGTGACGTTGCAGACGGTATTGCGCATTGAAAGTACGAGACCGCACCGTGCACGATAATTAATCACTAATTATTATTAGCTAATAGTTAATTATGTACTTGATCACTAATTAAATGGAGCCGGTTGATACTGTCGCAGACTGTTTCAGCAAGACCTCGCTCTTTCATTTTGTGAGACCGCGCGGTCTCGCACATAGCCCATGCGATATCGCCTGCGACGTCACGCATCCGTTATTTTCGTGCAATGATTGTGCGAGATTGATGGTATATTTTCGCAAAAAAAAAAATCATCCCAAATATTCCTTAAAAAAATTAAATAAACGGTATATTTTGAAATTTAATTCGCGGGGACTCTCAAACTCTCTCAATGTTAAAACCCTAAAAGCTAAGTCGTCCAATCGACCGACGCTAATCGTGAGGTGATCAAAAAATTATCAAAAGAGATGTTGACGCACTCTACTTCTCCTACGTCAGCAAGAACCAAGAGAAGAAGGCAACCGAAAGATTAGGAAGAAGAGAAAAGGAAGAACGGCAGCAAGTAAATTAAAATGACCGATTACAATGACTTCATCCTCATGACAGTAGATTAATAAATTTGACATTAAATAGAAGTGATCATTCTAAATCATTGGAATTTTGTAAATTAGACTCCCAACACACCTGCGCTCGTCCTAGCGCGGCAAGCCGGCGACGGTGTCATTGCGGACGACCACGAACCAGACGCAGATAGTACTGACTGTAAAGGTATAATTTCTTGCTGATCGACCTATCGAGAAAACCTTCCAATATCGTACTACGAGTACCAAACTACGATTGTATATAACTCTGTAGCTACAATAATTAATTTTTTTCAAACTTTCAACTTTTCAATCACATAAAAACTTTCCTACACACATAAACTTTTAACTTTTCTGTCACATCGTTGCAATTTCAACCAAACTTTCAATTTTGGCGTGAACTAAGCACACCCAAGCACACCGAAATTTTGGGTGTGCTTAGTTCAAGCCAAAATTGGAAGTTTAGTTAAAATTGGAACGATGTGACGGAAAAGTTGGAAGTTTATGTGTGTAGGAAAGTTTTGATGTGATGGAAAAGTTGGAAGTTTGAAGAAAAAATTTGGAACTAAGGTCCTATTTAGTTCCCTAAAAACTTTTTCCAAAAAAAATCACATCGAATCTTTAGACATATATATGTAACATTAAATATAGATAAAATGAAAAACTAATTACACAGTTTGCATGTAAATCGCGAGATGAATCTTTTGAGCCTAATTAGACCATGATTAGCCATAAGTGCTACAGTAACCCACATGTGCTAATGATGGTTTAACTAGGCTCAAAAGATTTGTCTCACGGTTTCCAGGCGAGTTATAAAATTAGTTTTTTCAATCGTTTCTGAAAACCCCTTCCGACATCCGGTCAAACATTCGATGTGACTACTAAAAATTTTTATTTCACCAACCAAAAGGTTCTAAACTCGGCCCGAGTTAAAATACGAGCGCTAGCTGAATCCGGCCTTGCATCCCCCTGTGTATCTGCTGTCCGCTGGTACGCCTTGCATCATGCCTGCAGGCTGCAGGGATTGGGCTGTGCGGGAATAAAGGGCTTCATTAACGAGGATGGCGACGTCCACCCGTGTGATCAGAGGCAAAGATTTTGGCAGGACTGATGCTATGTCACGCAGCGGCCGATTTGATGTTTTAGGGAGTTAAAATTATTACTAGGCAAAGGCAGTAGGCTGGTATTCCTCGATTCATCAGGACCGGCTAGCTTGCTATAGCTGCCAGACTTGTCTAGATAGCCTCCTTGCTCCAGCGTACGGTTTGCCCTTCCATGCCGCTCGAGTGGCTCGACGCTGTCTCCGCGGGTCCGGCTACAATGTTGACATTTTCTTTTATATTATACCTGCACACGCACACACATCCCTCGGCATGTCACATCACACTCATGCAAGGATTTGAAATATTTTAGGCATCTTTAAATCCCAGCGATGGAAAAATAAAGAAATAGGAAAAACACAGCATTATGATAGTAATACAAGCGTAAAACAGAGAATTGGAAAATACATAAAAAACACAGGAATGACCGTTTGATTGGACCGCTGGAAAAACGTAAGAATCAGATTAGAGAGATAGACTCAAAGGAATTTTTCCAAGAAATTGAATCTCTTACTAACTTTCCTCCAAAATCTCTATAGGATTATTTATTCCATAGGAATTTCAAAGTATATGATATGATACGATATGGTTTCCATAGGAATTTTTTTCCCATAGGATTAAAATCCTCCAAATTTCTTATACTTTTCCTACAAATCAAAGGGGCCCTTAGAACTACTTTAAAACGCAGGATTTTTAAAACACGGGGTGGTAGAAAAAAAAACACTAGTAGGATTGAAGTGCCTTTGAGCCCATCTTAAATCCTATAATAGAAAAACACATAAAAAAAACCTGCGAAAAAGACCTTTTGGATGAAACACAGGATAAATATAGGAATCAGAAAAGAGATAGACGCAAAGGAATTTTTTTTCCAGAAGGTTCGAATTTATGTCAAAAATCCACCAAAATTTCTATGGTTTGAGGTAATCCTAAAGAATTTTAAAGGGGTTTAGGAGAGCCATTCCTAGTTTCATTTCAAATGACCACATAGGAATTATTTCTATAGAAATCCAATCTTTAAAATTTCATCTAAATTAATTTATTTGTTCCAAACGAACCCCTTGGAGTCTGAAAGTTTTCTTTATCTTAAAAAAAAAGCCCAAACAAATCTTATTTTGTGAAACGTTTGCTATAAAAATTTTGTTCACAAGTCATAAAAACTATTTAAATTTTATTGTGCGAGCCTAGGTGGCACTATAAAAAAGGATTTTTGCATGTGGTCATTTTTTCCACGCAATTGGGTCGATCACCCGTATGCCTCTAAAAGGTCTGCAAAAATAACGATTTTAGAGTTTTTATTCTAATTTTGGAAATTTGTGTCCTAAAGGTATTTTGGTTATTTGAAAAAAAATGTAGTACATTACTAACGGAGACTAACCGGATGGTGATGGTAAATCGTAGAAGTTAAGCAAAAGTCGATGGTATATTGTAGAACGTGACAAAGTCAATAGCTAATCATAGAAATGAGACAAACTCAATGGCATATAATGGATTCTGTATATTGACCCTAAACTAGGCCCAACACGCAAGCTGTTCAGCCTATTGTGTTTTTTTTTTACCCAACTGGTAGAAGCGTGATGGTGGGGCATTGGAGGGATCGATGCAGCTTAGGATGTAAATAGGTCAACCCGTGAATCTATTTATAAATAAAATTATTGGATAACCTGTAAATTAACTCATGGTTACCTACTAATTTGATCTATAAATTGGTTTACGGGTATATCCACTTACATCTATTTCGGCTCTATTTGCAATGCCCATCGCCTCAGATTGGGCCTGGCCCATGGGGGTTAGGGTGTTGTTATTAGGTCAGTGCCATGCCGATCGTGGTGCTCCTGTGACTGTGGGAGAAAATGGGAACGAGTTCACTTCATGCAGTGGTGCACGTATGTTCACAGAACTAGCTAGTGGAGTCTGTGAAGACGTGGCTCCTGTGCAAACTTTCAAGAGTCCAATATGGTCTACACGGACAACTGGAGAAGTGAATATATCACCAAATTTTGGACCTCTTCACTTTGATGCTATTTTCAACCATACCCTTTTTTTTATAAAATTGTTAAAAAAATATCTACGTTTAGTTTGCTAAATTTGGTCAATACATAAGAAATCCTACCAAAATTTTAGTAATATTGTCATCTTGCTAAAATTTTAGCATTGTTAAAATTTGATAAGATTTATTTTGGCTACAATCTGAATTGGTCATTTGTGTATCTAGACAAACCTGTCATAACGATGAAACTGACCCGCACAAACCAATCAAATAGGACTACTACTCTGCCTAGATGGTTCTTTCAGTTGCTAGCATAATCCCGACATGTGACAGTAGCTCAGCAAGCAGTACCATGCATGTCAGCACGAACCAACGACAACCACACAAAACTCAGCGAAGAATAATAACACCGATTAAGATGCTTCCAGAAATTCAAAGTAACCGCAGGAGGCCTCTGTTTTTCCACAAATCTGCATATTGAGAACAACCAATCGGTACGTGAAACATTCCTGGGAATCTCTGTGGTAACTGTCGTGTCCCACTCTACATGAACAGCGTCGAGCCAACAGTCGCTGCCTCATTTCTTGGCCCATGAACGACTAGCCTTCGTCAAACGTAAAAGGGAAACAAGCTAGGAACCACCATATCACACACTCACCGGCACACCGCGCATTTTGAGCACCGGCTGGGGACAGGGATCGCCGAGCCCGCGTTAGCCACGTAACGCAGCGTCGCAGCGTGCAGCGAACCGCACGCGCGCGCGCCTTAAATTTTGTTCCGCCGAGGCGCGACGAACGACACAAACCGACACTACGTGAATACGTGACGTGTGCGTGCGGCTGCTGCGTTTGGACTTTGGCTCAGCCGCGTAGGAGTACGTTGCACAGCATGGCGGCAGCGCAGGACGCGTCGTCCCAGGCGTTGGGGCTCCGGTGGCGCTACGGCGACGTCGACGACGGCAACTTCGCGGTGCGCGGCCGCGCGGTGCCGCTCCTCGTGGCGCTCCTCTTCGTCCTCGTCTGCTTCGTCGCCGTCTCCCTCTACCTCCGCTGGGCGTGCCACTGCCACCGCTACGGCCGCGACACGACGCCGATGCCCGCCACCACCAGCTCCGGCTTCTCCTCGTCGCACGCTGCGGCGACCGCGCCAGGTTCAGCCTCATCGGTGACCGGCCTCGACGACGCGACGATAGCGAGCATGCCCGTGGCGCTGTACCGGGCCGTGGCGTCGGCTGCAGGTGATGGCGACGACGGCGGCGCCGCGCAGTGCTCGATATGCCTCGGGGAGTTCGAAGAGGGCGAGAAGGTGAAGGCGCTGCCGCTGTGCGGGCACGGGTTCCACCCGGAGTGCGTGGACGCGTGGCTCCGCTCGCGGCCGAGCTGCCCTCTGTGCAGGAGCTCGCTTCTCCCGGCCGCGGCCACCACCAAACCGGACGTCGCCGGGAGCGATGCTGTCTGATCATATGCACGCACAGGGCTCGCTCGGTCGTCGCATGTAAACTGCGCCGTGCGCCCGTACGTGCACATTCCATTGCATTGCACCCGCCGGTGCCTGGGCTGCTGGTCCGGAGGTTCAGGCGGTGGGAAACTGATTAATTTCTTAGTTAATCTGTACATCAGTTAGTAAGTTCATTAATAGTATAGTTAATATGTGCATCAGTTAGTTTATTACTACTCCTACATGGTTTCGTTAACTTAGCTCACAGCAACGGATGCCACTTGCAGTTTCTGTTTTGAATTCACTGTCACCAAGAGGAAAGTGATGCGCTGATGTCATTGCAATAGAGCGTTGAACTTGCCCTCAAAGGGCGCTTTAGCGTTCAGTTTCTCATGATGTTAATAGGTACTTTCTTCGCGAAACGGAACGGTCGAACGGACGCAATACATAAGGATACGATTGCTGTGCGAGCTTGTGCTGCAACCCAGCGAACGATGTTTCTGCATGATTGTTTCGAGACGTGGACACACGAAACACCTGTCTGCACCCCAACTACCCCAACTGGCTTCGTTTAGTCCCCAAAATTCCAACTGGCTTCGTTTAGTCCCCAAAATTCCAACTGGCTTCGTTTAGTCCCCAAAATTTTTCCCAAAAACATCATATCGAATCTTTAAACACATGCATAAAATATTAAATATAGATAAATGAAAAAACTAATTGCACAGTTAGGGGGAAATCGCGAGATGAATCTTTTGAGCCTAGTTAGTCCATGATTAGCCATAAATGCTACCGTAACCCACAAGTGCTAATGTCAGATTAATTAGGCTCAGAAGATTCGTCTCGTGGTTTCCAAGCGAGTTATGAAATTATTTTTTCATTCGTGTCCGAAAAACCCTTCCAACATCCGGTCAAACATCCGATTTGACCCAAAAATTTTCTTTTCGCGAGTTCTAAAAAAACGTCACATCGAATCTTTAGACATATACATAGAACATAATATAGAAAAAAAGTAATTAACAATTTGTATGGAAATCGTGAGACGAATTAACATTAAATATAGATAAAAAAAGTAATTAACAATTTGCATGGAAATCGTGAGACGAATTTTTTGAGCCTAATTAGTCCATGATTAACCAAAAGTTTTATAGCCACATGTGCTAATAACAAATTAATTAGGCTTAATAAATTTGTCTCGCGGTTTCTTTGCGAGTTATGAAATTAGTTTTTTCATTCGTGTTCGAAAACCCTTTTCAATATCTGATAAAACGTCTAATGTGACACCCAATTGTTTTCGCAAAATAAAACAACCCCTAAAGAGGGAATACCCTACAAAAAGGAATACCGAAGCCATATGCAATTATGCAGGTTTATTCCTGGCTTTCTGCCACGGTTTCATCCTGCTGCGCCAGTGCTTGCCATATGCAATTCCCCATTCAGGAATCGGCAACTTTTTCATTGAAAACTGTGGTAGTACTCTGAACTGCCAACACTGTCCCAATTCCTTCTTCGTGATGGCTTTAAAATATCACCCAAAAAGGAAAAAAAAAATGACTTCAGCCATTCAAGAGTCCACAGGTCATGTATTCCAACTTCAGACCCCGAACATCTACATTAGAGGGTGTGTTTAGTTCACACTAAAATTGAAAGTTTAATTGAAATTGGAACGATGTGATGATAAATTGGAAGTTTGTGTGTGTAAAAAAATTTTGATGTCATGAAAAAGTTAGAAGTTTGAAGAAAAGGTTGAAAACTAAACCAGTCCACTATAACAGCAGGGCCCATGGCCTTTCATCTGAAAACTACAGATCCGAATATCCGGCCATTGGAACACTTAGTTCCAAGCTTGCAGAGGAGCAGAACAGATACGATACTGCCCCTGCTACTAGATTGGCCGGTTCGATGTGGGCAACCGCGAAAAGAACGGAACCAACTTAATTCATGGCCCTTCTTGATAAAGTTGCCGCCACAAGCAGTACACAACAAATCGAACGAAATTTTACAGCAAAAACAAAACAATACGGCTAGACTGAGACGGGAACTCTACTATTGAATCTATCTTGGAGAAGGATCAACGCAAAGGATGGATGAAATCTAGGAGTAAGATGAAGGAGTACTTGCTTGCTTGGAGCCTGAACCTGAAGAGAGTCGTAGCGAAGAAATAGGGATCTCTGAGGAGGATAGATTTATAAGGCGGCCGGCGGCGGCGAGCAGCTTCAGGGGGCGTTCTCTAGGTTATAAACGAGCTCGGGCCCCGGGGAAGAAATAGTGGGCCGGGCCTAGAAGAATTAGTATGGATCAGGCCGGCCCATGCTTCCTATGGCTTTCCTTAGGTCCATGCAAAGCAAATGTAGTACTTAAAATCGTTGGGAAACGAAAATCGATCGAGTTTAAGTAATGGTAGTGTATTTTCCTCACAGAAATATACTACTAGTAGAGTAGTATAGTTTGTTGTGTATTTTAGGAACATGATTATGCCTTACACTCTCTCACTAGCAGTTAAATGTGCCAGTCGGTGAATGCCTGAATGGTATGTAACTCTGGGGCCTTGAGTCTTCAGTAATCCCTTGTTCTTTTTATAAGACTGATGACTGAAGCTGTGGCTTCCCCACTGTTGCAATTCTTAAACCTGCATGGGCCGGGCCTAGTAGAACTAATGGTCCATTTAATGGTCCCAATTCTGAAATCTGCATGTTGGCAAAATGGACAATTTTCTGGACATTCGACTGCATAGACACACGCTCCTACACTTGTCGCATCTGATATCATTCGTTGCACAAGGACTCCACAGCTATATGAACATAGGACTGGAAATGGAAAAGGACCGGCCAAATCGTTAAATTCGTTAATCTGACTATATATCTGTTCAGTTTGGTGCACAGGACGCATCACGCATTCACGCATCGTCGAGTGACCTGTGTTCATAGGCCATAGCTACTCCAACCTTGCTGATAGCCGAGCACCATATCGCGCCTGATCTTACACAATAAATGAGGCTGATCTGCTGAGCTGGTAGTACGACGCGACCTCATCAGCTCGATCGGTTTCTTCCTCGTGCACGTACTAGCAGAGTGGCATGCGGGGGCGGGAGTATACGAGATCTAGATGCCCAGAAACCCGGGCATTAAAATATTTTAGCTATAACTTATCTTTTTTTATTATGTGCGCATCCTCTTAATACAAACTATAAAATCGATTTAAAATAGAGTAAATTAAACATATAATATCTTCCTTCATTTCATTTTAACTCCACACTAGGTGGTACGGCGAGGTTCGTTACACGTAACAACTTTTATTTCTCGGAATTGCTAACCTTCTTTCGACAGAAATTACATATTCAAATCTTGCAGATTTTGGGACACTGGATTAGCTTCAATATTCATGCTCCTGGCCTTCTCCTTCAACTCCGGCGACCTCCTCTTCTTCTCTGACGCTGGTGACACTTTAGACTCCGGTAGAGGACCCTACAGGTTAGTGTCCCGGGGTGGGGTGGGAGGGGGAGGAGGAAGGGGAGGAGTTCGCCGGCTCTAGAGAGATGGCCGGGGGAGACGACAGCCCGACGGTGGGCGGTGGATCGGGCGGGCGGTGAGGCGCTGGCAGCGACGCCGGAGCTGTGGTGTTGGAAGAGGGCGATGGGCTGATGTTGGTGGCGGGGCATCTCATCGTCGACGGCTTGGGGAGGCAGTCGGCGGCACGATGGGGCGGTGGCGGCAGGGGATCAGGCAGAGCGGAGAAATGCGCGATGGTAGCGGCGAAATGAGCGATGCGAGGGGAACGGGAGGAGAGCTAGGGTTAATGTCTCTGCACAAATCTTAAAGCATATCCGATGGTACAAAATTTTAAAGATAAAAGTGGCCTAAAATTTAAAAGATAAGAGGTAAAATTTTCTGCCAACGGAGATAGACAGTCCCTTTATTTCTACAGAGAAGACAAAGCACGCCCCGTGCTTTATCTCCCAGCAACTTTGCTCCTCGCATACATGGAACGGCCTCGTCGACGTGTGGCGTGTCCAGTGTCCTTACCTGTCGCAGCAGCAGCATCTTGCCACGACAAAGAGGATACGCGAGCTTTGCTACCGCAACGAAACGCATACAGAAAAATGCAGG
Source organism: Oryza glaberrima (assembly GCF_000147395.1). NCBI lineage: Eukaryota > Viridiplantae > Streptophyta > Magnoliopsida > Poales > Poaceae > Oryza > Oryza glaberrima. The sequence goes on along the minus strand of NC_068326.1, from coordinate 32,574,532 downwards.
AAACTAAGAAGCAGCAGGCTTGCATGCCTCAGCTGCATGGACGGCTCGTAGTGGAGCTGTAGTCCCCCTCCTCAACTGTTGACAGGTGGTGCTTCTTTTTGTCACTCAACTTTCAGGTAGATGATTTTCAGGCTTTACATCGAAATGATCAACTGAAAGTGCGCCTTTTCGATCTGTTTCCCGTGTGTAAGTAGGGAAAAAAAATACCCGGAGAAAAGAACAGATCGAGCAGAGTTTTCTGTCATGGACTCATGGGTAGGCAGTAGGTATCCCCACGAGGCCACCACTACTCGATCTGCAGCTGGACGCATGAAGCCGTCCGTTTCTCTGTAAACCATATCTGTTCATCTCTTTCGCTTTAATCCTTTTCTTCCCCAATGTACAGTTTGGTCAGGAACCTTACAGCGCATCTGTGCACGCAGGCACGTAACGTACGCAAGCATGGCCATCCCATTAGCCATATATATAACCATATACTGTATCGATCTCTTCCCACTTAACCTAACCCCTGAAGAAAAAGAACAAATGAAGACATCTTCTGACAGCAGGTGAAACGGCCAGAAAAGAATGTGAAGAAAAGAAGAAGAAAAATCTCTTTTCAGTACGATGATTGTGTATAACCAACCAGCTCTGCCTATGAGTAATCCGGTCTCCGTAAATTCTTGGAATTTGCTATACCAGCTGCGGCCTGGACATTATCCTGGTGTAGAGGATGAGGTTCCAGATGTCAGGGACGCCGGGGAGGCACCAGTGGATGCAGTCGGCGTAGGTGCCAGGGTCGGCCTGCTGCTCCGGCGTCAGCACCTTGCCCTGCCGGATGGTGTGCACGGAGGTGTGCCCGTCCTTGCGCCGCTCCGACATGGTGGTCACGTCGACGAAGGTGATGGGCACCCGCGGCGCCGCCGTGCGGGACACGTTGGCCGCCGCGTGGAACATGTCCCAGTCCGTGCCCAGCCAGATCGGCCCGTGCCAGTTGAGCAGCGGCATCGTCTCCTTGGCGCACCGGATCCCGCCCGGGTTCCCCCACACCTCCGGGCTGCAGAGCCACGAAAACAGATTTTTCAGAAACCGAGTTAACGACCAGGATGTAAGTTTTGTCAGTTTGATAACGGTGAAATCATGGGCAAATTATTTAGCAGACCTATGCATAGTAGCGTAAGCATGGGGATCGTAGTCCTCACTCCGTCCCATAATATAAGGGATTTTCAGTTTTTGTTTGCAACATTTGATCACTCGTCATATTTAAATTTTTTTTGCAAATATAAAAAACGAAAAGTTGTACTTAAAATACTGTAGATAATAAAATAAGTCACAAATAAAATAAATAATAATTTCAAAAATTTTTAAATAAGACGAGTGGTCAAACGTTGTAAGCAAAAACTTAAAATTAATTATATTATTAGACGGAGGGAGTACATGATATCGGTAGTATGGAGTAATTGTGCTTTGGTTGACCAAACTTTTAACTGTATCTGTTGACGTGACATGCCTCCGAACCCAAAGAAGCCAAAAGCGTAGGTTCCTCAGTTGTAGACGCAATCCCTACTCGGAATAGTCAACAACTTTCGAGATCACACAGCTGGACACGGCAAATGTTTTTTCGGCCTTCTTCCTAATCCAAGAAGGAAAGCAGTAATACTACTAGTAATTAACTGACGATAAAACCCCGGTGATTTGTTTGTTTACCAGATGTGACATGAACCTCGGCAATTTTGTCCGGTTACTAGTTAACCATATTCTCGCATCCTCTTTCCTACACCATCCGTTCCAAAATAAATACAGCCATGGTTTTCCGCGCCCAACTTTTACCATTCGTTTTATTTAAAAAAATTTTAAAAAAAACTAAAGATATAAGTCACGAGTAAAGTACTATTCATGTTTTATCATCTTATAACAACAAACATGCTAATTATAAAAAATTTCAAATAAGACGGACGATTAAAGTTGGGCGCGAAAACTCATGACTGCACTTATTTTGGGACGGAGGTAGTATACAAAAGGGAATCATTGACTTCAAAATTCGCAGACAAATCAAAGTGGTTTGCTTCACGGGACCCTAAGCACCTATCAGTTTCAGGATAAGACTGTTCCTGATATTAGGGATTCCCAACCCAATAACTAGTATGGTGTCCATAGCATTAAATAAGTTGTCACGTAGAACAAAAATGATGTGGCAAGTGAATAAATAAGAAAAGAGAAGGAAACCATATCTTGCATTAGACATGGTTTTTACACAACATCCAAAACATCATGTGAGATAAGTAGCATTAAATTTAAGTACGGAATAGTGGTGTTTGTATTGGAAGAGTAGTGTCTAGTACTAGTTTCTTGATGATATAAAGTTGAAACCATATCTAGTGTTATGGGTTGGGACTGTCCTAAAAGCTTTTATAGAGGGAGAGCTTTCGTAAGGCGTCATCCGCGGGCCATGCCAATCCTTATCAAGCCTAGTTGACATCGATCCGCAACAGTAACCAGCACAACCTTCTGTTCGATCCGATATTAACAAAGCAGCATCTGTCCCTTCATCGTAAAGTACGCAATAATACACGTATGGGCATCGATCTACCAGGCCTTATTTATGTTTCATCACACATATCAATTGCAAACCACCATTTCTTTTTGTTCAGTCTTGTAAGTTTGAATTCTCCACCAGTAGAACACGGGGTTGAGGAACTCTCAAGCTGAATTGCGCAAGAAGAAAAGCAAATCGTCAACCACAAGCGACGTGTAGTAGCTAGGTTCAGCCAACCAGATTTGAATTCCCCTCTACTAATCTTCAACCCCAAAAGCTACAGGTATACTGTATATATGTGGCAGATTAGATAATTTATCTACTTGCTCCGTGGTTCAATGCGTTCTGTACTCCGAGATCCTAGAATTCCGGTCACAAGATGATGAGCCCTCACAACGATGATACTAGTATTTTTCAATATGTCATCACGAACTACGGTGCCCGTCCTGCAGGTCTGGGATCGTCGTCGTCATCGTGGGATTCACTCATCCACGGCTCGCAAACGGCGGCCAAATGGGAAAAAAAGATCGTGCGGAGAAGCTTCCATCTCGGACTCATGTGCAAATAATTCTCCTACCCATGTGAGCGAACAGGTACACACAACTATGCATATATACCCATGGCGTAGTAGGGGAGTAGGAGTATTAAAATTTTGGGAAATGCGAGATGGCCACAACAAGCAGAAACAATAATAGGGGCGCCCGATAGTAACCTCATTTGATTGGACATTTGCAGACCGGGTCAGTTATGTGACGCACATTCTTGGGCGCAGAAAGTGCGTGCTAAGTGAGAACTGGAAAGAAGCCACAGCTTAGCTAAGAAGATGCCGCTCCAAGTGATACATATAAAAGCGTAGTTTTCAACAGTGGTGTGGTTGTGCAAACTGCTCAAGTGTGGTCAACATTGGGGTTTGCAGATAATTTTAAGCTTTTCAGCAACGGAGCTGTGTGTCGGTTAGCCGTGCTATGGTGTACTGGCAGGAGTCATTTGCTGGCCGGCATGGCAAGGCATCCCGTGTGACCGTGTTAGATACTCACTCTCTCTACTTTAGTCTACAGATGATACGCCACTAACTGAAATGTCAAACCCTATAAGTAAACTAATGGGAGTTGGTTTGCTACAGTTGTCGCGGTAGCATGTTATAGCAGGACCGCGGCCACGTTGAAGTAATTAAGGGACGGTCTCATGGCCAACGCCAATGACGAATAATCCATGTGTTGCGTCCGGTGCTCACGGTGTGCTAGTCGCCTGACACTAATTAACACGAATCGTTTGCACGGTTTAATCTTTATAATTACCACCACAAGTCAAGACACATATGTAGGGTCTCTGACATTTCCACGCGCGCGCACAACTACAATCTGGCTCGAGGCGGCCGGGTGACTCGTCTCTTTCTATTGGCCTGGGCCCGCTTCGATTCGTACTGTTCGTTTCGCCCACGGGAACCGACTCGGTCGCGCGTGGCCGGCCGAGACGGGGCGCCCACTGCACCACCAATCCGTGTAAAATTCTCTGCAGGACGCACACGCACGCACCATATGCGGTGCATGCCGTCTCGTTCTTTTTCTTTGGCAGTGCGACGCCAACAGCAAGCGTGCGTACCTTTACTTTGGGTTTTTGCATGCAAAAGTTCCAAGATTTTGGCGTTTCCCACTCTACCGTACTACCGTCGAGACTTGAGATATACTGACACACTAGCTTAATTGATTGCTCAATCGTGCGTTCGTACGTGCCAGCTATACTCCAAAGACTTGAGATCGATCGTACGGTATAATACAAAAAATGCGAATTGTAACAAGGTAGGTAGGCTGGTGTACGTACCTGATGTGAAGAGGGGAGATGCTCATGAAGAAGACGGACGTGCGCGCCGGGTCGATGTTGTCGTTCACCCAGCTCGCCCACGTCGTCAGCACCTTCCGATACGCCTCGATCCTCACGACCTCGTCATGCTCCTCCCAGCTCTGCCCGCCCGGTCTCCTGCAAGATCACCCCTATCAGTCACTGTCATCCCACGATCGATCGCCGTTGGTTGCACGGCACGGCGTTGTGATCGATCGATATATCGTGCAACGTAAATTTAGCGTACATGATCTTCATGTTGAGGGTGTTCATCCACCAGATGTAGGTGTTGAAGACGAGGTAGTCGACGCCGCGCCAGTTCTGTGCGTGCGCCGCGATCGCGTCCGCCTTGATGATCCGGTGCTGGATGCTGTGGATCTTGGGGTCGTCGGAGTTGGACTCCACCAGGAACGGCGCCCAGTAGAACTCCACCGTCGCGTTGTACTCCTGCACGCACGTACACACGCGTCCCGACAATTCAGAACACAACAGGCCACGACAACACACTATCCGAAACCGACCCGGTGGCTGATCGAGCACAAGTTGGTTCACCGGTTCTAGCTAGCCGCCGCCACCACCACACACCAACTGCTCCCTGGTCTAGTCGCAGCAGCCGTGCGCGCGCGCGTGGACCCGGCCCGCCGTTGGCTGGCTTGGCTAGACTAGACAGATGGGGATGGGTATGTATGCACGTTCATCATGCGAGCAGCTCGGTACGAATCTTAAAGACGGGATGGATGGATGGATGGAGACGGGCGGAGTACGCACCACGGCGTGGAAGACGACCCGCTGGTCCTCCCAGGTGACGTATTTCTTCCCCGGCGACATCGCCGACTGCACCAGGCACACCATGGACTCCCACTGGTTCCGGTTCAGCGAGTCCCCCACGAACATGAACCGCTTCCCTCGGAGCCTCTCCATGAACAGCTTCGCGTCGAACCTGAATCAATTCGTACAAATTCAAAACTTGCCGTTTATACTTGCGTGTCCAGCTGGCTGGAGCGTTTCCATTTCAGAAGAAACGGCGCATGCTTTCCCGGCCGGTGCAAATTACAGATTGTGATTGGTGGCTCGTCGTGGTTGCGTACCTGGGCATGGAGCAGTCTTTGGGCTGCCACCGCCACTTCTGGTAGGTGTCGTCGCGGCGGCCGTTCCTCATGCACGTCACCTGCGACGTGAGGAACTCGCACTGCTCCTCCCGGTACAGAGGGTAGCTGGTGTTGTCGAACACCCACTCGCCCTTGGACAGGTCGCACGTCTCCGGCACGCCGAGCAGGCCCCCGGCTGCCGCCGCCACCGTCTTCTTCGCCGGCCGCGGCTTCCTCGGCTTCTTCTTCGTCGTCTTGGGTTTCTTCGGCTTCCTGATCTTCTCGACCTTCGGGACCTCCTTCGCCGCCTCCGTCGGCGTCGGCGTCGCCAGCTTCGGCCTCTCGTCGACGTCGAGCGGCAACGCGGCGGCCTTCTCCGCGGACGAGACCTCGCGCCGAGGAGGGTTGACCCGGGCGACGTGGCGCTCCTCCGTCACTACCGGCTCCACGATCCGCGCCGGCGTTGTCCCCGCGCGCGCGATCGGGTCCAGCGTGAGCGACCGGATGTCCTCGCCGTACATGATGATGACGAAGATGACGAAGAAGACGCCAGCCACGTACACCGGCAGCCGCCCGCCCTTCCGCAGCGACGACACGGCCTGTTTCGTGCCGAACGGGTCGAACACCCCGCCGCCGCCGCCGCCCCCCGCCTGCGAGAACTTGCGCCGGTTGGCCATGGCGACGGCACCCGGAGCTAGCCCCCTCTCCTCTTCGCTCTGCACGGTGCGCGTGCGTGAGAGACAGAGACGCGAGCGAGAGGGGCAAGCTAAGCTTTATGGAGATGGCGAGGAAGTAGTCAGCATAGCAAAGCTATAGAGGGAGGCTGGGGATTTGGTGAGGGGAAGCCATCTCACACTTAAAATTTCGCGTGATGCTTCCCCCTCCCTTCTCCTCCGTGATCAGGCGTTGAATCGGCCACTAAGCATGATTTAATTGGACGGGTGGATCGGAAACAGGGAGGGTTTTATTCCTTACCAATTCAAAGCCTCGCAGACTTGGCCAATACGAGGCATGCAGAAACGTGGTACAGCACGCCACTCATGGGAGCCATTATTAAGTAGTGTGTATATCTGCGGCACAATACTGTTAAGCTTTGGTGAGGATTAGGTGTTCTCTCCAGAACGGATTTAGTAAAATTTTGGGCTGGTTAGGAAACTTAATTATGCTTACTATACTTGATTTCGGCGACGAGCAGATTTTCTCCGCGCGACCCCATATAGCGGTTTATCTACTCGTATTATCGTATATGGTACTAAATCATTATGGTCAACGTGGTGGCTTATGGGTACAGATTGGCTGGGAGGGAGCAGAGAATTAACAAACATGCATACACATTACACGATTACATGGTGACGTTTTCACATGAGGCAGTTGGCCCCCTTTTTTTTCTTTTGCGAGGGAAGCAGTTGGCCCTTGAGGCCTTGATTCCTCTGGGTTTATTTTTGGTAGAATGATGCGAGACGTGGAGTTCTTGCAGCTTTGTGACTATTGGTACCACACGTCGAGCCAACTGCCGGTTTGAGACTTCTAGACCTGAAGAAACACTGTTTGTAAATATATATAATGTTGTCAAATTTTTACATGAAGTGTGACTATTCGCTTTATTAAAAAATATTGTATGTTTTGTTTTGATTCGTTTTATTATTAATTATATTAATTATAAGCATGACTTATGTTTTTGCAAATTTCAATATTTTTAATGGGATAATAGCTAATATGGTCCCTAAAGTTTCGCTCCTGGGTCATTTTAGTTCTTAATCTTTCATATTCTCCAAACAAGTCCTTTAAATTTGTCATGTAGGCTAATATAGTCCTTGGTCCCACCAAAATCGCCACATGGACATGCCATGTCACCTTCCTATGCAAAATCTATATGATTTGTCCAATTTATCCTTACGCATATGAAAATAAAAAAACAAAAAGAAAAGGTTAAAAAAATATATGGTATATGTAAGAGCAAAAATATACCTCAAAAGGGGGAAAAGATAAGTATTTTTTTTCCTATGGTTATGTCTAATTCACCCTTATATTTATTTTTCTATGATATACGTAAGAGTAAATTAGACAATTCATCATAGATTTTATATGAATGATAACATGGCATATCCATATGATGATTTTGGTGGACCGAAGGACTATTCTAGGCCTTATGACAAAGGTTAAGGATTTTTTTAGACCATTTAAAAGGTTAGGGACTAAATTGATCATACAGAGAAACTTTAGAGACTAAAGTAGCTATTCTCTCTTTTTTAATAAAATTAATGGTCAAACGGTATGTCTAAAAGCCGATGGCATCGTGTATTTAAAACGGAGGAACTATATATTATAGCATTGAATATGATTTGGGTTGGTTTCAGAAATAAATGAATATGATCCTGGTGACAGTGGAGTCAAGGCCTAGATCACCATTCAACCTTTCTTCTTCTTTTGAAAACGAAATTTTCTTATATTTTTATGAAAGGGTTACCTGGCTAGCTTTTCGGTCAAGAAACTTTCAGGGTAAGCATTGTCCGGGCGTACAAAGCGACAATAGAATGCCAGAAATGTTGGTGATTCCGCTATGTTGGTGTCGCTCTGTCGCTTCTCCTGTTCTCCTCTCATGCATCGACAGGACCATGGGCCATCTGTTGTTAGCGAGTTATTTGTTACTGCTACTTGTAGCAACTAAATCTGATTTCCTGGGCTGTCTCTTACTCTGTTGCATTCCACTGCATTAGTTATTCCCATTTGACCAAGTTTCTTCAGTAAACATGTATATGTTCCTTAGCCTAAGATACGGAGTTTGCTTCTGCAAATGTATACCATCTCCACATTGTCATCGCTCGATTATACGTTATGACTACAGAAGAAGGTTACGTTTTCACGCCAAAGTCAAAAAAATCAAGGTGTGTTTAGTTCCACGCCAAAATTAAAAGTTTGACTAAAATTGGAAGTTTGAAGAAAAAAGTTAGAAATTTATGTGTGTAGGAAAGTTTTGATGTGATGGAAAAGTTGAAAGTTTGAAGAAAAAGTTAGGGCTGTGTTTAGATCCAAAGTTTGGATCCAAACTTCAGTTTTTTTCCATCACATCAACCCGTCATACACACAACTTTTCAGTCATATCATCTCCAATTTCAACCAAAACCCAAACTTTGCGCTGAACTAAACACAGCCTAGAAAGTTTGGAAGTTTGGTTGAAATTGTTACGATGTGATAGGAAAGTTGTGTGTGTATGAAAGGTTTGATGTGATGGAAAGTTGGAAATTTAGAAAAAGAAAACTTTGAAACTAAACAGGGCCTAAACCAGGCCTAAGAGCTCTGCAGTCCATTGACCAGGCTGACCGAGCTAGCCAGTAACTAAAAAGTAATACTGATGTATGTTGATTCAGTCAAACAAGATCAATTGTTCTATAATCTGGATCAATTATACATCTCGCAGTTCGGTTGCAATATCCTTTTCGGCTCAACGGCGTCGCTGTACTTGTGGGGTGACACTTCAATTCCAGTTACGCCAATAGCCCAAAATGCCAGAGAGAAAAGGATACACCTCCGGTGGTCTCGGGTGTCACGTACTTTACTTTTCTTCGTCATCTCCGGTATTTTTCGTCCTGGAACGTACTGAATCTTGAATTATTAACTCACGAAATCGATCAAATAGGAAATAAGGCCACCAGCAAGGCCGTGCTAGCCAGCTGAATATGACTTCTTGTCCAGCCGTTTCTGATCGACGAGTTGCTATTTGAAGGCACTCAAAACCTGACGAATTTGCTGTTTCGTAACTTTGAAATGACAAGCAGAGTGCACCTCTCCTCGGACCTACAGCAACCCGTCGAGAACTTTGACGCAATAATTTGGAGCTAAACTACTGTCAAGTCTAATGGTCTACCAGATTGCCAACCACCTAATACGAAGTAGTAATGACAATTCTGTCGCCGCTCTCACTAGCACTATTCTTGTAGCTTTCCTGAAGGAAAACACTGTTTTTGTATCGGTTCCTGTAGTCCTGTGATCTCCAGGAACCTTGGTTTTTGGCCCCTTTATAGCTGTTTTTCTTTGCTCTGCCTACCGGCCAGAAGATAATTTGCATCGTCCGAAAATCGTGTTCGCCATTACAGCGATGTCCATGGCACCGGCACTTTGCTAATGGACTCCTACTATTGCATTTTCCTTGTCTTGTAAGATGATTTGTTGACCGATTGGCTCTACTTGTGCTGTCCTGGGACGCAACCGGCGTTGGTTAATTTGGGGGCAAATTAGAGAGCGACCGGGAGCAGAAAAGAAAACGCCATTGGCCGTCCGAGTCTGGTAGCCCAAGTTCAAGTGGTAATGTGAGGAATCTGAATTTCCTTTTCCTATTCCGATCTGATAGACCGATGCTTTTCTTTCGCTGGTTTACTGTTTCATCCATGGCCCCGCCGGGAGATGATTGGAGAGACACCGCTTTAATTTCAACTTCCATTCCTCGGTTCAGAGAAGCTGATCAATTGTGAACAGGTGCAGTTTTGGACACTGTGAGCAAAGTACGGTTTTTGACCTATGACCAGGACAGCCAGCAAGTTGTAGTGTTGTACCAGCAACTTAGCAAGTACAAACTGCAATGCTGCTGCTCTAATACTATAATTAGTAGTCTATGGGTGGGGATCTAACAAAAAAATTTAGCAGCAGGATTACAGAGAAACATCTCTCTATTCTTATTTGATCGAGTGTAACATACGCTTCGGGCTGTTGAGCCAAGTTTCTTCTGCGTGAAGTTCATCAGGATGGCTGGATGAGCTCGCGAATGAGATCTTCAACAAGTGCCGGCTAACCAAGGGACGGGCAGGGCGCAGCCGGGACGAGGAGGGTTCCGTTTGTACCCATCCGATGGTGGTTCGTAAACGACATGGCCTCTCCGTCATGCGGGCTGGAAGGACCACGTACGACACTGCTCCTGATTAGACGGGGCTTCCCTTCCCAGCCGCCCGCATGCGCGCGCGCAACCTGGAGTGTCACTGCGTCAGCTTCACCGGGAGGGAAGGAGAAGGACGCCCGCGTTTGAGTTGGGTTTTGACAGGATCAGGGATTGGACGTGCCACCCATCGATCAGTCGCTGCTTTGGCAGAGGATGAATATAATTCAGGTTAAATAGCACTGTAGCAGTGCCTTTCTTGATGATTTCATTACATGGATTCGATTTTACTTCTATAAGTAATCTGAAGGTATGTGTGGTTCTTTGGACCTTGGCATGTTCCCGTTTTGTTTAGAGACGTATTATGTTCTAGGTAGTGTGCATCATATCGCCGCCAGCAAAACGTCTCTAACATGGTGCGATAATGTAATCTATCATTCATTAGGATTGTTCGTTTGTATATAGTATTGTTGAAATAATTCCTTTTGTTCTTTTGCTGAAGCAAACCCTTTACTGATTGGGATTTGGGGGGAGGCATGTTTTTTTTTCCGTTGAGCTGGAGCCTTCTCTTGTGAGGAAATGTGCAAACATTTCTTAAGTGTGATGTGGCTTGGTAGTTTTCTTTTTAGTGTGTAGGTTTGGTCACACGTGAATATCTGCTCTTCCGTCGTAGTCATGCTTGGAAAATGGAATGAATCAACTTATCAACCGCTTCGCATCTTAGGGAAACAGCTAGTATCCGGATCGGAGAGATTTTTTTTCCCTGGTTTTGTCTTGTGTAGAGTAACAGCCGTGCGTGCCGCCCACGATTGCTCGATGGTTCAGCAGGTGTGTTTAGCTTAACCAGAAGTGGGTTAGCCACAGTGCATTTTCTGTACCACTATGAACACACAGGCATAACATACCCTTAAAAGAATAATTAGCTGTAAATACGAGCACTCGTTTCAAATCTAGAATTTGAACCGGGTGAACTGGTTTAACCAAAAGTAATCTAATCAGTTGAGTTACGCTAACTTCAAGTTATTAAACACATAATTAATTAAACGTTACCTAAAATTTTTTTAAATGGATTGATATGAATTTTTAATATAATTTCTTATAGAAAATTTTGGTAAAAAAACGTACATTTTACCGATTTAGGAATCGTACTATGGAAAACGAGGGTATATCTCTGCTATTATAAAAATTGAATATATTTTTGCTGTTACTTTGGTACGTCATCCATATTTGACTTAGTTTTTAAGTTCATTATTTGCATTTGGAAATACAAATCCGTGTTTGAATCGGTTTTTGAGTTCATTCGCTTTTATAAATACAGAAGGAGAAGGAGAATGAGACATATAAGAAATCTCTTTTAAAATCTTGCATACTAATTTGAGATGATTGGACTTCTAATTACAGTTCGATCATGCAAATTCCCACAGTGAATTTTACTTTAGTTAAACCGACCAACAATAATATGATTAAAATAGCGTTTACCCGTTGTAACTCACGGGTATTTTGTCTGGTAAAATTATAAATTATGATAGGGTAATTCGAACTCACCTGGGCTGAGTTTAAAACTGAGTTAAGGATTGACTAATTAATAGCATGGCAAACGAAGCATGCTGGCCGATTCGGCCGAATTTTGTATTTTTATACTCATGTTTTCCACTGATCGGAGAATTGTATTGCTGGTATGGGCCCTGACGGCCTTGGTGGAGAAATTTCTTTCTGGAGATTTTTTAATGTCCAGCAGAATTTTTGGTACCGCGCGGTACTGCAATCGTAATCATCCATTCAGCCAGATCAAACAACCCACAATCATCGGTACCGCGAGGTACGGGAATCCGGTGCGGGGTACCTCCTCCTTTGTTCGCGTGTATGGAACTAGTGGAAGGGCAGAATTGGATTTTCGCGTGGTTAGTCAATTTTCGTAGAGACGGTACAAGTCTCCGACCCGATAATCTGTCTCTTCCCAATCCCCTTCCGCTGTCCCTGGCGGCGGCGTAGCCAATCTCGCCGGACTTCACTTCCTCCCTCACTGCAACCAGCCGTCACCAACCTGCCCATTCTCAACTTGCCCTTCTTGTAGCCGGTCCAGGTCCGGCCGCCGCCGACTTCTGGGAGTCGATCTATCCCTAGATGACGACGACCAGCAAAGCAATGTCCAGCAGGAAAGAAATACGAAACATTGCTTTGCTGCTATATTCATTGGAAGAATATGCTATGTTGATGGGAGAGGCTGAGTTTGATTTATGTTGTGTGCCAAGTTCTGGACCTAGTTCCTTGTCTTTTGATATATGTAATGAACCTACTTGATTTTGCTGAAAGTATGAATGTAATAGTAGTAAAAAAGAAGTAGATGTTCTGAAAGTTTGTAGTTTCTTGGTCTGATGTGTAAACTGTTCTTTCGTTGTAGACCTTAAGCTTACTGTTTCATCTTAAACAAAATTAACATCGGCGGTCATTGAACAAATTGTCAACTATCTTGAATAAAAGGGACACTATTACAACTAGTGATCCCATAAACAAACTTCTGAAATTCTTCGATCTCTTTTCTTTGCTTGCCCAATTTCTTCTTGCTTGTGCGATCCATGGCCAAACGCCTTTCAGACATCTCAATATCTAGCTTCATTTTTTTCTTCTTTCTGTCCCCTCCTTCCAGAGTTGCTAGTGCTCGCGATCCAATGCATACCACAGCGATGGCGATTCCACGAACAAAGGCTTGCGATGGTGTCGGCGGATGAGCTGCCGAGGCCATATTCGCCATGCTGAGCTCGTCGCCATGGTCACCTCTTCTTGTTGGCGCATTGAGGTCGTCGTCATCCAGGGATAGATCGACTCCCAGAAGTCAGCGGCGGCCGGACCTAGACCGGCTACAGGAAGGGCAAGTTGGGAATGGGCAGGTTGGCGACGGCTGGTTGCAGTGAGGGAGGAAGCGAAGTCCAGCGAGATTGGCTACGCCGCCGCCAGGGACGACGGAAGGGGATCGGGAAGAGACAGATTATCGGGTCGGGGACTTGTACCGTCTCTACGAAAATTGACTAACCACGCGAAAATCCAATTCTGCCCTTCCACCAGTTCCATACACGCGAACAAAGGGGGAGGTACCCCGCACCGGATTCCCGTACCTCGCGGTACCGACGATTGTGGGTCGTTTGATCTGGCTGAATGGACGGTTACGATTGCAGTACCGCGCGGTACCAAAAATTCTGCTGGACAGTAAAAAATCTCTTCTTTCTGGGCCTGATGGCCCACATTGATACTCTTCCTACTCCATATGGTACAGTAGAAGTTGGCCTGCTAGCTCAACATGTAATCGTTTGGGCCTTGCTAGTTGCTGCAAATGGTCTTTTAGGACAGAAAAAAAGTATACTTTGACTCTCTCAACTATTGCCCGAGTATGATTCATGTCCTTCAACCACAAAACCGGGTATATCGACTCCTCCATCTATCAAAACCGGTGCAAACAATGTCCCTCGGTGGTTTTGGCTGACGTGGCGGTCTTGACCAAGTCTTTGTCCTACATGGCGCTTACGTGGCATTAGAATAAAAACAAAAATAAAAAATATGTGGGACCCATATGTCATTCATAAAAAAGTATTGTAGGACCCACATGTCATCCTCCCTCTCCTTCCCTTCTTCCTCCCCACCGCCACAGCGTTGCACTCCTTGGCTGCTGCCATCCTCGTCCCCACCACCACCGCTGTCGTCTCGACCGCCTCCGCCGCCATTCCGGCCAAGAGAAAGGCCGGGGGGAGAGAGAGAGGGGGAGGAAGAAGGGAAGGAGAGAGTGGATGACATGTGGGACCCACATGACAGCGGGTCCCACACTATTTTTTTGTGTGAATAACATATGGGTCTCACATATTTTTTTTATTTTTTTATTGTAATGCCACGTAAGCACCACGTAGGACAAAAACTCAGTCAAGACCGCCACATAGGCGCCATGTTAGCCAAAACCACCTCCAAAACTGGTTTTGATAATTGGAGTAGTCGATATACCCGGCTTTGTAGTTGGAGGACATAAATCATGGGAGTCAAAGTATACCTTTTCCTTTAGGACACCTTTCCAGAATTTTGGACCTACTTACGGAGCAATGCTAACCAGCGAAAGGTCCACCGTAGGTCCCTCACACCGGGGTCTGAGTTTCCTTTAACGTTCGCATGTGCAATCAGAGCATCCCCAAATATCAAAACCAGAGCAAATCGAGTCCCTCAGCGGTGTGGACGACAAACTCATCCTACGTGACATATATGTGGCACATTAACTTAATGTTCGTCTGACGTGACAATCCAACCAACAAAAAGTTAATAAAAATTATAGGGTCCACATTTCATTTCATACTTTCTTTCTACTATCTTCTTTTCTCTCTCGACCCGGCCAGTCACCCCGACTCCTCACTCTCGCCTCTTAGGTGTCCCAACCGTTGCCTGCCCACCATCTATTGCGAACGAGAACAAGGATAGCTGGCGCTGCGGGTGTCCAACTCTCCTCTCCTCGTACTAGAGAAGGGGGACTCAAGGGCAGTGGAGAAAGAGGATTTGAGGTCATAGCTCGGTGTTGGAGTGGAGAATGTGACGAGTGGTAGACGGATGATTGCTGGCCAAGAAGTCACCAAACGATGGCAACCATGCCATCCTTCTCCTCCCTTCTTCTTCGTCCACCCTTCCTCTGTGTGACTAAATTTGCCATCAATAGAACATTGTATCCCCGATAATTTTGTAGCAGTGGAAAACGGGTGACAAGCGTCCATCGAGAGGAGCCAGGCAATGGCCATAGTTAGTGAGCACATTGGCATAGCTCTGGGTGGAAGAGAGATTCGAGCAACTTATCACAGATTGTAGCATGGGTGGAAGAGATTCAATCGACGCTCGAGGGTGGCGGCAAGGCAAGATAGCAACCGTAGCAATAATATCCTCGTTCGTCGCTCCACACCACCATATTGGTGGTCTAAGGGGAGATGCTAGAGATGGGAGCCCCAGCCTGATTACCCATGGCCCTAGCCTGAACCACATCTCATCAAGTCACATACCGTTTCCAGCCACGTCAGATGAACGTTTGGTCAACGAGTCACATGATGCTGCGTAAGATGAAACCGTTGTCTAAAGCGTCGAGAGACTTGATTTGCACTTGTGTTAGTAATTAGGGGATGTTATATAACTGGTTTACAGTTGAGCTGTTGGGGGACGTGAATGAAACTCAAACCATAGTTGAGGGAACAATTTTCCATGCTAACCATTCTTCTTGGAGTAGCCCACGGTTGCTGGTTTAATCTAGACCTCTGAATCCATGATCCAACGACTAAGCACGCGAGGCATATATTTTTCTCCCTTTTTTCCTCCGGTAGAAGAGATCATTCTCTTCTTGATTATTTAAGATACTAGTAGGTAATAATGGCTTACAAAACCATAAAGATATCGCTGGAAAATGATGAATTAATGTAAAGAAATTCTACTTGTATAATGTCTGTCACTGATGGAGATGTTGTCCAACCTAACACCAAAACGCATGAAACTGGAGCGTCACATCGCTGCAGACAAGCTTGTTTCCGGGGGAAGGTCTCCCATAAAAACGAATTTGTCCCTGCACTTCTTTTTATCAAAGGCCAATATATATCAACTCTAAAGGACTGCAACTACAAATTTCTCAAATATCGCCCGTGCATGAAGACAAAGCAAACAGTTCTCTTTAACAGCCGAGACTACAGCATACACACGGGCAATAAAATAGCAAATGCTAGTACATGATACTGACTATGCAAGATTCTAACAGGGCACTAAAAGACGATAATAGAATGGACACCCTTCCCATAATTTAAGCATCGCAGCCGCAAAAGTCCTTGAAATGTACTAGTACTAGTAAAAGAGAGCTCGGCTCTGCATGATTCGCCAAACATGTTGTTCTTTCCCTGCATTTTGTGTCACCGTCTACAATGCCATTTGTCCCTGTCGATCCATTCGACCGTATAATAATATATTGAAACGACAGGAGAAAAGAGATCGTCGTGCCAGATTAATCGCACGTACGTGTGCGTATCCGACAAGTCCCACGACGTGGCAAGATCTCTGAAGGATAGCGAATTTTCACGTCTCGTGCTGGTCTCTCCGTCCAATGGAGACACGAAGCGTTTCGATTTTGTGTTCAGCGATAGAAAGCTACTCCTAACTAATCACTGGGGTCAGCTCTTAAACTGCTAAGGCAAACGGTTGCTTTCTTGAATTACTTGACAATTTCTCAGATGTCGTTGCTCGTGTATTTAGGACATATTTTTTTCATTTTGCAGAAGGTGTTTCGCAGTATGAAAGCTACAAGAACGACACGCATGGCCGGCTGCCGGCCTATGTGGAAGAAGCAACAATCCAATGGTCGAGATAGATATACCTGTCAGTCGCTGTGGAGTGGTATTGGACTATTGGTCCTTTTCCTTCACTTATTCGGTTCAACATTTTCCTAGTTTATGGGCTATAAATGTGAAAAATTCTCAAGCACAGAAGCTAATTGAGGCTATTCCGTTTCCATTTCTTCATGCTAGTGCAGAGATAATGAACCACCGAAAAGAATACAAATTGTCTCGTAGAAGTAAAAAGTACGAGCTGCTACATTTTGAGAGAAAAACAAGGTACAGCTGAAAATTTGGAGGATTTTTATTTGCAAATTCACAAAAAGCAAGCTAACTAAGCAGAACTGAGAAGAGGGATTTGTGGGAGTAGTTGAGGTCAGGAATAAAGCCCTGTTCCGGCCCATCCCCTGCTTCGCCGGTCCAGGTCGGCTCAATCTCCTAAGGTGGCCCACCACTCTCGCGTAAGATGGGCCCACACTGCCAGACCAACTAGACCCGAATAAATCGCCTCCTCTCCCACGCCACGCCGCCAAGGCGCCAACGCCTCCCACCAGCCACGATTCCCAGTTTCCCACCAAAAACTTGTTTCTCCTCCACGTCGGTCGAGTCCGAGTCCACCGCTCCGGCCGCCGTCTCCATGGCCGCCTCCTCCTCCACCGCCGCAGCGTCATCCATGTCCGGCGCCAACGGAGGAGGAGGAGGAGGGAGCGTGTTCCCAGGCCCTCCCCCGCCGACGCCGTCGAACCACCACCACGCGCTCCCGTCCTCCGGCGCCGCGGGTGGGGGCACGGACGCCGCGCTCTCGACGATCCTCCAGCGCCTGCTCCTATCCTCTCCGGCGCCGATTCTACGCTCCCCGCTCTCCTCTCGCTCCAGGGCCCCACCGTCGCTGCCGCCTCTCGTTTCGCTTGGCTCTAGCGGCACCCTTCGTCTCGACGCCGCCGCCGACGTGGGGTACTTCCACCTCGAGGGACACGGAGTCCCTTCCCAGCTGCCGTCCTCCGCGCTCGCCGAGCTCTCCCTCGTCGACGCGTCCGCGCGCCGCGCGTCGAACCTCCTCACGCTCGGATTCACGGAGGAGGATCAGCAGGAAGCGGACGGCGCCGAGGACCCCGCCCTGGTGTTCGACGTCGACGACGAGGGGGAGATGGGCGCGCTCCCGGCTGCGGCGGCGGAGTACGCGCGGCGGATGCGGGACGTGGGCATGCAGGTGGTGGCGATGATGTCCGGGTGTCCCGAGGTGGGCTTCGGGGAGGCGCCGTTCGCGGAAGGGAGGAGGAAGGCGAGGTGCTTGATGTGGGTCTCCAAGGTCGCCGCTGGCGAGGCGGCGCCTCCGGCCGCCGGGAAGGCGAAGGCGTACCCGTACGTCGTGGGCATCCATTGCCAGTGGGAAGCGTCCGGGAAGGAGGCGGCGCCGGCGAGCTGGGTGATGGACGACGGCGGCGAGTGGACGGCCGTAGGCGCGCGCGACGGCGCACTCCTTGTCACCATCGGCGACATTGCTCAGGTACTTGCGTGCAAATGTCTCATTTTGACTAGTTTGCAAACGGAAGGACATTAGAGCATTAATTTTTGCACAGATAACACATAAATGATTGACATGTAGACACTCATATTATTGATTCAGTTTGTAATTTGCATTAAAAAAAACAAATGGCAAACGTGTAAAATAAATTACAGGTTTTACAGCTACGAATTTGCTGGTCGTTCACCACAGAAAAAAGATGTGTTGATTGTTCGTGAATGGCAGAGTCTGTCTCTAAGAAGCATAGACATGTACTAAAAAGCATCCATTTTTATTTTGCGAAGGCATCAAATTCTAAAGTATAGGCTGTGCGTCACCACTCAATTTGGACCCATTTAGGCCCCATGTCTGCATCAACCGGTGCATCACTGCCTCACAGCTCGGTTTGGAATCCACCAAAGGACCTTAAAAAAGAGTCAAAGATCTCGGCTTTTGAAGAGAAACCACAAAGTGACCATCATGTCATGTCTGTTGTTTCCTTTACTCTTTGAGCAGCATCAAAGCAGTAACAACTTGCTTGAATTTGCCTTAATGCCTCTTGTTTTTTATGGCACGCGTGCTAGGTGTGGAGCAATGGAAAGCTGAAGAAAGTGAGAGGGATGGCTCGCCCCGTTTCTTCTGCACCCGGAGCAGGGCACGGCGCCGAGGCTGACCGCTTGTCAGTCACCGTGCTGATCACTCTCCCCTTGGACAGTGTCATCTCGCCATTGGTCCCGGTCACGGATGCCGGAGAAGAGGGCGGCGACGACGACGTGGATGGAGCCGGCGATGATGGGGATGGGTGGAGATTTCACTCGTTTTTACTCGAGGACCTTGCGTGGAGGGTGTATAATGGGCGGCTTCAGTTCAAGGACCCGCTGGTCCGGTATCGGATATAAGATTTGTCCATGGTCGTCGGCATGTTGCATAGCTTTGTTTTGTTTGTTGGTGTGTGTGGATTGGTTGTAATCCTAGTATTGGAGTGGTTTGAGCACGAGTGAATCATTCATCGTGTGAAAAAAATATACGAACTGAACCAGGAAATGGCTCATTTTCGTGATGGTACTTCGAATAATCCTCACATTATTTCTCCAATTTCGTTGCGAGCTACTTCCTCCGTTTCACAGTGTAAGTCATTTTAGCATTTCCCACATTCATATTTATGTTAATGAATCTAGATAGATATATGTGTCTAGATTTATTAACATCAATATAAATGTAGAAAATGCTATAATAATTTATATTGTGAAAGGGAGGGAGTATTATGGACCAGTGATCACTGATAAACACAAAGAAACTAAGAATACAGTAAAGTGATACCGAATTGCGTATTCCAGACGCGGGGAAAATGTCACAGATTAGTGCGAAATCCTATATTCCACACCCAAGAAGAGCAAAAGCAGTCATCAACTCAATACATAGTTAAAACATTGTTTCAAACGCTGAAATTTCAAATAAATCATCCATTTCCTGTTGGAAATCAGAAAACATCTCCTATTTTCCTCGAAAAAAAAAGGAACTCTTAGAATTATATAGATGGGCCAGGGCCCTGCAAGCCTGGACGATCCAGCAACAGCCGGACTAAGTTCACTTTGGGTCCCTCTATTTGTCACCCAGTCTGATTTTCGTCCCTTGACCGCAAAACCGGATACGACCCGTCCCCAAACTTACGAAAACCAGGCAAACGAGGTCCCTCGGCGGTTTTGATAATAGTTTTGGCTGACGTGGCGCTTACGTGGCTAATTTGACTCGGTCTTCATCTGACGTGGCACTGACGTGGCGTTTAGGTGGCAATTCGATCCGGAAAAATAATAAAGCTATGGGACCCACATGTCATTTTCACACATAAAGTAATAAAAAATAGTGGGACCCACATGGGCCCCACATGTTATACTCACCCCCTCATCTTCTTCCTCCCTCTCCATCTCCCCTCTCTCTCCTCTCCTCTCTCCAGCGGCCTCCAGGCGCCACGGCTCACGGGGTCATGGGGAGGTCCGGCGGTGGCGGCTGGCGACGCGACAGTCGGCGGCGGCAGCGAGCTCCACCTCTCGCGCAGCCGTGCAGCCGCGCGCGCGTGGTTGTCTGATGGCGTAGGCGGCACGGATGGATTCATGGATCTAATCCTGCGCCAGCACGTAGCCCCCCCTCCCCCCCCCCCCGCGATCCGACGGCCGGCGACGTCGCTCTTACACCTCAGCTCGCTGGGGTTTTGAGTTTTGACCACCGGAATGAACTTTGTTCCGATAGATGCAGTTCTTGCTAATAATGCCTTTACCTACTCACTTTTCGTCAGTAACTGGTAATTGCTAATTGCTCATAGATCACCTACTCACCTCTCGGCTGCACGGCTACGCCGAGAGGTGGAGCTCGCTGCCGCCTGCGGCTGTCACGTCGCCGGCCGCCACCGCCAGACCTCCCCGTGACCCCGTGAGCCGTGGAGCCTGGAGGCCGCTGGAGAGAGGAGAGGAGAGAGATGGAGGGGAGATGGAGATGGAGAGGGAGGAAGATGAGGGGTGAGTATAACATGTGGGGCCCATGTGGGTCCCACTATTTTTTATTACTTTATGTGTGAAAATGACATGTGGGTCCCACATGCTTTATTATTTTTCCGGATCGAATTGCCACGTAAGCGCCTCAGTGTCACGTCAAATAAAGACCGAGTCAAATTAGCCACGTAGGCGCCACGTCAGCCAAAACCGCTATCAAAACCGCCGAGGGACCTTGTTTACCTGGTTTTTATAAGTTTGGGGACGGGTCGTATCCAGTTTTGCAGTCAAGGGGCGAAATCGGACAGGGCGACAAATAAAGGGACCCAAAGTGAACTTATTCCGCAACAGCCACCGCGGGCGGCCACGCGGGCTGGACCAGCCCACTAAACTGGCCCAGGCATAGAACGGAGCCACCCGGCCACACCCATTCCTCCACTCGCATATCCCGTTACCTTTGCCGCCGCGGCGCCGCCGCCCTCTTCCGCTCGCCGCCGGCCGAGGGCGCCCGTCGCGCGCCGTGGAGCGAGCCTAGCCGCACGAGCTGAAAGCACCTAAAAGGTCAGCGCGTCCCCTCCCCCTTTCCTCTCCTTTCGCCGCTCCCGCAGCAGCCACAGGACACCTGAGACGGGTCTGGGGGTGCAGGTCGCGCCTGGAGGAATCCCTAGGGGCTAGGGGAGGTGGCTGGAGATGGCTGGTGGGAGCTGCGACGTGTGCAAGGAGGCGCCGTCCAAGTACAAGTGCCCCGCTTGCCGCACGCCATAGTAAGTCCAGCCACCGGATATCTCCACCCTTCTGTGCTTACAGCTTCCATGGGTAGCGTCGTCGCATACCACTGTCCTTAAAATTTGGGAAATCGCTTCGATCATGGTGCTCAGTAATGGCCTACTAGCTAGCATAACAATTGAATTGAAGAACACTTGTTACGGTTTTAGTGCAATGTCCTACTTGCTGTGTTCACATCGATTACTTCACTGCTTACTGCTTGAAAAGAGAGTACGGGTTTGCTAGGTCAATAGAGTAGATTGATGATTAATGGTTGGAAGCATTAGCTTCTTTTTAGAATATGAGCCTACATCAGAATTAGCTTGATATATTTTGGGTTTGACTCGGTAGCTTGCTGCTGGAGTGGTTTTGCATGAGTAAAAAAAAAAAAGGCAGCGGCAAAACAAGACATGTAAACCTTTCTCCTGATATCTGGTGTCAGTGTTGGTTTTGGTACTAAGCTGTATTGAATTAGTATTCAGAGGCAAACGTCCATCATTCAATAATCTGTAATACTTTGCTTATTTTTTCTTGAATACGCAAGAGAATTACATATCATACTTTATGACTTCTCTTGCACAATTGTTTCAAGGATGTAACCTTAGGATTGCCAAATATGATTATCTAAACAAACTGTTTTTCAAGATTCCCTGAAACTAAATGGACTACTGAACTAACATACCTGTTCAGCGATGCAATCACGGTTGGACATCTTCTATGTGTCCTGTAGATTTGTTTGGTAAAATTGCTCTTTTGCCCTAAAGTTGAATGGCATTGGCTCATTTGCCACAGTCCGGTGTATGACAACTGGGGCCAGGGCTACATGTTATACACACATATGTGGCAAAAGAGCACATGTCATATTGTAGACCAATTAAGAGCATGGTCCGTTCAATTTCTCTGGCTTCTTTTTCTCTATTGTGTAATGCAGTTGGGCCTTACAAACGGTTTCATTATCCCTTGCAGTTGCTCGGTGGCATGCTTTAAAAATCACAAAGGTACTCAGTGCTATCCTTTGGTAGTTTCTAAATATAGCTCTAGTGCTGCGATCTGAAAGTAGCTCAAGTAGCGCGAGGGGGCTGTAGCAAACTGCCGTGTTCCCTCTGTTGCTTCTTAGTTGTGTATTTTAAATCAACAAGCTTCCCTGTACTGCCTTTTCTCTCTTTGGCCAGCGTTCTTTGCCAGCCGCATTTTTAAACATAGCTCAATAAACCAAACGTCTTAAAGAAATATAGCAAGTGATAAACTGCTTATCACACTCCAAGTGTCCAAGTCTGCGGGGGACCTTTTGTTTTGAAATTTTGGCAATTTTACTATTGTACTTGGTTTGAGATTAGGGAAAGGCTGAACAGTACTAAACACAGCACAAATTATAACTATCATTTATGCATTGCCTTTATGCAAACAAAAATGGCCACCAAATATCTTCATCTCCCTTTTTTAGAGGAATATATTTATTATCTTGATAGCCAGTATTTGTGCTAAATATCGTTTTGCCAACAGATAAATTTTGCCAGAAGACAATACCTCTGGAAGAAGTTAGCAAGTCATCTCTTCAGGAGGAAATTTGTAAGTGCTCTAGCTTTTGGTGACTCAATACAGTTGTTTGCAACAGCTATATAGTCCTGCTATATATGGAAATTGAGTTGAAACCATGATCATTAAAATAGAGGGGTCCTACATAAAATTACATCAATATACTGTAAATGAGCATTTGACTGTGTACACCTAAAAGTCCTGCAGGGCATGTACTTGCCCATATATAAGGGCCTGAATTATCTTATCATATAGTCATTCATTAAATTGTCAATTGTTCTGTCCTACTAACATGTTTCTAAAATAATCTACTGGAATTTACAGTTGTGCCTTCTATTGTTTTCAGCAAGGAACTCTAGGTCACTGGAAGAAGCAACAAATTGTCCTAATGACAAGGATCAAACCCCGTCTTTATGTAAAAATGCACCATACTTATCTCTGTTGTTAACTCTCCATTTCTTCTATTTGGTTTTCACTAATAATTGATTGAACTCAAAACTTTATAGATCATGACTACCTTCAGTTGTAAACAATGTAACCATATGCTATCCTCGCAAAAAAAGAAGAAGAAGTAACCATATGCTATGCTTTTTTAATCAATAATTTAAATTAGTTTCTCTAGAATTTATTATAAGGGCTATAATATTATTCATTGTGAATCTTGAAGGCCAAGAAAATTTATGTTAAGCTCAATTTTTTGTCTGTAGTATCGGACACGACTTGTCCCACACAATATCCAAACACATTGCACTCTGCAAAATCTCTTGAAGTTGAGGATCCAAGCTGGCTTGTTGACAAGAATGGATTAAGATCTTTAGGTATTGCCTATGTTTGACTATTTCATACCATGATTTGTGTTTTTTAAAAAGGAATCCTTTGCTTTTACTTGATTTCTGGCTTTATTTGTTAGCTGAAACAAATGTCTCCATGTTAGTATAGTCCAGCATTTCAACCCAAGAATATCGACTTCAATTTCATAATTATCTGAACCTAATCCCAATCCTACAGACCTACAGTATAGGAGTAAAATATTGGCATGCACATTTAGTAATGGGGAATTTAACTATTTGCCACTTTTATAAATGGCTACTCTCCGTTTGCCATTCTTACATTTCTCTACGGATTTGCCACCAGAGAGAAGGTTTCTTAATCATTTGCCACTTTCACCTATTAAGCATGCTAGTGAGGACAGCCAATGTGGACAAGAGACACAAAAAGTCCATTTTACCCATGGCCCTTCCCTTGTGTTCCCCCCTCTCTCCCTTTCCTTTTCAGATTTGAGCTCACCTCCGCCGCTGTTTCTCGTCCATCTTCTGCACTGCTGTGTAGTGACAAGCCATTAGGTAGTAGTAACACTTAGGTGCGTGCATGGATGTTCTTTGGCTGCTATTGATTGCGGATGTACCTTCTCCTTGTGGCTGTCGATGACAACCTTCAACCTTGCGGATGTACCTTCTCCTTGTACCTCAACGTGCTCCTCACTTGCCGGCCTTGCCATCAATGAACCGCATGACGACCTGCACCGGGGTGCTCCGCCATCCTCCCAGTGAGTTTGAGGGCCTCGCGGTTATCTGGCCTGCCGAAGAAGATGATGCAGATGCAGTGCACAACCTTCTTGCCGCTGACACATGATTGACGAGGCTTGATGAGACAGCGTGGCTGGTGTGGCCGCGGATGGTCTCAATGAGGAGGTGACCCCGCAAGCAGGAAGCCAGAAGCATACGTGCACCGCTGTGGATGATCTCAATGAGATGAAGGGGAGTGGCAGGGGCAAAAAGGACATTCACGTCCTCAGTCCATGCTGGTATGCCACATTGGTGAAAGGGGCAAATTGTTAAGAAAATTTCTCTCCGGTGGCAAAAATGTAAGGACAATCGTAAGTGGCATTTGGAGAGTGGTTATTCGTAAGAGTTGACAAATAGTTAGTAAGGATAGTACTGTAAGCAGAATATGGGCTTCATGCTAGTCAATTTTGTATATTGGTTCCACATCCCTCCCTGTACAAATTTCATAACCTGCTAGCATTTCTACCTTATTTAATTAATCATAGTAATACTCATCGTCTTGTCTCGCAAAAAGAAATAAACATCATCAATTAACTCATTGCTTGATTTTTGTATCCATGCCAGCGGAATCTAATGAGATCCGAGATGCTCTGAAAGATTGTAAGCTTCAGCAAATGCTACTTAAGATTGATGGCTCTGCAGAGCCAGAAAAGGTAATTCTCTACTCTTGTGATAACTGCAAGTTTATTTAACAAGTTAACTATGTTTGCAATTTCTGTCCGGCTGCTCAAATAACATGCACATAATATGCCAATACCTATTGAGGACAATGGTTTGCAGTAATGAACATTGTCACTGTTATAGTACAACACTTCTCTTATTCCACCATCATGACTTCATTTTCCTACCAGTAGTTGAGAAGCTTCAAATGGGCACGTTCGATGAATTAATTCCTTTTACTATAGTCTGCTGAATACTGATACGAATATAACTTTTCTCACTTACATTTATTTTTTTCCTCTCTCTACCACCTTTATTTTATGATGCCCACTCCCTCATTAATTCATCCTCAGGAATTAGAGAAATTGATGGAAGGACAAGTTTTTCAACAGTTCACCAATAAGGTTTCTCTTTCCGTTGCATTTGCTCTTCTATCCACAAGATATTCCTTGTTAACTCTAAGTTAATTAACCAGACACTTGCACGTTTTTGTTTCCTCTGTGTTTGCAGATTCTTGACATTGTTAGCCCACAACAATGAACACCAACTTTCTGGTGGAGCTATTCAGCAGAAGAGTGCACGCATCGGGGCAAATGACAACATGTAGAGCAACTTACCTCAGATGCTGTTTTCCTACCATGATGAGATTGCCTATAGCCGTGACATTTCCTTCTACTACTTTGAGAAAGTTTTGTCGTCCAATATGGTGCTAGTATTTTACCATGGCATCTCTGGCTCAATCAACAACTGTTCAATTTGTCTACATCCGTGACATCTTCTTTGACTAATGGCTACTGTGAGAGTTTTGTTGTCCATTATGTTTTTTTTGTGGTATACTCCCTCCAGTTTTAGGTTTTGTTGTTCAGTTTTGTGGTTTACCAAAGTTAAACTACTTTAAGTTTGACTAACGTTATAGACAAATACAATAATATTTACATTACCAAATTAGTTTTATTAAATTAATAATTAAATATATATTTATAATAAATTTATCTTAGGTCGAAAATATTACTTTTTTTCTATAAACTTGATCAAATTTGAAGCGGCAAGTCAAAACATCTTATAACCTGAAACGGAGGGAGTAGCATTTTACCATGGCATCTCTGTCTCAATCAACAAAGGTGGTGTTTAGATTGAGGGGTGTAAAGTTTTGGCGTGCCACATCGGGTATTATATAGGGTGTCGTATGGGGCATTCGGGCACTAATAAAAAAAACTAATTACAGAATCCGCCAGTAAGCAGCGGGACGAATTTATTAAGCCTAATTAATCCATCATTAGTAAATGTTTACTGTAGCAACACATTGTTAAATCATGGAGCAATTAGGCTTAAAAGATTCGTCTCGTAAATTAGTCGCAATCTGTGCAATTAGTTATTTTTAAGCCTATATTTAATATTTCATACATGTGTTCAAACATTCGATGTGATGCGGTGTAAAATTTTTGTGTGCGAACTAAACCGGGCCAAAGTAGAAATGATGCATTGTTTTAGGAGAACCCGATGTTACAGTTCTTCTGCATGGTTTGTCTTAGCAAGCTTTATATTGGCACGGGATTGTTGTTCTTAAATGTAAATCATCATCGTGAATTTGTTTTGTTTCCCTCAGCGTATGTAATCATGACTATTACCTTTTCAGCTTTTTTAGCTGTAAAATTGTTTGAGCTGACTGCTGAAAGGCAACAGCACATGACACATGAGCCACTGCAACTGGGTCCACCTCATTTGCTTCTTTTAGGCTATTAAGAGAGAGAAGGGTTTATAACGTGCAAGATAATAACACAGGTAAAAAGTATTTCTTTCTACGGCTAATGGCTTTCCAAATCCCAAATTAACCCACGTTCACCTGACGCTAGCATGTTTCAGCAACTTGCAAGCCGCAAACCTATTCTTCTCTGCTGCGGTAACCAAACCAAATAAAAAGGGCACCTCTTTTTGGCACCACATTGCTGCTACTCTCTCTCCCCTTCTCTTCTCCGGTTCTCCCTCTCCTCCCACCTCAGCCGCCGCTTACCGGCGGCGCCGCCTGCTAATCTGCCGGCGTGAGCACCGGCGGAGATGTGTTACTGCTACCCAACCTATAACGCGGCTCTCCCGCGCAGTGCCTCTGTCTCTAGCTAGGGTTTGCCTCTTGGGGGAGACGACCTACTATGGTAAGGTGGGGAGCTGAAGCCGGCGACCTGGTGCTGTCCGGAGGAAGCTGGAGCTCGTCGCCGTCGGATGGACGCCGATGAGGCCGCGGGGAGTAGCAGGAGGATGGATCTGAACCTCTACCTTGGCCTCCCACGCGCCCCGCGCCCGCGCCGCTCCGACCTCGGCTCCGACCTCGCCCTCAGCACCCCGATGCCCTCCTCCCCGTCCTCCTCCGCAGCCTCCGTCGACGCGCCGCCGCCACCGCCGGAGCTGTCGCATCCCCCGTACTCCCCCTCTCACGCCGACCTTTCCCCTCCGCTGCAGGAGGTCTACTCCCTGTACAACCCCGACGACCCGCCTGCTTCCGAGACGCACCTGCCGCCGTATGCGCCGCCTCCGGCTCCGGTGGTCTCGGAGCTCCCTGACGACCTCGAGTTTGGCCTCCACCCCCCGCCGCCGCTGGTGCGTGCCAGCGAACTGCTAGGTTGGGAGGACCGGCCGTCTTCGTCGACGGCATCGTCCTCTTTCCTCCCTGACACCGCAGCCCGTTACTGGCGGCTTCTCGAGCAGACTGGAAGCAGATGGCTCCGTGCGAGGCGGTTTAGGTCGGACCTTCCGCCACTCAGTTCTGAAGCTTACCCAGCTGGGCGTGATGCTGCCGCAGTCCCAGTGCTGCAGCATGAACCGATGAATGATACTGTTGAACATAATAAGGTAGCTGCCGATGGCGCGGAAGTAGGCGCCTCCGAGGAATCGGAGGAGCAGGGCAGGAGCGCTGCCACATTTGAGTGTAATATATGCTTCGATATGGCCAGCGAGCCGGTGGTCACCTCTTGTGGCCATCTCTTCTGCTGGCCTTGCTTGTACCAATGGCTCAATGTTTATTCCAATCACAAGGAATGCCCAGTCTGCAAAGGCGAGGTGACTGAGGCGAATATTACTCCGATCTATGGGAGAGGGAATTCATGTTTGGATGCCGAGAAGGCTGTGGAAGGTGGGAAACAAACAGGTCCTACTATCCCACCAAGACCACATGGAAATCGGCTCGAAAGCTTCAGGCAGCAGTTTCACCATTTGCGACCGATCTCAAGAAGGCTTGGTGAGGCTCATGGGTTATTGTCATCATGGAGGCGCCTTCTGGACCAACAGATTATGAATACTGCGAGTAGGTTTGAAGGTCCGCCTGAATCAGCTGTGCAGGAAATGGTTGACACTGCTCACGCTCAGCACACCAGTCGCCTAAGTAGATTGGCGTCAAGGATGAGAGCAAGACGGTTGCTGAGAGAAGCAGACAACCCTAACCCTCCCGATGGCGGATCCACTTCCCCTGACAGTGGTTTGATCAGAAACAATGCATCGGATCCATCCAGAAATGGTCCGAGCTCATTATTACCAGATGGAATTGACTGGTTGCGTGGACTTACCCTTCTTGGGTATGAAGACACGGAAAGATTTGCATCTGCCATGAGTGATTTTAGAAGGATAACTGGACCAAGCCAATATGGTGCATCGGCTTCATCATCGAATCCTCCAAATCTCGAGTCAACATTTGACAGAACTCATGTTGTTGCAGCACCTTCTGCAGACCAAGCATCTAACTCAAGCACTGCTGCAGTGATACAGGGGGATGCTGGTATCTCTGAGAGTGCAGGAGAACCAAGTAACGCGGGGTCATCAAGATCCCTGAGGAGGAGAGGGAGGAGCAGTGCCCTGGGTTCTTTGGATGCTGATGGCGGGGGCCTCCAACGGAACAAGAGGCGAAGGATAAACTGAACATTCTGCGTTGTGGTGTTGATCTAAACTCTGCATGCCATGGTCGCTGATTTTCAACTATTGCATTTCATTTCTTCGGGTGATGTCTCCTGTGTTGTAGTGTAACATTTTTTCTTCTCTTTTCATTTTCCCCCGTAGGTTGCACTGAAATGTTTATCTGTTTAGTTCTCATGTAGCCTGTACCTGTTTAATTTATGGAAAGTTATTGATCAAGACATTTTTGCATTCGAAAGGTAATGAATGGTTCAACTGCATTTCCATGACAATAAATTGGATGCTGAAATGTGCATCCAACACAATGGTATTCTTGTGCATCAAATAATAGGCATAAACATTGTGTTTTTATTTGTGTCAATAAGCTCCTTCAGACATATAGAAAACTAACAGGTCAATAATGTAGTATATTGAAGTTGGAAGGAATACCCAGAGAATGGATCCATGGACACAATTGTCTTTTGTTGCTTGGGAGAAGGTACATAGCCTGATCTTTAGTCCTTGTTTATCCTCCAATGAAAATACGCATTGATTGTTTCAATAGACAAGGTAAACTTTGCCATCGCCGTGAATTTTATGATCCATGGAAGCTGTTTCATTGAGCAGTGGTGGGTGTAACTGTGATAACCTTTATATTACTTGCTTGCTTTTAAGGAATTGCACACTTTTTGTGGGGATGGGATTACTCCCCTTTTTGGAACTACATATTGAGGAACGGATTTAACATAGAAAGAGCTTAATACATTTAAGTACTGATTGTGTGCATAGAAAGGGGTTTATTATTTGGAACAAAATTGCTTAGCTCGTAGTAATAAGGAAGTTCATAGTATTGAACTTTATATGACATGTGAGTTATATATATCATGTTTGTCTTTGGTCACTTCTATTTTATGACCATGTAACATTTATTTCATGTGGAACTTGGCAGAAGAGAATTTGAAGAGATTTCTTCTGATTGATTTCCATTTCGGACAAAATACAAAGCTCCCAGACCAGCTGTCACAAAGAGGTCTGGTCGATTTTCCAGATTTGTATGCCTGCCTCTAGCCGAGAGTAACAGGTATTTTTCTGCATCTATGACTGGCATGGATAGTAGATTGGCATATGGAAACAAACTCGGAAGGGTTTGGGTGGTGCTTTAGGTGCTCTTGGCAGGGAAGGGAGACAACTCTGTGTTTTTGGGTTTTCAGTACATCTATCCTACATATCTTCCAAAAGCTCACACATATATCTACATAAGCCAGTTGATTGTTTTTTTTTTTTTGGCTTGCAGAATTACCTCAATAACTTCCATGTAAATATTTTACTCTTTTGCAGTATTACATGAACAGATTCAATGCTATTTTTCTGCAGAACTGCCCCAAGATGTAAAATGAAAATGCATTGAGTCTGTTCAATTAGAAAACACAAGATCACTGTGTATACTGTTCAAAGAATGTGCTAAACATATTATAGAACCAAACACAGTTCATCTCAACATTGTTGCTTTTTGTCTTAGTTGTCACAACTATTTAAACGGATGAAACAGTGGAATCTCTAAGCAAAGCTGTGAAGAGCTTCAGGGCTACCTCCTGGCGTGAAATGAAGGTGCTATTGCAAGCTGCTGCAGCTCTACTGGGTGAACAATTACTCACATGTCACCAGAACTCTAGCAATGAAGCAGCATATTGGGACCTGAAAAGATTTGGATCTCACCAATGTGGACAACGAGGCTCATGAGTTATGACTGCTATGATGATGATGATGAAGATCTGCTTCAGCAAGCTCATGTTATGGATGTACTACTTTAGTATGCTTTGCTTTGTTGATTGGGAGCTGCATCAGATCCTGTTTGACTGCTCAATCAATTGCACCATCTTACTCTCACCTACTGTTGGATGAGGGTGGGGCTTTGCTGTATGCTCAATGTTCTTCAACTCTTGCATATGACAGTAATGATGTTCCGTCCTTAAGAAATTGTACTTATGTAGTGCAGCAGTTGATCATCCAGGATTTAACCCAAGTTCTAGGTGATACAATATAGGTTGTACATGACCTAATAAATTTCTAAATAGAAGGTAAATCCGTGTTGATTTTCAGGCGCCGTTTGTAGTCCGTACACTATGTTTTCTATGTGTAGATGTGTACCCAGTACAGTATTAATTTTGAAGTTTAAATATGAAGATAGAGTGATCATACATCAAATTTTGCTTGGATTCTGTTTTTGAGGTTTAACTACTTCAAGATGTCATAATTTTATTATTGTAAAGGTTTATAAGGATTTTATAAATTATATGAAACAAGTAACCATATTGTTCACATGCGGTCTTCACAGATAGTAATCACTCTAGTTATTGTTTTCTGTACTTCTTAAGTCAGCTCTGGGTAAAAATGAAGCCTGAACAAGTGGACAGTGCACAAAATCGCGATGGAGGCCAGAACCCCACGGATTTTAAAAGATGGTGATAAGTTGCACGGACGTTCCATGATTCTTGGACTTCTCCAGATAGCGATACTAATCATCAGTATTTAAAGTTTGAACTCGCTTCCTTGGTTTGTTTTGATAGTGTTATTTAAGAAAAAAATTCTGTGGAAATTACACGTATCTGACAAAAAAAAAAAAGATGTGGGAAAGGATGCACTGTACTGTTCATCGTTCAGATATCTACAAACAGGCACCTAAATACGGCTAATGTCACGGCCAAATAACAGTGTGGTCAGCCAGTTGATAGCCACATAAAACCTGTTCCTCCAGCTAACAACACGAGTCAGGTATGCTGAGCGCCAGATGAACCAGCTCACAAATCCTGCAAGAGATATCCCTTTCGATTCCTGACAATAAAGGGACAATTTCAGTTAACTCGTCAGAAGTTTAGAACAATGCAAGTTTTTTTTACAGACAGAAACAGTAACCAACCTTGCTTTGCCTCAGATCGACTAGAGCTTTGTATCTTCCGACAGTTGCCATGCTCCCCAGATGCTTATACACAAAGGCAGGACCTAGATCAACGTCGATCTCACAGTTCGCATGCCCTCCTCCAGTTTTCATGACATGGTTAAGCAGGTGAGCTAGATACTTGCCTTGTCGTTCTGCAACCTGTTCCAGAGTACAAGTGCAGTAGAATGTATAAATATCTAATACGAGAAGATGCCCATTTCTTTCTAACCGATATCAATAATCCAAGATAGTGAAAGGATTGGGAATTGTTTCACCGAAAGATCTTGTTTCGGTTTATGTTAAACCCTTTAGCCTTTTAAGTTACTACTTAGCCTGGCCTAAGTAAAGCGTTTTCTGAACTTAAAGAGGGTCTTATACCACACCCTGCATGTTTTCCTTTACCTCAAACCTGCGGAACTACTTGGTTTTCTTTAAACAAAATGAGGGATGATACTGTTTTGGAAGTTTCTTCTAAAGAAAATAATTGAATTAAGTAATCATATGAGAGAGTGCATCTACTTCAAACAACAGAAAGTATTTGTATGAGAAAGAACAGAAATTAGGGCCTGTTCACTTTGATGCCATTTTCAACCTTACCAAATTTTGGTAAAGTTGCCAAAAAAGTGGCTACATTTAGTTTGCTGCCAAATTTTGATAACTATATAAGAAATCATGCCAAAATTTGGTAAGGTTTTTTTTGGCATCAAAGTGAACAGGCCCTTATACAATAGATGAGGTTTGTCATGGCCAAGAATCTGTTTAATGTTGATGTAAGGCCCTTTTGTCTTTTTTTTTTCTGGTTCCTATTCCTCCCAGTGTTCTTGGTACTCCAGAAAAGATTAAGGAAGCCCAAATATTAGTTTGCCAAATACTTTGTGATTGACTCGGACTGTAGGAAGATGTTCAGATAAGTACCTGAGCTAAAGCTGGGAGAGCATCCTTGCCTGTGCTTTCAAGAAATCCACTGCAATCCCCAATAGCGAACACATCCCGGGCAGAAGGAACACGTAACCACTCATCAACCCCAATCCTGTGACCAGGCAACCAGTAAATCTATCACAGGTACCAAAGATGTAGATAGCCATGTTACACCAGTAATTGGGTGGATACCAAAAGCCTATAGATAGTAGAAGCTTCTTATAGTGCATGGTGAAACCTGATTCACAAATGAACTACATGTAGAAGATATATATATATCCCTATTCCTCAAAGTACAGAAGGTGCGCAGGTGCATATAATCAAATCCCATTCAGTATATGATGCATATACATGAAACTCCATACGGTCAAGCCAATTTACAATACCTTCCACCTGGTGACTTTGGAAATGGCAACGACTTAACGAATGATGAAGGACCAACTCCAGTAGACCATACCAGCAAACCATAAGGAACCTCTTCTCCATTGTCCAGGATTAATTTGTTGGGTTGTACATCCTTCACAATGCCTCTCACAAGCCTAACACCTGACTGTTGGATGATCACAAGTTATTTTTAGTATTTCACTGCCAGCTTTCTTATACGATCCACACATATTTTTAGGTCTTGGAGTCTTGGTACATGATGGCTTAAAATGGCACAACAGTACAACACTAGATTAGACAGAGATTGCATACCTTAGTTAGTTGATTTGTAGCATATTGCCTGAGGCGAACATCAAAAGATGACAATATCTCATTTGCCTGAAATAATAAAATGAAACAAAATTTGTTAAGTGTGGTCAAAGTTTAGAGAGAGGGAGAGATGCCAACAGCTCTAACCTCAATCAAGGTAACATGGATATAATCTTTAACATGTGAATAACGCTGTTTAACATCTCTGATGATAAAATCACTAAGTTCACCACTAAATTCGACACCTGTTGGACCACCTCCAACAACAACGCAATGCAAAAGTCTGCGCTTTTCTTCCTCCGATATTCCTGTTTTAACAAATAACATTGGCCAATTGGTTATAATAAGGAGGATATAAACAAAATTAGATTTCAGCACACAAGGTATTTTGTAAAAAACAAGTATACCTAAAATGTAATAGTTCTATTCTAAATTCTGCTCAATCAAACAGAGAAAAACAAGAAACAGCAATAAGAGCCCAGGTTAATGTAGTTGCAAATTTCATCAAGAGACAAACAAAATGTAAAAGTAACGAGTAATTACTGATTCCTTTGTGCCAGTGAAGTGTGAGTGTGTGATAGTTGTCAATGTGACAAATTACCTAAGTAACACAAATATCTTGATTTGAGTTGTTTTGTGTTTCTGTGGCATACCAGGTACATCAGATAGCATCAGGTTCAGAAGGAGCTTTCTGCGAATTTCTTGAGCATGGTGAACTTCCCGGAGAAATATTGCATGGTCAGTAACACCACGTATCCCAAAAGTTGAGGCCTCAGCTCCACACGCAAAGACCAGCTTATCATACGCTACCTTGAATTTCCAAGGTTTCAAGGTATCTTTCTCACCTTCAGTAACTGTCTCGCAATCAATCTAAAGGTCAAAGGACGATGAATAAATAGGTGAAACAACTTTTCAGAGAAAAATTGGTATAGGAAATTCATGTATTAACCATCCAGTGGGTTTGTAAAGTTTAAATGAAAACTGCACCCTAAATATGCACTAGATGGTGAATATTCACGAAGTACCATGCCTCTTTTCCGGGCAAAAGCTATTTCGTCCTAAAATATAGCAACCTAGTACTCTACTAGATAGGTTGCTACATTTTGGGACGGATGGAGTACTAAACAATAAATACAGTATCACATAGAATCTGACGAACCATAGATGAATTCGTGAATATACGCAAGTTCAGCAGCGTTCTCTAGCTATTTTCCCCATTATTATTGGTCTAACTTTCTTCTCCTTCGATGTGACCAAAAGGCAGCTCACCAACTACTCAATCAACTACTTAAGAGACACGCAGCACATGCTGTGGATGGATCACGATGCAGATGAGTAAAGTCAAGATTCCTCCAGCAAAGCCCAGAAATCCGATTCACTCCTCTCCCCTATTCAAAAAGGTCAAAAGTATCGATTCTGCACGAGGAAAAATAGAAAGGATCGAGCTTCGATCATTCCCACATTTTGATCACTCCTCCAAGAATGTTGGAAACAGGCATTCCCCACGCAGGCACGTCTGTAAAACCAGTGGCCATTTGGCCACACACACCAACCCAGAGCTGCTATGGGGGTCTCACCGTGTGAGCGTCGGGGTCGACGGCGGTGCAGCGGGCGAGGAGGAAGTAGGAGCCGGGGGACTTGGACACGGCGGGCTGGATGCGCGCGAGAGGCTCGGCGACGGAGCGGAACTCGAGCGTGCCGACGCAGGTGGAGGCGAGGAGCGGCGTGAACACCATGTGGTTGCGCGGGGAGACGCACACCACCTCGTACCCGGTCGTGTCGATGTCCTTCATCAGCCGCGACCCCGCCCACCCGGTCCCCAGCACCACCACCCGCGCCTTCTCCCCCTTCGCCGTCGGCCCCAGCCCCGCGAACCCCCTCCTCTCCACCGCATCCGCCGCCGCGGTGGAGAACGGCGAGTACGGGAGGCGGCTGTGGTGGAACGGGCTCGGCCCCGCGCCTCCCACGCAGCCGCGGCGCGAGATGCGGGAGAGCGACCGGAGCAAGGACGACGCCGCCATGGCCGGCGACGATGAGACGAGATTGCGATTGCTGAACCTGAACGAGAAGTGACTCAGCGACTCTCGTTAAACGAACTGCGTTTTTGCTAGAAAGTCGCCGCGTGTGGAGAAAATGTTGGGTGACCCGACGACCTCACGCTCCGTCCGATCCGAGAGGCTGAGATCTGGACGGCGAGGGGCTCCCCCACCGTCGGATCGCGGGTGAACGGGCACCGTTGAAGGTCTAAAGCCCCCAGCCAGAGGCGGTTTCGTCGTCGCGTGTGCGGTGGAATTTTTTGCGGTGGCGGAGTGGCGAGGCCAAGAAACGGGGAGAAATCGCACAAAACCACGGCGTTTTCCGCATGGCCCGCCACGCGGCGCGAACCACATCCACTGCCGCACCACGCCTCTCGGCCGCCACACGACCGTGCCCCCATCGCGCCGGGCTTCCCGTGGACCGCGCCCACCCGCGCCGGCCTCACGCGCGGCTGAGGCTCACGTAGCACGGGTCCACACCACCGAACAACAACCCACCCCTCCTGCGCTCTCCATCCCATCCGCATCCCTAATTTCGCCTCGGCCTCGCCACGCCGCCGCACCATGGCCGCAGCCGCCGCGTCGTCCACGCCCCTCTTCTCGCCCTGCTGCGCCGCCGCGACCGCCAAGCTCGGGGCGGCGTGCCCGTCGTCGTACGGATCCCGGCGGAGGCCGTGCACGCGCCGTGGACGCCTCTCGGTGGTGGCCGTGCAGACGGGCCCGCAGAAGCCATCGCCGTCGTCGTCGTCCCAGGCGGGGACGGAATCGGAGACGCTGCAGAACCTGCTGAAGAGGGAGTACAAGTATGGGTTCGTGTCTGATTTCGAGTCCTTCTCCATCCCCAAGGGGCTCTCCGAGGCCACGGTCCGCCGCATCTCGGAGCTCAAGGCGGAGCCGGCGTGGATGCTCGACTTCCGCCTCGCCGCCTACCGCCGGTTCCTGACCATGGTGCAGCCCACCTGGAGCGACAACGTGTACGAGCCGGTGGATCTCCAGTCCATCTGCTACTACTCCGCGCCCAAGACCAAGCCCAAGCTCAACAGCCTCGACGAGGTCGACCCGGAGCTTCTCAACACCTTCGATCGCCTCGGGATCCCGCTCAGCGAGCAGAAGCGCCTCGCCAACGTCGCCGTCGATGCCGTCATCGACTCCACCTCCATCGCCACCACCCACCGGGAGGAGCTCATGAAGAAGGGCGTCATCTTTTGCTCCATTTCCGAGGCCATCCGCGAGTACCCGGACCTTGTCAAGCGCTACCTTGGCAGCGTCGTGCCGCCGGCAGATAACTACTATGCTGCCCTCAATTCGGCCGTGTTCAGCGATGGGTCGTTCTGCTATGTGCCCAAGGATACGGTTTGCCCAATGGAGATATCGACATACTTTAGGATCAACGACAAGGAGACCGGGCAATTTGAGAGGACTCTAATTGTGGCTGATGAGAGGAGCACGGTTAGCTATCTGGAAGGGTGTACTGCTCCAGCTTATGACTCCAACCAGCTCCATGCGGCGGTTGTGGAGCTTGTGTGTGAGGAGCAGGCAGAGATCAAGTACTCTACGGTGCAGAATTGGTACTCTGGTGATGAGGAGGGGAAGGGGGGCATTTACAACTTTGTTACTAAGAGAGGACGGTGCAAAGGGCGGGGCTCTAAGATCTCATGGACACAGGTTGAGACAGGTTCAGCAATTACATGGAAGTACCCAAGTGTGGAGCTTCTTGGGGATGATACTGTTGGAGAGTTCTACTCAGTTGCACTGACGAAGGATTACCAGCAGGCAGACACAGGGACAAAAATGATCCACAAGGGAAAGAATTCGCGGAGTCGGATTATATCCAAAGGTATCTCAGCTGGGAAGTCACGGAATTGCTACCGTGGGTTGGTCCAGATAAACTCAGGCGCAGAAAATGCTTATAATTCTTCACAGTGTGATTCTTTGCTGATTGGGGATAACGCTGCTGCCAACACCTATCCGACTATTCAGGTAACTGCTCTGCTGTTCTTGATTTGCCTGGCATGAAGGGCCAATTGCATTTTTATAATGCAAACTATTAAGAGTAGGTTGTTAATCCTTTGTTCTGTATGTCATTTTTCAGTTTCTGTTTTACAAAAGCAATAGAGCATGTATAAATTAATAGGGGCTTTGATAATTTTGCAAGTTGGAGGGTTTCATATTAATCTTCGTAGTCCTTGGTTACAATCAGTCTTCTCCATTTAAGTTTCAATATATTGACATGCAAAGTAAATGGTAATGACACCCTTTTTGGGAATACACACTGTTCCATATATTAGAAGAAATATGGTCGCCGTTGATTCCATATTACTGAATTTAACTTTTATGCTGGCTAAAAACTATAAGAGTCAAACTATTGGTTTAGACCAATTTATCTTATGGTTAGAAAATCTCCTGCCATGCACGTTTTCATGTTCAAAAGCAGGAAAAATCTCATACTAATTCATCTGGAACATTTATATGACACTGATGGCGTATAGCCAGCACAACTTTAGTACCGCTTCAGGTTTCATCATGCTCCCATTCAAATACACCTTTAGATGACCTTTTAGCTTTCCGCCCTTCAGCACCCTAGCCGCCTTCGGCCTTCCTAA
Organism: Oryza glaberrima; assembly: GCF_000147395.1. Taxonomy (NCBI): domain Eukaryota; kingdom Viridiplantae; phylum Streptophyta; class Magnoliopsida; order Poales; family Poaceae; genus Oryza; species Oryza glaberrima. Next base: position 32,536,317 of record NC_068326.1, on the reverse strand, counting down.
CAAGCGCTCGGGCCTCCTTTGCGCTGCCTTCCTCATAGAAGCCGCTGGGTTGACCCCGTTTGTCTAATAGTGTCATGCATTCTTTCTGCAATATCACTGTACCTTTAAGTTGCTTACCATCACCTCTAGGCTACTCGCTTAGTTCCAGCAGTTAATGTTTCTCATGGTATTCTTGATGGCCCATTGTGATCTTGAGCTAGACATGAGTTATCTCTGTGCACGCATGTCCTATGCACAAGCACTTCCATAATCTGCAATTACATGTATTTGCAGTTTTGAATACAGATGTGTAACTAATGAGCCTCCAGTACTATACTTATGCCTAAAATGCGTATCATCTATTTCTTTATCTAATATGGCTGAAATTACATTTACACTAACATTCTGTTCCAACTTGCGTGATAACAGGTGGGTTGCATTTCTAGTCGTGTTGAGCATGAGGCAAGCACTTCAAAAATAGGGGAGGACCAGCTATTTTATTTCCAACAAAGGGGGATAGACCATGAAAAGGCTGTTGCAGCGATGATTGGTGGATTCTGCAGGGCTGTTTTCGAGAATCTTCCTTACGAGTTTGCACATGAGATGGATGCACTTATGAACCTGAAGCTTGAGGGATCAGTTGGTTAATTAGATGGAGCAAAATGTCTTTGCAGTACAACACAACAATTATTTAGATGTCCTTTGTACAGAAGTATGAGAAGAATAAATTGCATGAGCAATGGACGTTTTCCTAGCCTTGTCTACCACTAGGGATGTCCTTGGCAACAAAGAAAATTCTGTTACTTATCTACTGTTTTATCCCTTTTTGTTTCTGTTTCTTCTGTTGTAAACAAACCCTTATTAGAATGCGTAGCCACACTAGAAATGTCTCCAAAAAAGCTACACAAGAAATGGAATCTGCTTTTTTAGACTTATTTGCATTGTATCTGTGTGAGCGCCACCTGAGCATGCATGATTGCTTATAGAAACATTTTGTTTTAATGTCTAGAGTTGTTTGGTCTGAGGATCCATGAAAGTCACAATAGTTACTATTCCCTTTTCCTGAGTACCATTCCTCAAAACGACCAAGATGACGACGATTCACTGATTTTTGGGACTATCATCCCTCGCATTGCACCGCTGGTAATTGAACTACTTATTTGCATGGCAAGAACGTTGCACTGTTGGTATTTGAGTAACTTCTAGCCAAGGGTCACGATCTCCACGAATTTCGACCATCTCGAGCCATCATTTCGAATGGTCTGTTCAACTGTTGAACTTCATTCGAAATTTATCAAAAATTGATTGAAATCAGCGAAAAAATGATTGGAGCTCGAATTTTACCGGCTAATCGAGATTCTGCTTCTGGCTTCATGCATGGCAAGAGCCAAGAGGGTGTGAAGGAGCAGTGACACCTCCAAATCTAACATTTCGCGGTTGCATTACCATCTCTTGCCTCTTGGGCTCTGCCAAGAATAGCCAAAGCATATGTAGCCTTCCTGCCTCTCGTGTTCACTCGTTCGGTCCTCTTCCTCCGTTCTCCTCTTCCCCTTGCCCTCCTCCAGATCGACCATCACTTGCATGCATGCGCAGGCACGATCGAACGCAGTAGATGCATTGGCTGCCAGCTCGATCCGCACCGACGATACTCCGGCGAGGCAAAGCGCGGCGTAAGGAGGAGGAGGAAAAGTGGCCGGGATGGAGTCGGTCGGCGACCCGCGGGATGGGCCGTCGACGGAGCGCGCGTTCGAGGGGCAGCCCGTCCCGCCGTGGACGGAGCAGGTGACGCTGCGCGCCGTGGTGGCGAGCGTGGCGCTGGGCGTGGCCCTGAGCAGCGTGATGATGAACCTGGTGTTCACGTCGGGGATCATCCCGTCGCTCAACATCTCCGCCGGCCTCCTCGGCTTCTTCCTCCTCAAGGCCTGGACGCGCCTGCTCGACCAGCTCGGCTCGCCGGGCCGCCCCTTCACCCGCCAGGAGAACGCCGTCGTCCAGACCTGCGTCGTCGCCTGCGCCAGCATGACATACAGCGGTACGCCACCGCGCGCGACACGACGCCGCGCTCTTGCCTCTTCCTGCATTGCCTCTTCCATTGATCTCGCCGTCGTAACGCCGACGTCGCTGGCGGCTGGCCTGTTCTTAGGTGGGTTTGGATCGTATCTGCTGGCCATGGATCGGAAGACGGCGGAGAAGACGAGCACCGGGGACGACTCCAGCGCGAGCGTCAGTGAGCCGGAGTTCGGTCGGATGATGGCCTTCTTCTTCCTCGTTAGCTTCGTCGGTCTCCTCGCCATTGTCCCCATGAGGAAGGTACGATCCACGAACGCACCTAAAAATACAAAAAAAAAGAAGAAGAAGAAGAGATCATAGCTCCCTGATTCTTCGCCGATTTACTGGTTCATCCGTCCGTAGACAATGATCATCCGCCACCGGCTGACGTTCCCAAGCGGCTCGGCGACGGCTCACCTCATCAACAGCTTCCATACCCCTCACGGCGCTAGACAAGCGAAGTGAGCAGATTATCACTAGCTTGGTGAGTTATAGCCATGTTGTCACATGATTTACGGTAATATCTGCGTCTACTTGTGATCACAGGAGGCAAGTCTCGCTCGTTCTCCGGTCGTCGTTGGCGAGCTTGTTCTGGTCCATCTTCCAGTGGTTCTACACCGGAGGTCCAAACTGCGGCTTCACTTCCTTCCCAACGTTTGGGCTCAGCGCCTTCAATCGCGGGTAAGCTGAGCCGAGCCTGAGCTAGGCAACGAACCGAGGAAACCGACGAATTCGAACACTGAATTCATGCAAAGTTTTTATTCGGGCTGGAGAAATTAATCGATCATCGGCTTGAGTGACTTGTGTTTCGTTGTTTGTTGCTTTGCAGTTTCTACATCAGTTTGAACGGAACTTATGTGGGAATCGGGATGATCAGTCCTCACCTGATAAACGTCTCGATGCTCTTCGGGTCCATCATCTCCTGGGGGATCATGTGGCCGTACATCCGGAGCAAAAGAGGAATCTGGTACGACGCCGATCTCCAGGAGACGAACTTGAAGAGCTTCAGTGGATACAAGGTACTACCAATGATCGAATATTTGTTGTTAGACAAAAAAAAAAAAAGACGACGTCGATGATGTGCATCAAGAATCAGTCAGACTTCACTTTGTTGTGATCGAGAAGGTGTTTTGCGCCATAGCAATGATCCTCGGCGACGGCATCTTCCAGCTCGTCGCGATCTCGCTGAGGACGATACACACGGTGCGCCACCACCAGGTAGCGGCGGAGACGCTCAGGTCCTTCTCCGACGTCGACGCCATGCCGCGGCCGGTGATGAGCTTCGACGACCGCCGCAGGACGCAGGTGTTCCTCAGGGAGCACATCCCGAGCACCTTCGCCATCAGCGGGTACGTCGTCCTGGCCACCGTCTCCACCGTCGTCATCCCGCTCATGTACGGCCAGGTGAGGTACTACCACGTCGCCGCCGCGTACGCGTTCGCGCCCGTCCTGGCCTTCTGCAACGCCTACGGCACGGGCGTCGCGGAGACCAACTTCTCGGCGCAGTACAACAAGCTGGTGATCCTCATGTTCGCGTCGTGGATCGGGATCAAGAACGGCGGGATCGTCGGGAGCCTCGTCATCTGCGGCATCGTGTCGTCCACCGCCTCCACCGCCTCCGACTTCATGTCGGACTTCAAGACGAGCTACCTGACGCTCACCTCGCCGCGGGCCACGCTGGTGAGCCAGGTGATCGGCACGGCGATGGGGTGCGTCGTCAACCCGGCCGTGTTCACCGTCTTCCACCACTTCTACGAGATGAACCCCAACAAGACGTACCAGGCGCCGCTGGCCAAGATCTACCGGGGCATCGCCGTGCTCGGCGCCGGCGGCCTCGAGCTGCCCAAGTACTGCCTCGCCATCAGCGCCACCTTCTTCGTGCTGGCGCTGGCCGTCTGCGCGATGCGGGAGGTGGCCGCGCACGGCAAGTGGCGCGCCGAGCCGTACATCCCGAGCGTCACCGGCATGGCCGTGTCGTTCCTGCTGGTGCCGGCGGTGTCCATCGACATGTGCATCGGCAGCCTGATCGTGTTCCTGTGGAACCGCAACGACAAGCTGGGATTGCAGGTGTTCGGGCCGGTGCTGGCGTCCGGGCTCATCTGCGGCGACGGCCTCTTCTCCATACCGTACGCGCTGCTCGCGAGGTACGACGTCACGCCGCCCATCTGCATCAGGTTCCTCGGCCGGGTGCAGAACGACAAGCTGGACGCTTTCTTGGCGAGTAAGGCTAAAGCTGGATGATCCTGAATTCTTGATCGAGGAAGAAGTGGGCACAATTGTTTATTCCGTTCTTTTTCTTCCAACACCTGTAGATTATTTAGTGATAGAACTGATCTTTTCATGTAGAGCGAAATGGACTTTTTGTGCTTTTCAAACAGTTGAGATTTCAATCCAACGAACATACTATGGCAGCCGAAATAAATTCAACATGGTTTGCCTTGTTTTCTTACCAGAGTTGTAGGCTTGTAGCGGATTCAGTAGAAACAGACGTGCCATGGCATTGCAGCAGCAGCTCCTCGCCCTAGCTGTTCAGAAAATTTTGGCATGAAATTGGTAAGTAGTGACACAGTGAGAGATGATATCAATGAGGTTGCTATTTTGCCAAAGGCAATGGCGCAATGCCATGTTGCACTACCCAGAAGGTATATATAATAACATAAATCAGGCAACAATCAAAAACTACTTTATTCCTTAGTTTGTGTATCTCATCAAGATGCAGGCACAAGGGTCAAATAGCTCATGAAAACAGGCAACAGTTTGGGCATCCACGCCCTCATGTGATCAGAAGAGACTAAACAAGCAACAACTAGACACGAAAAATTCCGCCTTCAAAACTAAAAGCTATTGAGAACCATTTCTGCATTTATTATCTTCTCTCATGCCGATAGTCATTCTCCAAACTTCAAGAAGTAGAGGCAGCCTGCTGTTTGTGGACGAACTCGATGCCCTTCTCAATGCTGGCCTTCAACTCAGGCTTCAATGACTCAAGGGCCTTGGCCTCATATTCAGTCACTCCCTCAAGGTCGGCAGAAATGATGGACTCAACACCATTCTTACCAAGCTTAACCCTAGATGCAAAGAACGGCAGCTCAGTTAATTCAGATTGAACAAATGTGCACTCGTAAACATCTGGATCACCAGCCAATGCACGGAGGGATGACTCAACAAATCTGGCAGCTGCATAGGCCATCGACAGGGTAGCAGATCCAGCACCAGCTTTCGCCTCCACCACCTCTGTCCCAGCATTCTGTATCCTCCTTGTCAGCTCTTCAGTTTCCTCATTTGTGAAGGTGACGGATGGTCTGGTTTTTGACAGCAATGGTAGGATAGTAATCCCAGCATGACCACCAACAACTGGGACATCAACATCAATGAGCTTCAGGTTCTTCTTCTGAGCTACAAATGTGTTAGCTCTGACAACATCTAGGGTGGTAACTCCGAAAAGCTTCTTGGGGTTATAGACACCCTTCTGTTTCAGAACCTCAGCAGCAATGGGCACTGTTGAGTTTACTGGGTTGCTAATGATATGGATAAAGGCTTCCGGACAATTGTCTGCAACAGCCTCAACAAGTGTCTTGACAATGCTCGCATTGATGTTAAAAAGATCATCACGAGTCATTCCTGGCTTCCTTGGGACTCCAGCAGGGATGACAACAACATCCACACCTTTCAAGCAGTTGGCTAATTCCGAGGGCCCAGTAAAGTCCAGAACCTGAGAAGGTGTGTTGCAGTGGCTCAGATCAGCAGTAACTCCTTTGACATTTGCAATATCATACAGATGTAGTGCAGAGACCAGAGGAGACATCTTAATTAACAAGCCCAACGGTTGACCAATGCCACCAGCAGCACCGAGAACTGCCACTTTGTAAGATGCCTCAGGAGAAATGTGAGATCCAGAGTTTGCCTTTGGTACAATCCTTGGAGAGATAGATGATCGAAGAGATGCATTCTGACCCAGGAATGATGACCTTGACTCAAAACTAATAGATGATCTTGCCTTTAAGCCACTGTAGCTTGTGATGTCGCAATTCCTTAACTTTGAGATAATGCCAGCCTGAGCACCAATCAAATTGATGGCAACAGTTGATGCCATGCCTAACTGCAGGAACAGTTCCATTAGATTTATATTGAGGAGATGCCGAATAGAAAATAGACAGGTCGTGACATGAATCATTTGTATATCATTAGGGAAGTGCATCTAAAACACTGACAAGTAATGGTAATACATATTAAAGCAATTCTTTATCTTTTGGACTACATGATGAAATGTCTTCTTGCAAATAGCAGTGAAACAACTGATGACATGACACAAAAGCTGGATCCTTCAGAACTTCAATAAATTACTAGCTTGTGAATTTCTTAGAAATTTTCTAAAAACTTTTAGTATGAAAATTATCTACAAGCTGATGATTATCATTTAAATATTGGTCATAACAAACAAAAGGTTCAGAAGAAATGAGCCCACGAGAAGCATGAGATGATATAATCTGAAGCTAAATTCTAGCATTATCATCACCTGACATCCAAGTTACAAAACTTATGAGCAAGATGAGAAAATTGGGGGTGCTAAAGTATCTTCCATACCGTTTCCCCACAAGGTATCTATATCCATCCTAAAGTAACTAAGGTGTTGATGCCTTTCTACATCAAAAAAAAAAAAAAAATACTACGATCGTCTTCCTCCAATCCATCAGCATCCAGAGAATACCAGTATACCAGAATCTTTAGTTGTCCCGGTTCCTCTTTTCTCTAGTACGCCGTTGCAGCCCGCTCAATTCTGCTCGGTCACAATCTACTGATCCAGCACAGCCGGCGCCAATCCTTTGTAAATCTCACAAATCTACAGACAACACCAATCCGCAAAGCTTCACGCTAGAACTAAGAACTACGCTGCAACCCAAACCGCACCAACGCGAACAGATCAGGACCAAGGAAGCAACACGAAAGTAGGAACCCACCACCTGCGCGGACAAGCAACAACGATACACAAAACAGATCCGCCCAATGCAAAGATCTCGTCCCAAACCACCAGCAATCGACACAAATACGGGCATGGGAGATCCTCCAATCGACTAAACAGTCTAGTACCTTGGGATGAGCAGACCGAAGTTGCTACCCTCCGCCTTCGGTTGGTCACTTGGGTTGGGGGTGGCAGCAGATCGTTCGGTACTCTCGTGAGCCGTAGCGGCGGCGGCGGCGGCGGCTGTGGAGGGGGCAGGTCAGGGGGGGGGATGCGTGGGTTGGCTACCTCTTCGGTCGTAAAAGGGCAGAAGCGCAGAGCGCGCAGCAACGGGTTTGCTCGCTTTTTTAATGTTGCGGCGATGGCGACGGCCGCCGACGGCGACTTGCGGCCTCGCAAACGACGGCCCCCTCGAACCGCTCTCCGAGAGTCCCCGACCCATCTACTGACTACGACGTCAGTTGCTAGGTGGAACGGTGCGTGGAGTCGTGTCGTGCACCAAACTAACCTGCTGGCCCACGCCACAAGATAGGTGGCCCATAAGCAAATGTTAATGGGCCGAATAGCGGAACAGAGCTAAACCCGTTGTGGCGTCTCTCTCACCTTCCCCTCAAGCCACGGCGATCACCGGGATTCCATCGCCGAACAAACATGCCCTGGACACTTGAACAGTGCATCCCCGAGTCCGCGGACGAATCCCCAAGGCGGCCACCAACCACCCTATACACATGGCAAGGCAAATGCAGACACGCGTACATTTCACATCACAAGCTTTTAGCCTATGTAATGTGTGCAAGTTTTAGCCTGATTTCCTCTGCTACCTTTCGGCAACCTCCACCATTAAGGCCATCGAGCATGCACCTTGATCACGGGAACGAGCTAGCGAGAGGCAAAAGAACAGTACGTGAGATGAACACACAACCATACACGAAGGTTACTGTCCAACCGCCGCTACTGCCACTTTTCGCGGGAAAAGCACCTCTACCTACAGTCTTCGCGTGTACTCTTATACGTCGTCCCCTCCACACGTTGAACGCCCGAGACGATGCATGCTGCCGACACAGTCAGTCGGCGCAATGCCCATGGAAATCGTCACCAGGCGGGACAAGGAGGGGCTGCGGTGCAATGGCGCCGACGGCGAGAAGCTCCCGCAGCTGCTCGACTCGCCGCTCCCCACGCCGCGCCGGTCGTGCGCTTCGGCGGACGCGGCCAGCGTGCGGTGCCGCCGCGAAGCCTCCCCGCTGCGCACGCAGGTGCCGTTTTCCTGGGAGAGCTCCCCTGGGGTGCCCAAGAGGAGCAGCGCGTGCATGCACATGGCGCAGGAGATCATGCCGCCGCCGAAGCCACCGCCTGGGCGCTGGACGCAGTGCCCCGGCAGCAACTGGTGCGGCTACGGCAACTCGACCGCCGCGAGCAGCGACGACGACGATGCGTCGTTCTCCGACGCCCTGGACAGGGTCTCCACGCCCGATCAGCGGGTCGGCTCGTTCGACCGGATCACGTCCAAGCGCTTCGAGGACATCTTCCTCGGCCGCGCCACGAGCTTCGTCAATGACCGGTCCTCCCGCCGTGCACCAGCGGAAGCCTCCCTCGCCACGCCGTCCTCGTCCTCGGGCAGAGGCCCGAAACACTGGCGGCGACGCACCACGCGCCGCGATCACGACGGGCAGCAGCCGACGGCCAGGCAAAGCAACGACCACCCCGTCCAGGTGCAGCTTTTGCCGCGCATCAACATCAACGGCCGCGACGAGCAGATGTCACCGAGAGCCTGCGGGCTCATGGTGTTCTTCCCCTGGAGCGCCAAGCCCGCCGTTTGCGGGTTCAGGAGCCCGCCGGCGCAGTACGCGCCGTCCCCTCTCGCCGGCGCCAGCAACCCTTCGTCCTCACAGAGCCGCAGGTTCGTCACCCTACGCGACGCAATGCAGGAGGAGAACAAGACCGGCAGCGGCGGCCGAGACTTGCCGCGGCCGCGTGGCGAGAAGAGGAGCCGCGAGGAATGGCAGGCCGCAAGCCGTGGATGGGGCGTGTCGTCGCTGCTCGACGCGAGCAAGAAGTACTGCACCGACGCACGGAAGGCTCTGAGCAAGCTGTCCATCGGGTTAGGAACGGACAGCGGCAGTGGCAGTGGCAGCCCGAGAGTTGGCAGCAGGGAGAGGAAGTGCGGCAAGCAGGACCCCTCGTCGACGATGCCGGCCATGGCCACCAAGCTGACGCAGCTCAGGACTAGCAGAAACTAAGGTCAGATCATTCAGATTGATCGGTAGTTGCAAGAACAACTGCGCGTGGAGCATGTATATCTATGCATTTATGTAGGACTGCTCTCATCTCCTGACAGCTAGAATAAATCAGATGTGCCTATAAACATGTTAATCATGGTGTTATGCCTATAAAGTAATTATGGTATTTATCTTTGCAACTATTGATATGATCTTTTTAGGATTGTAATGGATGTTTTGTGTTACTGTGGCGATCTAGTGAGGGAATTGTGTTTCTATGTATAACTTGGTTCTTCTTCTTCTTCTTACATAGCCAATGTAAAGTGGCATTGTGGTGAGACAGCAAGGAGGTGTTTGGTTAGTTGCCTCACATTACCAAGCTACACTTTCTTAGATATGTGTTTATTTCAATGCCGCAACTATGTCGTACTACAATTTCTTAGCCTAGGAACCCATATGTCATTCTCTCAAATTTGAAACCATACCACACCGTTTAACAATTTAAAAAGCGTGTACGCGGAAAACGAATGAGAGAGGTTGGGAAAAGTGGCATCCGAACACACCCGATTTGCTTGGACTGTATCCCTTGCTTATTGGGTAGAGCCGTATAAAAGTTGTGAAATTTATGGGTCATTCTGGTTTGATGTCAAAATATGTCATATCAATTTGGTAATTTGAATATTAATAGTGTATATTTGGATTAAAGCCAAATCATTGGTAATACCAACGATTAATTTAGTATAAATCTAGAACTGATCTCTATATCATCAATATTCAGTTTTCTTGTTCCTATAATTGTCTCGGATAACCCGCTTGACCTCCAGTGATCTGAGCCTTCTGTTTTCTCTCGGCCTACGAGTCACAACTTCTATACATGAACACACTACAATGTTGCTGGCTTGCTGCATTACCCTTCGAGTTGGTCACCAATTCATCTGCATTTCGCTTGGAGAAAGACTGCCCTGTGCTCCGCTGTGCACTTGTGCTGCTCATCGTTGCTTCCAGTGAGCAATGAGCATCACCCCTTGCCCATCAGCGCCACCTCCATCCTCAATGCGCTGCTGCTTAATCTGTTTCTTTTTTATATGTCAGGCGAGGTGTGGTCTGTTCAGGGTGAGGACTGCTGGAACGTGGACAACGTCCACTACCTCGTATGCACCCACACCCACAAGTGCAGGGAGACATGCCAGGATCACGGCAACGTCGACGGCCGCTGCAAATGGGGCTTCTCCCACCTGTGGCCCATCTGCGAGTGCCTGCCTCCAAACTTCCAATAATCCTAGGCGTCCTTCCGGCAAGTTACTGCATCCGTGCGTCCTTATATGTGTCCTTTGTTACTCCTACAGTGTTCCAGTTGTACCATTACCGGTGGTGATCAGTGGCAAAATTACAAGCGTAAGGGCAGGAAAAGGGACAAAGGGTGCCTAGAGTAAATGGCCGGCTCTGCAGTGCTCCTTTTCCTGTTCAGTTATTGACGATAGCCTGAGAAATTTACTACTCTGTTTTTAGAACAGAGAAATTTACTCGATTCAAAGTTCTTGCCTTTCTGGTACCACAGGCTAGCAAACCGTAAAGGCAGCCATTCATGCGTGCGTGAACGTACATACGTGGCAGGACGACGTGTTGCATGCACATATGCACGGTACACTTAATAATGCTTCCACACGCAGAGGCTGCCGGCCCATTCATGAGGTTCAAGCGCTAATGAGCCAGCATTTAAAACACCTTCACCTCAAGCTCTGAAGGACAATAGCAGCGGCCACCGCTGGTGACGGCTAGGTGGTCACTCTAACCCTCATCGCCGACAAACAGTGGATCGTGAAAGTCATGGAAAGAGAGGCATCATATAGGGCAGCAGGATTAGGACATACTAGCAGGGTACTACAACTAGTCTACACTTGCTGTGAAGCGGCCACTTGATCCACAATGATGGAGCACGCACGGAGCGGAGCTGCAATCAACAAGGCTGTCAAGGCGCGGGGCCCTCGCGGAGGCACGTTACCGCTGCGTGTGCGCGGTGCGCGACTGGGTGGATGGATGGGACTTGGGAAGCCGGAGGGGGAAGGGGATCACCGAGTCCCACCACCACGTGCCGTGGGGGACTTGCGCCCCTCGCGGCTCCAAGCTCCGGTAGCCCTTGACGCCAAGCGTAACCGCCGCAAGGTTCCACTTCCACGCGCAACACGCCGAGCGGCCGGCCACTGGCGTGAGTTGTGCGACTCTGACTGGTGTGGTGACTGGTGCACGGTACCATGCCGTGCGCCGCCATCAACGCATTGCGCGCTTTGCACGGAGCACGGTTGCGCTAACTAGCAGCTAGCACTGTGCAAGTGTGCATTGCGGGCACAGGGCACGAGATGGCAATGTGGCAAGTAAAAGCACCACATGGGTGGTCAATGTGCTGCCTGATCATCTTCGACGCTTGGTCGCTTCAACAAATTGGGGTTTGGGAGCCGGTGAGAGAGAAGAGAAGAACAGCACTTTTGTATCGCTGCATCTTGAGTCACACGCTCGCTGGTATTTAAGGTTTCCGAGCATGTATGGAAGTGGAAGAAAAGGAAAGAGAAGATTAGGAACTTAGGATCAATCTGAGACTTTGAATTGTACCTTAGAACATCTTCAACGGTCTCTCCGAACAGTTCTCTAAGTTAAATTTTGATAAGTCTAGCAAAAAAAATTGTGATCCAACAGCCTCTTCGCATGGCTACTCCCCTCTTCCCTCTTGTGCCAGAGGAGAGGAAGCGTCGATGGCAGCCATTGGGCGAAACCGGGGTGGTGTGGTGGTTGAGATGAGGCAACGGCCATGCCGGAGCCCGCCCCCTAGCGCTAGCAATGTGGGAGGGCCAACCGGCAACTGGCGCGGAGAATGAGGTGGCCAATCAACTCTTCCTTCCTTCGTCTCCCCTCGGCGTCGATGAGAAGCAGGCTGTCGCCATCGTCGTCTCGAGACCAGCTTCCTTGCCTTACTCCACTATAGACGTCCAGATCTACGTGTTGTAGGTTGTCACCGGAGGTAGCATCCCCACCGTTGGTCGACCTTGGCCTACGTCGTCCCAACTTCCTCCCGCTGGCTCCACCGCCTCCACACACTATCGTCGTCAACACCTTTGCCTAGACCCCCGAGGGGGGTGAGGAGGGGAAAGATATGGAGAAAGGAAGAAGTATAGAGATTGACATGTGAAATCCTCAGTCATATTGGAATGACTGAAAAGTAAATTTGGCTCTTTAATTTTTTACAAGCTGATCAAAGAGATATTGGTCGTGTTTAGTTCATGTGCCAAATTTCTTTTAAGTATACGGACACACATTTGAAGTATTAAACGTAGACTAATAACAAAACAAATTACAGATTCCGCCTATACACTGCGAGACGAATTTATTAAGCCTAATTAATCCGTCATTAGCAAATGTTTACTGTAGCATCACATTGTCAAATCATGGCGTAATTAGGCTCAAAAGATTCGTCTTGCAATTTACATGCAAACTGTGCAATTATTTTTTCGTTCACATTTAATGCTCCATTTATGTGTCCAAACATTTGATGTGACTGAATTTTTAGAAGTTTGAAGGGAACTAAACACTGCCGTTATTAATATTTGGATTTGGAGAGCTAGATTTGAAACGGCTGTTTTGAAGCTCTTAAACCTGAAAAGGTACTACTACCTCATGGTTATGGAAAAAGGGTTGGCTGGCTGGCGACTCGTTAAGCCTTCACATAAGTTTTCAGTTCGATGATACTTTGGAGGTTAGTACGCTGAGCCTCTGAAACCTGTCCTATGCAACGGACACTTCACCGATCGGATTGCATTCAAACCCGGGCCGCACCCTTTCCATTTTCCGAATGAATAGCAGCCTTGAAAGAAAAGCTTTCTGACTTCTGAGCAAGGCGCTTGCTTTTTCAGCGTAGCAGCAGCCCACCATCGATATCGCCAGCAACCGTTGGCGTGTATGGCGACTGGCAAGCAGGAGTAGCAGCTTTCTAGAAACTTCAACAGTAAAGAAACAAGCAACATCGCACCAGCCATTCGAGCTCAGTGATCAGAGCGGTGAACAGTTTTGAAATCAGGCCAAATATTGCAGAGGAAGTGAGAATTAACAGCAGTAGAATTCACGCATCTACTAGTAGATTTATATATCTTTCTTAACTGCTACTCTAGTCATCTAGTGGCATTTATCAATCATTTACTCAAAAGTTAAAATAAGAGTATAGAACAAACCGATTCAGACTGACGATCTGCCATTCAAGGCTGAGCTAAGAGAGGGTAAAAAAGCAGTACTTGGTACTATAGCCAAGAAGTAAGGAAACAACAACTCTTTTACTAAATCCTAATCAAACATTAGAAACGTTGGTTAGCAAATGCTAAGAACTTGGAAGTTTCAATTGGGCAATGTCACACACAAAAACACCACTACATTAATAACAAGTAGTAGGAGTAACAGCTACACACACAGCTCATTTCATATCTCAAGTTTGAGCTAAAAAAAACATTAAAATCTAGTAGTCATGAGATTGTGACCTTTGGATCTGGATCAGACGGCCGGCGGGGAGCAGTCCGGGCACCGGACGAGGCCATTCTCGTTGCAGCCGGCGCAGGTGCGGAAGCCGCCGCCGCCCTTGAGGCTGTACCGCTTGTGGCTGCCGTTGCAGCTGCCGCAGAGCACGTAGCGCTCGCCGCCGCACCGGCTGCAGGCGGCGAAGGCGGTTGCGCCGGCGCCGGCTACGACGCGTCGGAGCTCGCCGGACTCGTGGAGGCGGCGGACCTCCTCGGCGCCGCCGAGGTGGCGGCCGCCGACGAAGACCTGAGGGAGGGTGACACCGCGCGCGCGGGGGAGGAGCGCGCCGAGCTCCTGGAGGTAGCGGGGGTCCATGGCGAGGTCCCGCTCGTCGACGGAGGCCCGGAGGCCGCGCAGGATGGCGCGCACGGCGCGGCAGTCCTCATACGTGGAGCGGACGACGTGGAGGGAGGTGAAGTAGAGCACCACCCGGCGGTCGGCCTCGGCCGCGGCGGCGTGCGGCGCCTGGAGGGTGCGGAGCGCGCGGAGGGCGGAGGCGGCGACTCGGACGCGGTGGAAGACGCGGACGGAGGGGGAGCAGGGGGCGGTGTTGGGCGGCAGCTGCGGCGGCGTCGGGGAGGGCGAGTGGTCGGAGAGGAGGAGAGCCTGGAGGTCCTTGAGGGAGGGAGAGGAGAAGGACAAGCGAGGAGAGGCGGCGGCGGCGGCGAGCGCGGTGGAGGGCGAGGGGGAGGCGGCGGCGGAGGAAGGGGAGGAGGGGCGCGTCTTCACCCAGGGCAGCCACATGGGAGGAGATGGATGAGGCGAGGGGAAGACGGGGGCGGAGATGGGAGGGGGGAGGAGGCGAGGGGATTTGTTCGTTTTCCGGTTTTGGAGTTGCGGGGAAGCGTGTGTTTTGGGCTTTTGTGTTATGGTAGGCCTACTACAGCTTTTTTGGCTCGCTTTCGTTTTGGTTTTGGGTTCAAGTTTTCGAAGTTGTTAGGTTTGGTTGGGGTTTGAAGCCTCGAAGAGGAGCGCTCTTCTTTTCCTTTCTAGCCCTTAAAAGTTTGATCCTTCAGAAAAACGCCCCTCAAAGTTTGTAGGGTGTGTTTTCTTATGTACCGAAGTACCCCTTCGTTCCAAAATAAACAAATATTAGATGAGATGTCACCTAGTACAATGAATTTAGACATATCTCTATCCACATTTATCATATTGGGTGATGTCCCATTATATCTTAGATTGGTTTATTTTGAGATGGAGAGAGAACTTTCTAAAAAATGTCATTTTTCGATTATCAGTACTAGACTAGTAGGATTTTCTCAAGAAAGATAGTCATATGTTATTTATGTTTTTAGGTAACATAATGTTTCATTAAATAATGTAAACAACCCACTTATATACTAAGTAGGAATTCACACAGTTACGGAAGAAGAAGAAGAAGAAGAAGAAGAAGAAGAAGTCAACAACATGAATCTCTCATGTTCCCCTATATACGATAGTTTACAATTGAGAAAGACACACAATCAGGGGCGGAGCCAGGATTTTGAGTCGTTGGTGTCATGGCACGTGAAGGTTGCAAGACGTCGTTTTCTCCCATAGAGTCATTTCACCGAAAATGGCCCTAGTGATGTCGATGTACTCTTTGATTAACTTAGTTACAGTGAGAAGGGGATGGAAAAACTGCATGGCGTTTTCTGACCAGCACAAAGAACTGCCATGTTTATATAACGGACAAAAACTATGTAATGGTAAAGACCGGTGATCATATCTCCGCACAGTAACATTATGGAAAATGTTCAATTTGGTTGAAATGGAGGGTTTTTCCTAGCAGTCAATGGATGGTTTATTTAGCCTTAATGCAAGAGGACGCGGTGGCCGGTGCTGATTTGTGGAAAATGGATGGCCCAGCGTGTGGGTGTCTTTTTTCTCTTGTTTATGTTTCTTCCTGTGCCCCTTCTGTTACTTAATGACAAACATGTGACTATACTATGAGCTTAGCTTTTCTCACCTCCTCCTATCCTTCATTATTGAACCCAACCCCACAACACTGCCCAGTGGGCCACTTATCTGCATGTCAGTACACTCCTACTGCCCAGTGGATCAAAGATCAAAACTATGAAGAAATTAATATTGTTCAGGAGATGACACTATGAGAGTTTCTAAAAATAATGCATTAGTGGTATCATAAGAAGAGAACAGACTATATAATCCCGTTGTGTAAAGCTAATGAAAGGCCCATGTACCATGCACGAGTACCATGATAGTATGCTTGTCCAGGCAGGGTACTCAAGAACAGTAGGAGTATGACGGTAACTGATACGATTGGCTTTATCTGCAAGCATTGCAGTTTGGTTTGCGACGTCGAATTATTGCATGCCGGCTTTTCCCTCCTGTAGCACGGTCGGTGAAGCAACAAGGAAATGTAAAGATCTTTCACAACAAAATGGATGCCTTCTTTCTGCTAGTACTCCTCCTCTGCACCCCCAAACTGTCTCAGGCAACGACTGTCACCTGGCAACTACCGAACCTGCCTCTCGGAGTGCCAGTATTGGAAAACCGTGCTTCAAAGCAATGGCATATTGACAGGTGAGTGAGTGATAACCAACATCAGGCTCGTGCGTTGCAGGGGATGCCACCATAAGGGCATTTACAATGAGCCCAACAGTTTTGAGGAGCCACAGCTGCCATGTGGGCTGAAACCACGCCCTAAAAAAATTTCTCTCCCACAGTGCAGGGGTCTTCATGCGTAGCTTTGGTTTTTTCGTTTCAGCCCCTCGTATTTTCTATTTCAGTCCCTTGCTATCTTTCTATTAACAAAGAAATCCAAATTTTACACTTTGCACCCCAAAAGTCAGATAATACGTATAGATTTCTCCCCAATCAGATAAGGCTGGAGCTGCCACTTCTTCTCCCCCTCATCGCGTCCCATCCCCATCCCCATCGCCGGCGCCCCTCCCTCCCCATCGTCGGCGCCCTCTCTCCCATCCCCATCCCCGTCGCTGGCGCCCCTCCTTCCCATCCCCATCAACGTCGCCGGCGCCCCTCCCTCCTCGTCGTCGGCGCGACAAGCCGCGATCTTTGGGAGGTTAGTTTCTTGGGTTGCTTTGCTGCAGAGACTGATCTCCTGTTTTTTCTTTCTTCTTGGACTGCTCTTTCAGATAGAATTTTTTTAGATCGGTTTTCTGTTGAGGAAGGCAAGTTCTTTCGAGGGTGATTTGTTGTTTGTTCTCGATGTCTTTTTTATTGATTAGTACTAAAGCATCGATTCTAGATTGGTCTTGTGTTCATGTATACGCTTCAGGTGTTGAAGCCATCAATCAGTTCAGTGTGTGCTAACCTGTTCCAGGTTCTCATCTAGGTTCATGCTTTGAATTGGTTTAGTTTTTTTTGGTCTTTGTGATTATGAAATTTCAGTAGTTGGATGTTGATTTTCCAATAGATGAACAGTCGATCAGTACAGTATGTCAATCAGTCAATGACTAATGCAGCTGTTCATGTCTTGTGCTTGATTCAGGCGAGCGCGGGAGGAGAAGAAACGCGCGCGCAGGGAGGGCGATTTGGGGATGAAGCGCGCCGGGAGGAACCGCGCGGCGAAGCCACGCCTCAGCAATGCGCCACGCCCTCGTTTCTCCACGCTGCCCCCCCTCGATAGCGCCGAAGAACGGGTGACCAAGTTTGGTCACACGCGCTCGTGATTTGTGGGCCAACGCTAGGACGTGGCGGCGATTTTTGGCGGCTCGCCTACATGGACCGCTCGGGCTGAATGCCAGCAGGGTGCACTGTGAATGGCCTAACTGTATTGCCCTCTTTCTCAGCAAAGCTTTGCTCTAAAGTTGTTACTGTATTTCTAGTGTTGCACATACAAAAGTAGTACTAGTACTCCTTTAGTTACAGAGTAAATACAACTTGGAGACAGGTTTTACATTCTTGCTTCCTAAAATAATCATACAAGAATCTTGACTGCTCTGTCTCGGGATACAAGTTTTAATTAGCAGGTGGAAAGTAGTGCTGACAGCTCGGTTTAGGAGTAAGCTGCATTGACCACCGACTGATGTTCGGAAAATATATTGTACTGTACCTGCCAGTAGTCCAGCGGTATCACTCGGTACTCAGAGAATTAGATAACCTAGCGCCATCAGCAACACCACCAATTCACCAACGCATCGAGGGGTCGAGAATATGCCCGCGGCGTGCTCCGTTCACGTGACGGGTGGTGGGTGCCGGGGAAGAGAGCGAAAGGCTGCGAAAGCTTCAAGGACAGTGGAAATGCCGCATTTCAAAGGCTGTGTTTACGTCAAAATTTTGGATCCAAACTTTCAACTTTTTCCATCACATTAACCTGTCATACACACAACTTTTCAGTCACATCGTATCAATTTTAACCCAAACTTCTAACTTTAAAAGAAACTAAACACAGCCAAATGCCTCTGCTTCAACCCCTAGCATGCATGTGGCACGGCCCCGTCACCATCAGATGGGTTGAAGTTTTATTTTGGTACCGGAACCATGCGGCAAGAGCTAGAGAAGTGGAGAGGTTGACTCGCGATCTATCTCTGATTTTGTAGACCTACTAAACCTGGCGATGCCATGTGACGTCCACGGTTACTCTTAGCAACTGTCGCGGACCTAGCTAACCACGGTTACCTTGAACGATCCCGAAATCTTAGAATGCTAATGAGATCTCAAAAAACTACTCCAAGAAAGGATAAAGGAGTGTTCTCGTCCAATGATGTTTTTTTTTCAAACTTTGGATACCCTTCCATAATCATTCCCTTTATTACATTATGGTGATGTTTGAAACTCATGAAGATAAATATTAAGTTGATGTACGTAAAACGAGAAAGCTATTAGCACATGATTAATTAAGTTTCAATCTATTATATTATTAAAACAGCTTTGAAAGGAGGCACCACGTTCGCTGTGGAGGCTAGAAATTCCCACATTAATCGAAGAAAAAGAAGAAAAGAATAGTCCAAGTAGAAATAATATTTAAAAATAGCTGAAATTCGGAATTAAAAAAAAGCAATATAGAAAGAAGTTTCCAAATAAGAACCCAATACGAGATTAATCAAAATTCGAAATAAAAATAAAATTAAATCCAAAAATAGAAAAGGAAAGGAGAATCCAAGTAGGAATACAATTTAAAAATAGCTGAAATTCGGAATTAAAAATAATGAATATTGAAAGAAGTTTCCATATAAGAACCCAATATGAGATTAATCAAAATTCAAAATAAAAAAAATAAAATCCAAAAATAGAAAAGGAAAGGAAAGTCCAAGTAGGAATACAATTTAAAAATAGCTGAAATTCGGAATTAAAAATAAGCAATATTGAAAGAAGTTTCCATATATGAACCCAATACGAGATTAATCAAAGTTCAAAATAAAAATAAAATAAAATCCAAAAATAGAAAAGGAAAGGAGAGTCCAAGTATGAATACAATTTAAAAATAGCTGAAATTCAGAATTAAAAATAAGCAATATTGAAATATGTTTCCATATAAGAACCCTTTACGAGATTAATCAAAATTCTAAATAAAAATAAAATAAAAATCTAAAATTAGAAAAGGAAAGGAGAGTCCAAGTAGAAATACAATTTAAAAATAGCTGAAATTCATAATTAAATATAAGGAATATTAAAAGAAGAGCCCATATAAGAACCTAATACGAGATTAATTAAAATACGGAATAAAAATATAAATAAATCCGAAATTAGCAAAAGAAAATAAAATAAGAGTTCAAGTAGGAATATAATTTAAAATTAGCTGAAATTCAGAATTAAAAATAAGCAATATTGAAAGAAGAATCTATATAAGAACCCAATACGAGATTAATTAAAATTTCGAATAAAAAATAAAATAATATCCAAAATTAGAAAAATTAAAAGAGAGTTCAAGTAGAAATATAATTTTGTTTGAAACAACTAAAATTGAAAATAAAAAATAAAATCATTAAATGAACACAATAAGGTATTAACTAAATTTTTTTAAAAAATAAATTCTGAAATTAGAAAAAGAAAAATAAGATTTCAATTAGGAATACAATTTATAAATAACTAAAATTTGTGATAAAAATGAAGACTATTGAAAGAAAAGACCATCTAAAGCACATGACGAGATAAATTGAGTAACAAGCCTATAAAGGAGTAGAGTGGTGGCGGTTGATACGGCATATAAAATTATTAATAAAACACCAAATGGAATCCTAATGACGATTAAAAGGAGGGACGTCAGGCAGGCCAAGAAGCAAACAAACAAGTAAGGCGGTTGCCAGGACTTCTAGAAAGTAAAAAAAATAAACCCCATTGATGATTTTATTCGATTTTTAAAATCTCAATGACAATAAAAAGGAGAAGCAGCGGGCGGGGTGTTAAGAGTATAGTTGCAGAGCCGCCAACGGTTGATGGGACTTCTAGAAAATAGAAAATGAATTTCAACGATAGTTATGTTCGATTTTTAGAATCACAATGACGATAAATAGTAGGCGGCGGACGGGCTGTAGAGGGGCATAGTGGCATCGTTTGATGTGACTTCTAAAAATTATAAAAAATAAAACTACAAGTTCAATTTTTAAAGGTTCAGAACTTCCAAAAAGTAAAAAAAAAAGCAATGATAATCATGTTCAATTTTAAAATCTCAATGACAATAAAGAAGGGATGCAGTGGGCGAGCCGTAGAGGAGTACAATGGCAAAGCCGTTGACAGTTTGGTGGGACTTCTAGAAAGTAAAAATGAACCCAAACGATAAATATGTTTAATTTTTAAAATCTCAATGACAATAAAGAGAAGAAACAGTGGACAGGCCGTAGAGAAGTATAATGGCAACGTTTGATAGGACATCTAGAAATTATAAAAACGAAACCCAATGTGACAATAAACACTAAAAACTATAAAATCCAATTTTTAAAGATTACAAGAAGAATGAATAGAAATAGTGGTAGATCGAGCAAGCAAATAAAGAAGGAGATGACATAAGGGGTAGCAACTGGTGTGACTTTTAAAAACTATATAATTAGAAACACGAGGATGATAAGGTTTGGTCTTTTAAAGTCTTATTAAGACAATGAGATAGCTATTTAATAAATTTTAAGTAAAATCATTCTTAAAAAATATATGATTTTGTTTGGGTGCTAGCCGCGCAATTGCGCGGGCCACCCAGCTAGTTATTATAAATCTGATAAATGAACATATTTGGTATTTTAAAGTAACTTATATATAAAAAGTTTTCGCATGGAATATACTCCCTCCATTCCAAAATATAGGGCACAACTACTTTTTAAAGGTGTTTCATAATATAAGGCGTGCATGCATGTATGGCAATTAATTAGCATCTCTTCTCTCCTAAATTATTATTATTTAAATCATACACTCACAAGATGCTTAATTCTATTGGGTGCATGTATTGTATTAGTTGGATTGAGAAAGAGGTGATAATAATTGTTTCTTGGTCTTTTGGTCAAGGGTGGTTATGCCTTATATTTTGGAATGGAGGGAGTACCGTTTAGTAGTTTAAAAAGCGTGCTAACGGAAACCGAGATAAAATTTATATCTTCATGAGTGTAAAGCGGAACGCACCGTTTAGTACTGTAGTTTGCTATTTGCGAGTGCACGAGTATCGCTACAAAGCGAAATGTTGACTAGGCTTTGCTTTTTCTCAGTACATGAGGGTGATGGGATCTTATGACCGTAGGATATGGAAAAAATACACCTTCGTCGCTTCCGTCGTCCACCTTTAAAGGCGGTGGATCCTATGGATGGACACATGTTGTGCAGGGGCACATCAACCATGAGATGACGGGGGCTCGAGCCTTCATCATTGGTGTTAGAATTATTGGAAACTCCACTAGATTTTCTTACCATAGATTTATCATAGATAGATAGAAATAAGGCTATAGGTTTGTTTAGTTTATTCTTTTTATTTCGGGGAAAAACATGAACTTTATTACTTAGCCATAGCACACAAGGTGGGAAATAAAATTACAACTTCCGTCCGGCCAAAAGTTCGCAAGGGACTTACACCGGGCTTTATTAGCTAAAATATGGCTAATACGATTGCAGTCCCTGTTCGCCTTCTTCAGCTTCATATCCCTGGCCTCCTTCATCATGCCCTGGATCTCACTGACTAAAAACATATACCATGTATTGGAAGTAGATAAGCACAGGCTTCCTTTCGAGCCAGTCTTCACATATTTTTTTCTCTAGAGCCGGTCTCCCTTAGGAGATGTACCTCTTAATACAACTATATTTTTATCAGCGTGAAAAAAAACACAAATATATATTTATTTATGTTCAAATAATATTGAGCAATTTTAGTAAGAGAGGCACGAAGGCTAATTAGCACAGTTGCACACATGTTTTAGCCTTTTGGTCCATAAGGCCCACAACAAAGTTTCTAGTAAAAGACTTACAAATGGAAGTTTGCAGGCACTACTAAAAGTTTTGCAAACAAAAGTAAAAAATGCATATTGAGAACGTAGTTTTGCTAAATAGCAATTCCTAGATAGGGATCGCTTGATCACCTGCTATTGGGCCAAGCGCCAGTTCAAAACTAGCCCTTTTCAGAGGTGTGAAAGCCAGGTTAAGCTGTATTTGTGCCATTGGAATAAGTCCACTTGCTGCCCCTCATCTTTACGTCGAGTACTCAAGTCTAATTAACATCCATAAACCGCAATACTAGAAATCTCCACCCATTATCTTAGCAAAACGGTCCAAATCAGGTCCCATAATAATATGGGTATTTGTTTTTCGCTAATGTGGCATCCTAGTCAGAAAAAAAGATTAAAGAACATGTGGAGCCCACATGTAAATGGCCACCTCTCCTTCTAATACTTCTCACCTCTTCCCATCTACTCCTACATGCAGACAAGCTGCCACCGACCACCCAATCCGTGTCATCCCTATCCGCACCATCGAAGCCACCGCCCTCCTCCAGCATGCTAGCAAACCATGCCCTTAGCATCCCCTTAGTGTCTACCCTCGTAGTCCCCTCCGCGTCGCCGCCATCCGCCTTGGGTGGTCTTGCCACCCCGGTACCACCGTCGTCTGAGGGCGGTGGCAGGAGGTCACCGTCCACGTTGAGTCATCCATCCCCAAAGTAGCCAGCCCTGCATTCGTTAGGGAGCGGTGCCCAGGATGTGGGGTTTGATCACAGATGGCCGGCTACGCGAATTTCGCGCGCAAGCATAAAGAGGGATGCAACTGGTGGCAGGTGGCCTCCTACTCTCGGCGGCTACGAGATTGTTCCGGATCTACGCTGCGGTAGAAGATGAAGGAACTCGAGCTCAAGATATATTGAGCAGAGAGCTAGTTGTGAAGAAAGCGGTGTAGCGTGAGTTCACCCGTGAGAAAGGAAGCGTCGGCGGCAACTGCTATTGTGGTTGTGTGAGCCGTGTGAGCCTCGCACAAGGTTGAGCTCGGCCCTGCGCTCACGAGAAGGAAGGCGGCAATGGCGGCGCCTGGCGTCTCTCCATAGCACATGCGTACGAGGTGGCACAACAATAGAAACGAGTTCGTGGCTGCAGATGTTACTGTTCACCTTGAGTCCTCGACGAAGTAGCGCCACCCGCCGTCCGGCTGCGTGCAAGGGAGGTGAGCGTCCCACCACCGTTGTCACCTCCTGTGGATGGGCTCATCAGCCACGACCCTCTCCCCACTAGCTACTTAGGAAGAGAGGTGAGAGTGGGGCCCCACATGTTTTTTATTTTATTACTATCTAGGATGCCACATTATAACTAGGTAAGGGTGAAGATGTCTGGTATTGTGGTATAAGGATTCTAATTAAACTCGATGAGAAGGCAAGGAAGTGTCCATGTAATTTAGGCCCATTGGAGACCGCCTAATGGGCCCAACAGGAAGGTGAAAAAGAGTCTCTATCCACGCGAGCCCAAGAAATTTATAAGCTAAAAATTAAAAAACATGCGTTTGCCGGGAGTCGAACCCGGGTCTATTGCTTGGAAGGCAATTATCCTAACCGTTGGACTACAAACGCTTTGATGTCAGTAATTCAAAACTTAACAATAAGTTACGTGTTTAATTGATGTCCTGGATACAGCACGTATCATGCGATCGGTCCTATTGGAGTTGCGTGATTCAACTAGTTTATAGACAATAATTCGCTAAGGCAACTGGTCTTTAGGCTGATATAGTAACTGGTTCTTGAAATTTTCCCTTTTAGAATCTATGGATTTTCCCGTGTACAACAGGCTTAGCATTTCTAAATATTCCCCTTTCCCTCGCATCACGTGAGGTTATGTGAATTATTCCGGCCATCCATCCATCCGAGCATGCCCGGTGGATCGACCTGGAACTCAACGTCTGGGTTTAAACTTTAAACCTACCAGGATTGTACTACTACTTACACATGACCTACGGCGCGTGATAAGTCCAGGGCGACGGAATTGTTGGGTAGCGGCAGCATCCCCTGAAGCCGAGTATTCTACTACTCCACTGGGTCTCCTTGCGGCCGCGTGCCGCCGAGCCGCGGGGCACGCGGCCAAGCCCCGGTATTGTTCAGATTCGTGCGCGACAAACGGCAAGGGAAATGGGGGGAAGAGGAGAGGGCAGCCGGGCACATGCAGGCTAGAATCCAACGAAATTGAGGGGGTTCTCACCTTCACCAAGCGACCGGGGCCGTATTCTCGTCGCGCGCGTGCGAGGCTGTGCTCGTCTGAAGTCCTTCACGAGGGAACTGTAGCGCGCTCGCTTGCTCGGCGTGATTTGCCGATTGCCACCCGTTCTGATGGGACGTGCGTGCTGGATGGATCGTAGCCTGGCTCCATCATTCTTTGCAGGTCCCAGCAGATAAATGCGATCGAGTGGCAGTCGGATCCGCCGGGGTCGGTACGGCCTGCCGGCGATGGTGTGGCCATCTACGGTCTGGGTTGGGGGGCAATTGAACTCGATCCACTTCCAGGATGAATTCACCGTTTTCGCTGCGCAAAACGGTATAGGTCTGAACGCTATGAATCCCTGAGTGGTCCCAGTTAAGTTAGGTTGGTCTGATTATCTGCTGCTACTATGTCAAAATTTTCAATTTTGTTATTGGTAAATTTTGGTAAAATAAGTGTCATTTGGTGCATGCACATCTCCTACTTTACTGTAAGTTCGTAACTGGTGAGTTTAGTCCACATCAGTATTAAAAGTTAAGGGCAGTCCACATCCATCAATTAGCATGTGGTAGAGATGGCCCGTGGTTGATGAGCTGGATTGCGCGCTCTAACTGTAACTTCTATAATAAAGAAATTTAAAATGTTTGTAATGCTTCCTAGCACTAAAATCTGTTGGTGAATTAACTATAGGTACATATATTATATTACTATACCTCTCCATGGAGTGAGTTCCAAAATTAATCTCATAATTAAGTAAGAGCAAAACGAGGAATTCCTTTATATTTTGTCCTCAATGTTTTTTCTTCAATTGTTAAGAGGATAATATCTTATCCTCTTAATAATTAAAGAAAAACGTTCAGAAAAAGATAAGATAAAACTCATCGTGTTATCTTATAAGCTAACACGATGAGTTTTATGTACCTTTTATTAATCTCTACTATTATAAAAATTAAAAATGTTTTTACCGATACTTTGGTATGCCATCGTGTATGAGTCGGTTTTTAAGTTCGTTCACTTTAATAAATACATATCCGTATTTGAGATGGGTTTTAAGTTCGTTCGCTTTTAGAAACACAGAAGAAGTCATATAAGAAATCTCTTAAAAAAACTCGCTTGCTAACTTGAGATGATCAGACTCCTAATTATATATATATATATATATATATATATATATATATATATATATATATATATATATATATATATATATATATATATATATATATATCCAAGCTGATTTCCACAGTGAATTTTACCTTAACTAAACTATTAGAATAGCTTTCACCCGTTGCAACGCATGGGCATTTTTTTTCTAGAATCTCTTAATGTTCAATGTGAGATGAATTCTTTGGTGTTATCAATATTTTTGTAACGTTGGAAGTATTCCTTCCGTAAAAGCAACTTGATTTTTATCTATGCAACTTTATAACTTATCATTTGGGATGAAGGAAGTAGGATATTGGTGAGGTATTTACTCTATTACCGTATAAACATTTTGGATAAACCCATGTTGCTCTCCCTTCCTATCGTCTTATTCAACTCTACATTTTGTTAAGAAGTGTGTGGACGTATGAGCATGAGTATGTACTACCTCATGACGAGTGGTTTCAATTTCACCCTTTTGTTGAGAAGTGTATGAACATGCTAGCCTAAATACTCCGTAAAATTCCTAACCAAAGCTAAATACTCCCTACCATTTATTTTAAAATTTTAAAAAACCCACCCTTTTGTTTGTATATAGTCAGTGAGTATGTTCGATCGGCCACTTGGTTGTAATACTGCTTGTATAACGTTACATACTCGGCAATACACCCCGGCTGTGTTAATTTGGCAGCGTGTGCTGTTCACTTGTACATTACTCATCAAGTGGCGGACAAGTTGTAGAAATGTAGAGGCCAAACCATCAAAAAGCCAAACTACTCCACACAAGACACCGTATGCACAAACGATCAACATTCCCATCATGCCCATCCAGCGTGACATCAAAAGCGGCGTCCTAGGAAGCCAGCCACCATTCCATGCTTCCCCTGCCGATTCCACTCCCTGCTACTACCAGTCTCTCTGCCTTCCAAGAAATGGCCACCGCGAAGCCAGCCTCTCCCTCGCCGCCGCCGAGCACCGCCGTCGTCCCGGCCGCCAATACCGCAGCAGCCGCGGACAAGCCGGCGGTCGAGCAGCTCCTGGAGGTGGCGGAGGACGAGGTCGTCATCGACTTCAAGCCCAACGCCAAGTGCCGCGCTGACCTCCGCCTCCGCTCGCTGCACCCGTCCCTCCCCGTCGCCTTCAAGGTCCAGACCTCCTCCCCTCTCAAGTTCCTCGTCAGCCCCCCGCGCGGCGCCGTGCAGCCGCTCTCGTCGGCCTCCCTCCGCGTCGTGCTCCGCCCGCAGCAGCACGCTCCCGCGTCCTTCCCGCGCTCCCGAGGCGACCGCTTCCTCGTGCTCTCCTCCCTCTCCGCCGCGCACCTCGACTCCTCCGCCTCCTCCAGCGCCGCTACCGGCGGCACCACCGCCATCCGCCTCCGCGTGTTCTTCGGCGGGCCGTACCTGCTCCGCCTCGCGGCGGAAGCCGGGGACGCCGCGGCCGTGCGCCTCATCCTGCGCCGGCAGCCGCACCTCCTGCCGCTCCTGGAGCCCGAGGCGGCGGTGCCCGACGGCGCCGAGCAGTGGGCGCCACTGCACACGGCGGCCGCGAGGGGGGACACCGGGGAGGTGAGGCGCCTGGGGCCGGACTCGATGGGAGCGCGCGACCGTGAGGGGAGGACCGCCCTCCACGTTGCGGCCGCGGCCGGGGAGGCGGAGGCGGCGGCGGCGCTGGTGGACATGGGCGCCGACGCCGCGGCGACCGACGCGCGCGGGAGGACTCCACTGGACGTCGCGCGCGAGAAGGGCTATGTAAGTTTACTCCTACTAGAATCTACCTGTCTGTCCTTCTTACTGTCGTGTACCTAAGCTCAGGGAATTCGGATGCTGCTTTTTAATTGCAACTCGACAAAGATTCCTCCTGGTAACTAACCGTGCAACCATGTGTGAATGTGAATCATAATCTGTGTGGTCCTAAATGCACTAGCAGGTCGTAAAAACGTTTGTGTCAAATTAGGAAAACATTGATTTAGTTGTAGACTTGTAAAGCATCACTGGTCGTACAAAAGTTACAGAACCGACGAGGAGGATCATGGACCAGCTGGAGGATGTACGTAGGTAGCTTGGCTTATGTGACCTGTCGATGCGCTCGTGAATCATGATAGGAGTAGGACGACGCTACAGTAGTGCAATTCCATTATTGTCCACCAGAAATGCATAAATGGCCAGCATGGGACTTTCTGTCTGCGAAATGACATGGTTGAACAGTACTTCTGTTACTTTTCAAGAGCAGCATTATCAGTATTGTTTTGCAAGAAGTGTACTCTAAGCAGCGCGTTTTTATTACAAATTAAGTTATACTGGTGTAGTTACGATGTTGTTCGGTGGGTGTAGCAAGAAGTGGTGGACGTCCTGGAACGGTGGGAACTGGTCATGACGGCAGCGAGGCGAGGCGACCTCCAGAGCCTCGAGTCCCTCCTCAGCAAGCGCGCCGGCGTCCGGGGACGTGACCAGTACGGCCTGACGGCGCTCCACCTTGCTGCCATCAAAGGGCACTGCGACGTGATCGCGCTGCTCGCCGGGTCAGGCTGCATGGACATCGAGTGCGAGGACGTGGAAGGGCACCGGCCGCTGCACCTCGCCGTCGAAGGCGGCAGCGCCGAGGCCGTCGAGCTGCTGCTCGACATGGGCGCCGAAGTGCACGCCGCCACCAGGCGGGGCGCGACGCCGCTCCAGATGGCCGTGACGATGGGGTACGAGGCCATCGCGCTGCTGCTGCGAGGCCGTGGCGCCGACGAGGCGGCCGCGCCGGCGTTGTGCATCGCGTCCTCGTCTTCCTCCTCGATATCGTGTGCGTAGATTCGTTGTGTCCACTGCTCAATCCAGAGTTGTTTATACTTTGTAATTTGTACCAGGAGTCTAGGTGACAGTATTGTACTGTATAGTTTTATAGTTTACAGAGGTGATTGTTCTGTTTTTGTCAGTAACTCTTGTTAAGCAAAGTGAATGTTTGCATCGGATTCCTTTCTTTATAGTTCGATATGGGGAACAATTAATAATTGTTGATTTCATAGGCTGACATGATGCGTGTTCCATTTCGTACTAGTACCTTTGATCAGAAATTGCATTTTGCATTCCTTTTGGAGCACTCAAAACCAGTGGCAGATTGTTCATGATCTCTCTTATGCGGACAGTCTACTATTAAAGCTCTTGTTATGACAAACTTAAATATATCATTTTCATATACCCAAAACCTATAGTTCAAGTTATTTTTATAGATGGAAACACCCAAAACATATACTTTAATTTATTTTATAGCCAAACTTAACTTATGCTGACTGGACGCATTCTCAAGCGACTTGTTTTTGAGACCGGGGGAAGCATTGCCATCCCATTCTCATGGGAATTTGGAGCACAACTATACCCCCTTTGCCACCCAAGATAAAAAAAGGGGGGCTAACCAAAGAAAAGAGTATCTGAAAGCAGTTCCACAAGATGAGATTGTTCTACCAAAATGACCCTATAATGCATGTATGGTATGTCTTGTATCGTTCTCCATCCAACAAATTCAATTACGTCACTGAAAAATAATCAGAGGAGTTATAAGATGACAAATGGGTTGACCCCCCTGCCTTCATTTTGCATCTATGGCGTGAAATGACATTACACTACGCCTCAAAAGTTTACAATCGACTTTACAACCTCCTTAACAGGATGGCCACGCAGATAATTAAGCTAGCATTCTCTCCTGTTCTATCTAGAAATTTGATGAACTGTATGTTTTGTTAGAGTACAGTACAAAGGTGAAAGTGTACAGCTAAAAACATGAGCATACCAAAATATATGACATAGTTGATACCTGACCCCCTCCCAACTTGAGATGAGCCAGTAAGAGGTTTCTCTCCTTCCTCTTCAAGTGATACATTTATTACAGATACAAGCATCATAACCACACTGGTCTATTTAGACTATTTTCCTGGCAAATAAAGTTAGCAAAATTAATAATATTCTCCCCTGAACCAGGTACTAATACAGAGAAAGGACATTAAAGAGAACAATGACCAGTATAGAATACAGTTTTCTAACGGGGAACAGGTTATCATTGGATGAAAAGCTTACCACAGTGTACACTCACCAAGAGTTGAGAATTAAGGCACTGTCTCAATACATAAGCGCTGAAATGCAGGAGATTAGCACGGAGGTGCAATAGCTTCAGGATTAACACAAGATGGTCTCTTTGCATTGTAGTAGAAATGGGCAATCATTTGAACTAGTTCGTCGGCAGTTCTTAGTTCTGTAAACAAGTAAATGAGGCAATCAGGTGTTGTCAGAGTGGCAATTTTGACCATTGAAAAAGGTGGGCCTAACATGAAGGTGCATATTAGCAATCAAGGAATTTAATAATTCAAAGTTCCATTCAATTTGTTAACTATGTGAACAGGATTTACCATAAAAATGGAACTAACTACTCACCTTTTTCCCTGTATAATATCTTGTTTCCCCTGAGGAATAATAATTGTGGGCATTCTTTTACTTGAAGTGCAAATGCCAGGTCTCTCTCAATATTCATATCAACCTTCACTGTCTGGAACTCAATTAAATTTAGCATATGACCAACCACCTCAATAACCTTACCGTAATACATCAAGTATTAACTATAAATATGATTCACACTGACCCGAGGAGGTAGCCGATCTTTACTATTCCAGTAAACTTTAGCCGCCTTTTCCAATTCTTGAAGAAACTTCCAATTGTCAGCTGCCCTATAAACAAAGGCAAAACATTACGCGTACATATCATCCTGTCATGGAAGTAGCACACCTAATTTTCTGAGGCAACTCAAAACGATAGTACATTTTTACATTTTTATGCATTACTTCAGGGGTAGTTCTGAACTTTTGATTCAATGGATTCAAAATTATCAGATATGACAATATAAAGTGAGAAGCTTGAAGTTTATGAAGTATTATCACTTTGGTCCTAACATATAGGTACTATGGGTTCACATGAATAGAGTCTGGGTAGAATAGTGATTTATACCTGTTGTAGCGCTCGAAGACAAGAACGATGAGGGGGCTAGGGTGGAAGGCGAAGCTCTCCCACTCCAAGCAGTTGATCTCTTTGACCCATCCCTCCTCGACCTCCCTCTCCCAATCGATCTCCACACCATCCACCGTCACATTCTTGATGGAATGCTTGTCAAAGTACTCCGACGCCCGAATCCCCCACCCGATGTCGGCGTCCAGCGGCCAGGAGGGATCCTCCTCCTCAACCACAGCCTTCAGCTCCCCCTCTTCCTCACCAGTCCCCTCTTTTCCCTCCTCGTCGGAGAGCTCCTCCTTTCGCTTCAAGATGTCGCCCTTGCCTTCGAGGACTTCGGGGTCGCGCTCCCGGATGAAAGCGAAGACCTGCTCGAGGCGGCCACGCACGAAGTCCTCCACCGCCGCCGCCTCGCTCCGGCGCCCGCGGCGCGGCTTGCGGGGCTTGGTTGTGGGGAAATCGGGGGTGTCGTCGCCTAGGTTCTCGTGGCTGGTACGGGGCTCGGGCTTGGGAGGCCGTGGTGGTGGCGGCGGCGGGGCGGAGGAGGCGAGGAGGCGGCTGGGGTGGTGGCCATGGCGGCGGCCGTGGATGGGGTTTAAGCCGGTGGTGGGAGGCGAGGGTTTTAGGGGGAGGAGAGTGGGAAGACGAAGCATCACGGCGACGAAGTTCACCGGCCTTCGCGCGGCGCTCGTCTTTCACCGTTCTTTCCTGCCCTATCCGAATTGGTGCATCACTGCATCAACCGAGCTACGGGCTACTAGTCGGCCCACTACATTGGTCTTATTACAAATTTGGGCACAAATCCGTGTGATATGTGCTATCGGGCCGGGATTCCTCTTCTCCTGGTGGTGTTGGTATCCGGCCCAATGCATGTGCTCCCAGTCGGGAACTTGAGACCAAGCCCAACTACCTGACGTCAGCGGTTGACGTAATGACGGTGCTAGCCAGGCGCTGTCGACGTCATTTTCCTCCGTGCGGAGGAGGCGCTGTCGATGAACACGCGCGTGGCGTGTCAGGGCAGCGCACCTGGGCTCGTCCAGGCGCGCGGCGGCGATCGATCGATCCGCGGGCGTCAGGCGCGCGTCGCCCGACCGGCACTGGGTCCGTCAAACTGGAGTATATACTAGTACTAGGCTCTGATCCACCGGGCTCCCGCACCGTGCTGCGCTCTTTGCGCTCTTGCTTGTCCCACTTAACGCGATCGGTGCAGGTAGCGCAGCCGCATCCCCTGTCTGTCCCTCCACCGGCGAAGAACGGCCGGTGCGTTAGACGATAGAAGCTTGATTAAAACGGATGGCTAATCGCGATCGATTCGGCGGCGAATTTAAGGCGCTCACCAGTACGTAGAGGACGAATACGGGTGTTTGCGTACTAGTATTCCCCTATTCAAAAAATTAGAATTTCAAAGGCAAAGGAAATTCGTGGAGGATGGAACAGGGAGCATCTGCCGTACCAAACAGCTATAGATGTGATACTACTGAAAATCTGAACATAAGCATTAATACATATTACATCCCGTAGTAGATCCTATAATAAATTCGTTTATTTTGAGATGCAGGGAATAGTATGTAACTATCTATTAGCCATCCTCTGCACTACAGTGAATGTAAAACAATAACAGAAAAAAACTAAGAGATCAACACACTATAGCTACGGTGTTTTCTCAATATTCACTGCATTAAACAAACTGTGGTGGGCACAGCTATAGTGCTTCTCCGCAGTACTGTCGACGATCCATGTCCCTGGAGGATTACGCCTACCGTCAGTACAGCAGCCGACCGACGATCACTTACCGATCACACGTATCACTGTGTCAGCTATTGATGATGGCGCTGGATACAATGGATTATGAAATATATTAATCATCCGAACATATGCTCAATTGCAATTACTTGTATTTTTTGGCAGTTTAATTTTCTGCTCAAACGTGAAGGAGTGTATATGAATTATTAATTAGCATTAATTTGTACTCATTCCATCAAAAAAAACTCAACCTAGAAAGGGTCAGGGAGTAGAACTCTAGCTTCTTTCCGTAGTTTATGTAGATAGTACTAGAAGGTTAGAATTAGAAAAGATCGAGATGAGAAAGTGACATCTGAACTGTTGAATCTGTATTGTAAGCAGAAAAAGTCTGGAAGTAACTGACAAAGAAGAAAATTGAAAAGGATGGGTTGTTCCCTATGCATTTGGGTACTGCCTTTGTGATTACTTGTGAAATTGCCGACGAACCTTTTTAAAATCAAATCGCCAATTTACTTGTATGAAGGGCACTGTTAATCCTTCTGTAGTACTCCCACCTATTCACTTTTGACGGTGCTTCAGTGCTTGCTAACTTTTACTTTGCATCGTTTTAATATCACTACTCCTATTTCATAAATAAATTAGAAGTATATATATATAAAAATAAAATCTAACAAATACTATTGACAAATACCTCATTTCAAAAAATCATCGTTTCATCGACGAATGCAACTTCCAAGAAATTCTATTGTACGAGCCAACTTATCCCAGAAATATCATAACTTATCCCAAAGATATCATCACTGTCGGGGTTCTATTCATTTCACTCTGTTAACCCATGTAAAAAGACCATGTTCTGCTAGGAGGGCTGTACAATGCATTTTTCAACACGATAGTTAATTTTATACTTTGCCAAGAGCATGAGATGAACAGCATATCCAAATTTCATAATGATTATATTTTCGTAGATGATTCTATTTAATTAGACTTTTGTAAAGCAATAAGGCACTCTTACTGTATTAAGTCAAAAGCCAGGTTTGAGTAAGTTTTTCGGTCTATGAGGATTGGAGTTAGTTAATTCACCTTTAAACTTGCTACTTCCGTACATTTTAAGCACAACCATGAGTTTATGTGTTCAACCTTTGATAATCTGTCTTAATTCTTGAAAAAAAATAAAGAACATAAGTCACACATAAAATACTATTCATGTTTTATCATCTAATAATAATAAAAATACTAATAATAAAAAATTTCAAATAAGATGTACGATCCAAGTTAGACACGGAAACTCATGGTTGCGCTTAAAATAGGACGGGGGAGTAATAAAGTTAAAAAACCATCAACCTATAAACCATAAAAATCCAAAAAATCATATTAGAAATCCAAGCATAAATAAAAAGAAACCATATATAAACAGAAACTCTCTATATATCTCTCTCTCTCTCTCTCTCTCTCTCTCTCTATATATATATATATATATATATATATATATATATATATATATATATATATATATATATATATATATATATATATATATATATATATATATATATATCTCACAGGGTGCGCACAGCACACGTATAACTGTACAGTGTACACAACACTGTACAGTACAACCACAACTGGGAGATGTACTGTATGCATTGCATTATGTACGTACTCTCTACGTGCAATCTCTACGTGGTTCTCATAAGTACGTATGTATGGCGCGCACGTATATACATAACGTACACCTCCGGATGCGCCGGCCGGCAACCACGTGAATGGGCCGGGTGGCCCGCCAGTGTAGCTGCTGCCAATTGCCATCAACCTCACACCCCCTCCGCTCCACTTCACTGACTAACATTCAGCTCCCCTCCCGGCTGCCCGTCGCTCTCCCCCGCCCCCGCTCCCTTTCCAACGTCCCATCTCGATCCACCCCGTCGAGCACCGCCCAGATCTCTCTTCCTTTTTTTACCGCGCCCCCCCCCCCCCCTCGCCGGGTGCGCCTCTACTCACCGCCCGCCGACGATCGATCGCGCGCGCGAGAGAGAGAGCTAGCTTAGTTTCTTGATGCTAATTAAGCTTGGTCGTCGTCGCTGTGGCCGTCATCAGCTAGCTTGATTTCTTGCTTGGGTATATGGATCCGTCTGGCCCCGGTCCGTCCTCTGCGGCGGCTGGCGGCGCGCCGGCCGTGGCGGCGGCGCCGCAGCCGCCGGCGCAGCTGAGCAGGTACGAGTCGCAGAAGCGGAGGGACTGGAACACGTTCCTGCAGTACCTGCGGAACCACCGGCCGCCGCTGACGCTGGCGCGGTGCAGCGGCGCGCACGTGATCGAGTTCCTGAGGTACCTGGACCAGTTCGGGAAGACCAAGGTGCACGCGTCGGGGTGCGCCTTCTACGGCCAGCCCAGCCCGCCGGGGCCGTGCCCGTGCCCGCTGCGTCAGGCGTGGGGATCCCTCGACGCGCTCATCGGCCGCCTCCGCGCCGCGTACGAGGA
Source organism: Oryza glaberrima (assembly GCF_000147395.1). Lineage (NCBI taxonomy): Eukaryota > Viridiplantae > Streptophyta > Magnoliopsida > Poales > Poaceae > Oryza > Oryza glaberrima. Next base: position 32,501,675 of record NC_068326.1, on the reverse strand, counting down.
GAGCGGCGGCACGCCCGAGTCCAACCCGTTCGCCGCGCGCGCCGTCCGGATCTACCTCCGCGAGGTGCGGGACTCGCAGGCCAAGGCGCGCGGCATCCCGTACGAGAAGAAGAAGCGCAAGCGCTCGCAGGCGGCGCAGCCCGCCGGCGTCGAGCCGTCCGGCTCGTCTTCTGCTGCAGCTGCAGCTGCCGGTGGTGGAGACGCGGGCAGCGGTGGCGGTGCAGCTGCTACTACCACAGCTCAACCTGGAGGGAGTGGCACTGCACCAAGCGCCTCCTGATCAGTATAGTAAACCTACAAACCTTGTCCATTAATTTGTTTATCGCATCCAACATCGCAAGATCTGAGTTTTTTTGGTATATTTTAGTTTAATTTGCTTGTTCCTTCGTTGATCTCCTCCACTTTATATTTTTTCTTCTTTCCCCTCTTTTTCCTTGATCAAATTAATTAGGTTTAGTACATGGCAAGGAATTGTAGGGGAAAATAAACTAATCGCTGTCGCTGCTACTATTTGCTCATGATCCCATACATATTCTGATAAGAAATGGAGATTCCAGGTAATATTAATGGCTTCCTAGCTTAGCCCTTTCCTTTCATCACCGTCGCAAAGCTTTGTCACTAACTTACTAGCGATGCACCGTAAGATTGATCTCAAGCTCTCACTCACATGCATCCACTGCAAATCTGCAATTCCTCGATATTTTCTTGGATTTAGGGGCACAAATAGTACACCAAGAATAGAATGGCTCCGTCCCTGTTGCTTCAATATCTGCAGCATCTGACCCGGGAACACTCCTTGTCTAAAAACATATTTTTGCAGCATCCGATGAAATTGCATATCTCCTTTTTCTCTCCTAGGAGGATGAACTGTGCAGGAGGAGAGCGACACAGGCACAAGCTAGCTAGCTAGGCCCCTGCATTGATGGCGGTGCTCCCCAACGTACTCCCGCACGGCCCTAAGCCCCTCACGCTCCCTACAGTACTCCGGCCAGCTGCGGCCTTCTTCCCCAGCCGTCCGGCCAGCCCATCTCCCACCTTTTGCTCCCACCTTTTTCGATCCGTTTCCACTCACAGGCTCATAGCCACATCTGCAGGGAGAGATCGATCTGTTCTTGAAATGCGGATGCTCCAGTCTCCAGGCATCGATCTGTTCTTGAAGCTTTTCTAATGGTGAGTGGACAGAGAGAGAGAGGAGGAGGAAGAAGAGGAGAGATAGGGCTAGGCAGGCATGAAGGCGGGAGGGGTTTGTCGTGGGCGGCTTTAAATAGTAAAGAGCGGGGGGTGGAGGAGGAGGAGGAGAGTGAGGGGATCGATATATGATCAGCAATCACACTGGTCCCCGGCGGAATGAATCGATTGGTTACTGTAGGCTACGGATGGGGATCGAGAGAGCAACGGCCGCCCGTGGCATGGCAGGGCAGGCGCCCTCGCTAGCGCTAGCTCGCTACCTCCCGTGTGATCTGTCTCTCTGACCGCACGTGCACACTCCCTCACTGTCACGCAGCCAAGCTGCCGCGCCCTCTCTTTCTATCTTCTTCCCAGGTGCAGCTTGCTTCATGGTCTAGCTACCCTCCCGCGTCTGCATGGCCAGTGAACTAGTGACCCATGCTGGCCAGTGTGCGTGTGTGTGGGCGTGCTTATACTCCGCTCTGCGCACTCACTCCCTCGCTCGATCGATCAATCGCCACTCAATCTCTGCAGGTCGGTCGGTCAGTCAGTCAGTCAGTCAGTCAATGACCACCTCATGCAGGGCCTGTTGCTCGCACGCGCCCGTCGTCCTCTCTTCCGGCATGGTGCTCGCTCCAATGCATTCAAATCTTGTCTCTTTACATACAGGCATGAATGCATGATTGATCTACTACTTTCTATACTCCGTATTTCTTTCTCTCTCTCTATCGTCTCCTCTAATTTGTATATTTTCCACCCTTTTCGTTTTTCCACTTTTGGTTGCGTTTCGTTTGTGTAGGTCATGGTTCCGAATATAGCTGACGGTAGATGGAGGGATTAATTAGTTATTAGTACTGCATACACCTAATTAATTACAGCTGAACTAGTAAAATTTTTTTGGGTGTTCTGAAGGAACTTTTGGGGCCAAATCACCTGCCAAAATTAATTTACAGGCTCTGAACCATACATTAGCTTCTTGTTCGACGCATATATACTGTTAATCTCCTCCCCTGAATTAATTCCCTTTTCTGATCTGAAACTCTCTTAACTTTCTGAAATACTAGTATTAGGGACCGAGGTAGAAGACGATGAACAGTGTATGGCTAGCCTTTCTCCCTCGCTTTCTCAGCAAAGGAGTGGCGGGCCAATTAGCGAGGCTCGACTTTGCTGATGTCGTCGTCCAACCAACTACTTGCATTGGCCGGCCAAGAAATAGCGGAAAGCCAATGAATCGCTTCCCTTGCAGGCCGGGCCCTCTCCCCCCCTTCCCCTAGCTAGCTAGCTTCTCCTCCTCTCACGCGCGCGCGGCGCTACTGTAGAACACTGTAGCGTTGCTGTTCATATGCATGCCGGGGCGCCTGCTTGCGCCTGCATGCCTTGCCTGCCGCTGCGCCATCAACACCCCAAGCCCTTTCTTTTTCTTGCCTGTTTTTTTAGTGCCCGGTTGCTTTGCAATGCCTTTGTTGGACCTACGGTGCAATTGCGGCAGGCCAGCGATCGACCTCCTCCTTCGTTTGCCTCTTGAATCGAACGATCGATCACAGGAGCCCCGTGTGCATGCTTGCTTGCTTTCAAATCTCACTATACTGTCAGGTCTTGTCTGAAATATATTGCACCCCCCCCCCCCCCCCCCCCACACACACACACACACACACACACACACACACACACACACACATATATATATATATATATATATAGGACGACTCTTCTGTACACTCAGGTGTATGTACTCCCGTTAATAGATGATCCATTAGCATCCAAATTAAAGTGAAATTATTAATTTGAAACCACCGTATGCATGTGCACAGCTGACACCGGATTTGGTGCTCACTCAAACGAGAACGTTGGTATGCATTTGCTTTCAAATTTTTAATTTTCTTTCCAGCATATATTACGTCCGTACTGAATGAGTATATACTGTTTTTTTGTTTGGTCAGTAGACATACTAAGTTTTTGATGTATACTGCACATACTATTTTTTAATTTGGTCAGTATATACTTTTTTTGTTTGATATATACTATTTTTTTTGTTTGGAAGTATATACCTTTTTTAGTTAATATAAGTATTATCTGCTATTTTTTAGTTAATAAGTACTATATATACTACAATAATCATCAGAGATGTATATATCTCATTTTTTAAGTATACTCATTGAAGGAGAATATACCTTTTTTTGTTAGTAGTAGTATGTATTGTTTTTTTTTTGTTAGTAGTATAGTAGTATATACTGATCATGTATATACTACATTTTCAGTTAGTAGTAGTATATGCTACTTTTTAAGCTAGTGTCGGTATCTTTTTTTTTAAGTTAGTATCGGTATATACTGTTTTTTATAGTTAGTATCGGTATATGCCTTTTTTAACATATTTTTTAAGTTACTAGCGGTATATACTTTGTTATCTATTTTGATTTTACACTGTAGCAGTACAGACTACTGGGCTACTGGCTGCATTCATGATTTGATGATGCAAAAGTATCAGTAGTATAAAATACATGCTTTTTTCAAAGATTCAGAAAAGCGGCATGTATTTCCAAAACTAGCCATACTCGACCATACTCGTTGGGTTTATTAATTCCTAACTGTTGCATATATATGCGCTTTTCACAGTAGTATGTAATACTGACAAATAATATGAAATTAGTTGATCTTGTAGTAGTATATAATCAGGAAGAGATTCAATGGAGTATAATTAAGAAGAGAGATGTATATGCAGGCAACCAGATCGATACATGAGCTGATGTGCACATATATACTGTGATTACTATAATCTGATGTATACATTCGTTGGATGCCATGATCTTCGGTTGGTGGCTTGGTGCTGTGCTGTCTGATGTCTCCAGCGCCGCTTTTTTCCGTTCCCGTATGATTTCAGTGAGCCAATAGATTGGTCGTCGCCTCCGGCTTTGCCGATGGGCTGCGCGCCTGCATTGTCGACGCAACATGGCCGTGGCCATCGATCACGATCGAATCGCCGCCATTGATGACGATCGAGTCGCCGATGGATCACGAGGCAGCTGGCGACCTTCATGCTGGCTTATACCTCGATCGATCTGCAAGAAAAAGAAAAAGAGAATCCTTGATCAATCTGCAAGAAATACAAAACGAGAGAAAACGGGATGGACATACCAGAATCAATCACCTGGGAATATCCAAATAATGGTGGTGCAAAAGCCGATCATGTCGATGGAATCACGCCGCCGGCACTCCGGCAGGCGGACGAGCTGCATGGGCTTGACGATGATGGATTTCTGCTGTGTCGTTGTCCGCTACTCGCCGCCGTGGCCTGAGCCATCCTTGCGGCCTTGCCGGTGGATCGCGCGCATCGCCGTCGTTGTCTGCTACTCGCCGCCGTGGCCCAAGCCAGCCACCCTTGCCGATGTATCGCCTCGCCGTCACCTCCAAATGGCCCTTATATCGGATCGGTCTGTTGATTTTCTGTTCGGTTTAGCACTACGTGAGAACGAGATATTTATGTGAGCATTCAGTATGCTTCCGATATGTGCGGGATACAAATATTACGATGATTTTTTTCCTCGCAAAAATCAAAACGGGTCGTGGTATGTGGATCCGCTAGCAGACTCGATCTCTGCTAGTTGCGAACGGACGGTATATGTACATATACATATACATATATGTATGTACATATACATATACATATACGTACATACATATACGTATATACATATACATATATACTATACACATATACATATACATATATACATATATACATAGATACATATATACATACATACATACATACATACATACATACATACATACATATATACACACACATATATATACATACACACACACATATATATATATATATATATATTATATATTATATATATATATATATATATATATATATATATATATATATATATATATATATATATATATATATATATATATATATATATATTGCTATATAGTATCTCTGTGTTGCACCAACTGCTAGCTAGCTGACCAGAGTCCAACACATTATGGCCGGGGGGAAGACAGATGCTTTAACTACTGCTATATTGGAAGAACATTGATATTATTTCTTGTGGTTGATCATTCATGCACTGTGCCGATCGATCTATCTACAGTAGAAGCATGCAACGGTAGAAAGGAACAGTTAGATGTGTGCATGATTCATGAATGTGTGTTGAGGCTAGCTAGCTGCCTATTTCTGTTTGGAATTAATGCAGACAGTAGTATGCTGATTGCTATGTCGCGGTTGATTCATGCTTAGAAGCATTATAATCACAACATGCGCGTGGACTAATTATATTCCCCTTTTTTTGGTACGGAGAAGAACTGTGTTCCAGGGACAGGGCATCGTTGGATTCTTCATCACATGATGATTGTGTTTCGATTTTAAAATCTATGGTGATTGGGCATTCGCTTGTGCGCTACTGGATCTGAATGTACAACGAACTGTGCGTATGCACAGAGACGTACAAGCCACCGTCGCCGCGCTATTCGTTATTAGCTGCACTGGAAAGCTAACTGCAAGCTGTCAATTATTTAATCTCACATCACTTGCTAGCTGGTTGAAATAAGAGGGAAAAACGTGATCTAGTGCATAAATTGATCTGAGTTTATCGCCGTGTCGGAATAGATACAGCTGATGGAATATTTTCGCTGTTCTTAAAGCTGAGGAAAACCGTTTAATATTTTCGTTGTTTCAAGATATCATTAATTATACCCATCTACGTACTATTTGATTTTAGATTTTTCAACTCTTTTCTAAATGTAACTAGAACATTTATAAGTTTTTCTAAAACTATTTTTCCCGTTTACATAGCTAAATGAATGTAACTAGAACATTTATAAGTTTTTCTAAAACTATTATTCCCGTTTACATAGCTAAATAAAACGATTTAACTTTTCTAAATACAGAACAAATGGACAGCAGCTAAGGTTGTGTTTAGATTTAGGGGTGTAAAGTTTTGGTATGTCACATCGGATATATGAACACACATTTGAAGTATTAAACGTAGTCTAATAAAAAAAACAAATTACATAATTCGCCTGTGAACCGTGAGACGAATTTATTAAGCCTAATTAATCCGTCAAGCAAATGTTTACTGTAGCACCACATTGTCAAATCATAGCGCAATTAGGCTTAAAAGATTCGTCTCGTAATTTACACGTACGCAATCTGTGTAATTAGTTATTTTTTCGTCTATATTTAATACTACTCCATACATGTGTCCGAATATTCGATGTGACAGGGTGTAAAATTTTACCAGGGGATCTAAACATGGCCTAAGTTATTTTTGAAATGTTCCGTAGTACCATGATGGAAATAATTAATTACACGCTGTACTCATGCCACCACATACAAGGACCAAATGCCCTAGAGCCTAGCATCACATTGTGACCCTACAGTCCTATACATATATATGGGTGTTCTCAACTCCTTTCGTCCATAAAAAATACAAGTATTGAATGTGACATATACAAATACTATGAATATAGACAAATACTAGGATGTATCACATTCGGTACTCGGTTGGTTTTCTAGGGATATAGAGAGTAGCTCCTTAATGTAAATTACCTACTCCTAAGTAGGAGTAGTAAGTAAGGTGCACCATTTAAATGTAGGTAATAATAGTTGAAGTTACCATTATAAGTATATATTGCTAGAAGTGGATAGTAAGGTGGGGCCATATTACAATAGAAAAATGAGACAAATATTGGAGGGAGGAAGCTAGATGGGCTGGTAGAGGAATAGGGAATGAATGGAAGACAGAGATTTTAATATTTGTTTAGTTCTTATGACCTGACAGTAATGCTATTACGAGATGATACTACTACCTGCTTTATTTACCACCTCCACGATGGTGAACCAGGTATAAGAACTCATTACTACCTGCTTTTCCTGTGCAATACTCCCTTAGTCATGAATAAATTCCCTCACCACTAAAGTTATGTAAGGTATCAAAGTTTGACTGCAAGCACTATTTGAGAACGTAGATGTAGTATTTTTTTTAATTCGTACCTGGTGCTTTAATTTGAACTCAATTAATTACTATACAGGCTTAATAACAACACTTTTCTACTGACACGGTCATGCATGCCATAATCAGATGTTTCAGAAATGTCTGCTAGCCGACAAATTAAGAAGCATATATACTCCAGGTCGTGTTAATTTGTAGACACTTTAATTCTCAGAACAAATTGCGCTGCTGAAACATGCGCGGCCGCGATAATCCGTTTACAAATCAAGGTCATGTAGAAATCGCGGGATATATGTGGGTTGAATACCGACCGACTTGAAAATCTTCACATTTTTAGTCCCAAAAGGGTTAATTCATAGCTAGTAAAACAATAAATTTTAAAACGTAAAGAAACTATTACGTTGATAAAAAAATTATGCTATTATTGGCTGCAACCAAAATTTAAATTTTAAAACGTAAATTTAATTTTAAGTTGATTTTGAGGTTTTCGCAAGGGGAAATATTAGTGAGAACTATCAAATAAGCGAAAAGCGGTAAAATTGGACCTAAAATGTACCTAAAGTCAACAAAAAGTTTATCGAGACAGGTATATGCATGAACTATGTTATTATCAAATCTCAAGTCTAATCTCAACTTCATTCAGATAGAAAAACAAATTTATTTTTCTTAACAAAGACACCTTAGGGGCGCATCTTATCCTATCATTTCTTCCTATATAATTGGTACTCACTAAAAATCATTCATTGCTATAAAGCTGCAAAACTGTGAGGCCACGTCACCTGAATTACTGAGCCGTTCGATCTATTCGTTATATACGATCTCATCCGTTTGATCCCTCCGACGTCAGCTCAGTTGGGAGCAATAGGAACCCAAGTATTCTACTGAAGAAGCACGGCCCATTTTCTGTACCAAGCCCACCAATCGTGTGCTTCCTCTCCATCTCCTAAAAGCTCCAACCTTTGAGCTTCTTGACCGTTAATCTCATTTCTTCTTAAACTCCCTTTTAACTCCCCCATGGTCCCACTAATCGTTTATAGAGCTTCTCTTTTCATCAAAACAAATTCAAGTGAACAAGTACATCTAAAAAAATCTCACAGCAACGCGCGGGGTATCATCTAGTTTTACTATAAAGTTAATGCTCACAAACTCTTAAAGCACATCATGTAAGTGTGCCACATCATCATCCACTAGCAATTATTATTTAGAGTATTTTAGATATCATGCAAACATGACATATTTTTACAATTTTGTTGGATTTTGTAGAACTTAATATGCAAGCAATATCAAATCAAAATCTTCACATAATTTTCACATTATTTAAACATATACATATATCATTTCTATAATGTATAACATGCATTCATCCACATATTCCGCAGCAAAGCGCGGGGTATCAACTAGTATTAAGGAAAACAAGAACCAATAAAGAAAAGGCCACACCAAAAAGGAAAATTAAAACCAAATTTGACAAAGACTTTTTCTCCACCACATCGCAACTATGATCACTCTATGTTATTCCACATCCTCATAAATTCTAACGCAAGTGAAAGAGAGGACAAACAGAGAACTAAGAAAAACCTGGATGAACCCCAATTGCATAGTGACCTTTTAAAATCGCAATAGACGTATGTCCCGAAAGATAGATCTACAAAGCCACTGAAGAAACATTGGCAAGGGCACACTCGATCCCGAATTATATTTGCTCATGTACTACCATCTGTCAACATGAAGCGGAGAGAGAGAGAGAGAGAGAGAGAGAGATTGTTATTCCAAAGAACACCGTCACCCCCCTCTCTCCGCACACACCCCACCACATGTCCACATGCATGCAATGACGCCATGGACATGAAGCCCAGACCCAATCACACCCTTATGGAAAAAAAATCACCGAGGTAAGATGGCTAAGGGACAACAATAGTAGATCCGTCATAACCACTGCCATTGAAGACGATAAGGGAAAACAAAATCTTTATTTGGAGGAAAACCTAAACAAACTACTAGATCCACTAGAGGGTCGGATCCCCTTTTCCTTCTATAATAGCAGGAAGAGGGCACTAGGGAGACGCTAGGGTTTCTGGGTTCGGCAGTGAAAAAAGAGAGCAAATTTCAAGTGAAATAGCCAGCGTCATGTTACTTTTCGCCTGTATTTTTCCCCCTTCCGAAATGAAGTTGAGTTTAATTTGGACTTGTGTTTTGGTGGTAATGTAATTCATGCCGATATCTTTGTATAGTAATTTTTTCATGAAATTAGTAAACTTTTAGATCCCTTTTTTTTTTACAGATTTTTCACTTATTTGATGGTTTTCTTTAGACATTTCCACTTGTCATCATAATCTATTATCCAACATTGTATTTTAAAACTAAGGGCCTCTTCGAATTACAATATTTTCAAAGGATTTTTTGAGGAATACTGTTGACAGGGATTTTTTCCTTTCCTATCATTCGGAAGGCACAAACAGGTCATAGGAAAATCTAAGGAAAGATTCCTTTGCTGCTGATTACAAAGGAAAAACACAGGAAAAATAACATCCACTCTGACCTCATTTTTCTTTTCCTTCGCGTAAGACCAAGGTAATCAAGCAGTAAACAAGAACTTTTACGAATACAGACAAAGCAACTGAGCAAGAACTCTGAAGGATAGGAATAAGAAGCAATCCAATTAGAAGAAAAAAAAATAAGGGGAAGAAGCAACTTGAGGTTGCCAGCTGCTCGAGCTTGTGATGGCCATGGCGGCAGCTTGCTCCTGCCGCGCGGCTGTGCGAGCTCCCGTCTCGCTTGCTCCGCCCGGTACGTAGCTCGGCTGCGCGCGCGCGAGCTTGCTCCGCAAACCATCAAGCCCGCCATCCCTATTGATTTTGTTTGTTTGCTGCTCCCCATGCCTCTGGAAGATTGGGGAAAAGGATGATGCGGTGAAGAGGATAAGGCTTTCCTGTCTAGAGAGTACTCGAGAATAGTAACTAGATAGAAAATAGTATTCTATTGCTTAATTAGATTATAATCTATGTAGTTACTCTTGATCGTAAAATTCCTGTGTCGTATATATTCCTGTATTCCGAATGCTTTCTACCATCAAATTCCTTAGTTTTTCAAGCCTCCGTTTTCCATATGAAATCCTATACTATCCAGTGTTTTTCCTATTCCTGCATTTTTCCTATCCTGTGTTCCGAATAAGCCCTAAGAAGACTGTTCTAAAAATTGAACCCATGTTTTATTTATTTACTTCATTCCACGGCTTATCAGCACACCATAGATTAAGTGATGAAGTTTAGCTCAAAGTTATATGTAGTACTTCCTCCGTTTCATAATGCAAGTCATTCTAGCATTGACCACATGCATATAGATGTTAATGAATCTAGACATAGACATATGTTAATGAATCCGAACATATGTCTATGTCTAGATTCATTAACATTTATATGAATGTGGGCAATGCTAGAATGACTTACATTATGAAACGGAGGGAGTATATAATAGTTGTTCTGTTGTAGTACCGGATATATAATAGCTCAAAGTTTGATAAAGGTAAGGTACGTAGAATGATGCTTTCCCTAGTGCCCTAGCCACTGATCAATATTTGAGGAATAAAAGGTGGGGCTGATTGATGATATTTCTTGTTTTACTCAAATTATATGCGGTATGACAGCATGTACGGATTGCTTTTAAATCTAGAGAACAAGCTAGACGAATATATATCATCGACGTACGTTGGCAGACAAATGGTTCATAGAGAAGTTCAATATAACGTTATAAAATGACGTTTGTTAGCATTTACTTCCTCCAGCCAAAGTCTAAGTCTAAGACCAGTAAGTAATTAACACATCCACCATGTGACAAACCAATAAAATATACACACATGCATGCAACCAATAAGTCCTAAGATGACTTGTTGAGTTGCAGTCAACAATTTAATTTAGCACATATACATTACAAATAGGCTTTAGATTTTTTTTAAAAAAACCAAAAAATAAAATAGGTCTTAAACTTTTGGATAGAGAAATATATAATATAATATATCTATAAATAAGAACATAAAAGAAGCACACGAACTACCTTCTTGTGTTGTTTAATGTACTATATATTACATTATACTATATGTTCGCATTCGGTTTATCATGAGGAAAAGAACTTTGCATTCATATGTATGTATATACTCCCCCGTTCCAAAATAAAAAGTTTCTAGATTCTTTAGCGAAAACTAAGGTAGAGGGAAAAGATTCCCTTTTAGGCTCTGTTCGTATGTCAATGTTCCCAACTCCCCTACTCGTTTTCCATGCGCACGTTTTCCAAATTGCTAAACGGTGCATTTTTTGTAAAAAGTTTATTTATGAAAGTGGCTTAAAAAATCATATTGGTCCATTTTTGAAAAAAAAGAGCATATAATTAATTAATCATGTACTAATGGAATGCTCTGTTTTCTGTGCGCCGGAGGGATGGAGGGATGGGTTTCCAACCCAGTCAAACAAATAGAGCCTTAGTCATTTCAGTGGTCAAAATTTGAATTTTGAATTTCTTAAATTTTCTTTCTAAGCATCTTATTGGCTTAAAATTATAGATTTCCATGCATGAGAATGCTAAAAATGTTTATATTGTGATATAAAATATTTATATTTTGTAACGGTGAGTACACCAGTGCGGCTTATCATAATATGTCTGACTCTACCACTTGTACTAATTTAATTAAGTAGTTATCGCGCACACTGAAAAGTTAGATTAAAGCATAACTGATTGTCTAATTTGTTTCTAATTTGATGAGACAAATGTTTAAAGCAGGTATATAATAGAAGTAGTTATTTTGTATGGATGCAGAGTAACATTTTTCTTAATCAATGAGCACTTAAATGAGTATTTGTAGATGTTTGTTTTTGAAAGCACTTCTAGTAATATACTCACTCCGTTTGAAAATATAAGGCATTCTTGTTTCCTACGAAGTCAGCGCTTGGAACTTTTAACTAATCACTAAACTAAATATATAGCAGTATGTGTTTAGTTTCATGAGTGTAGTATCACTAGATATGTATTTGAGAATATTTTTCTACGATGTTAATTTTGTAGTTATTGATAATATATTATGAGAGAACTAATGGTAAAAAAAAATACAATATTGGAGAACGGTGTATAAACCTAACACGTCTTACATTTTTAAATGGAACAAGTATTTGAGTGGATGATCAAACGCTCAAGAAATCGCTTTAAGGCAAGTTCATAACCATTTATTTCTGCTTCCTCTTTTATTTCTCCCGTTTTTATTTTGTTTGGTTTCCTCTTTTTATGTGACTAGCAAATATGCCCGTGCATTGCAACGGGATCTAGTAGGAGGGGTTAAATGTTCCATTCCACTCTTTTATAGTATGTTTTCAGTTTTTTTAGTGTGTTTCAACCTTTTCCCATGGTTGTTTTCTCCGTTTTTATGTATGTTCATCGGTTTTTCGGAAACTTTTTTTCAAGGAGTAGGCGGATTGACAAAACTCTGCTTTCACCCTTCTTGCATTATAGGAATAACTTGGAGTGAAAAGCTTGGACCCCACATGATGGTCCCTTGTGGTGGCGGTACAACACAATGATTGAGAAATCAATTGAACATATGATGGTCATGCCTGTGCGGTCAAAGCGTGGGCTCCTGTTCTACTCCCACCATCTCCTCAACTACATTGCTTCCCCATCTTTGTCGAACCTCTTCCACTGTTGGGCCTCACCAATGTCCAGCGACACCGACCACTTTGCCTCCCATTGTGAGTATCTCCACACTCAACACCGTCGTCTTAAATGTCACGTAGGCCTACCCGACACCACCCGCATGGCCTCCGTCGGCGTATGGGTCACCGTCAATGGCCACTTCAAGCTTCCAGGCACCAAGCACTTCCTTGAGAACGTATTATTCAAATTATCATATGGATCGTTTTTCAAATTCGGTGTTTGTTTGTTCATGACTTCATGTAGAACGAATCCATGTTTATACTAGATGGGTACGCCGCGCGTTGCTGCGAGAGAATTATGTGATAATATAGTAGATATGAGTTCTAAAATTTTATTTCTTACCTACTATACGATTTGTTTCATGTGTTTATATATTTTTGTACTTTTATCAATTATCCAAAAAAACAGTTATGATTGGGTTGTATAGTATGCTTTTTAGGGGGAAGAGATGCAATTTACACCCTTGATGAATCATTCAAATGCTAAAAACAATTGAGGTGATGTGGCTTCATGAGAAAAGAGAGAATTGACATTACCTATACTTAGTGGAGATGATTTATAGATATATAGGATTCAAAAGTCATAGGTTCACTGCAGAGTAGACCTACTTTAATTAATTATTAATTTTGCTTTCCTAATTATTATGGGTCCACATGTCATATGGATAACGGGGCTTGTTACTATTATATATTTGTTCTATTAATGACTCGGTTATTTCCTAATTGACAAGTTGGTGATCCTTTGACATCGTTTAAATTGTAGACTTACTGGTGGAGCAAAAGCAAAACATGATATGATTTATGGTTGTGCGCTTGGCATGGGAAGGCAAATCGGATGTGCTGCGTGTGTGGAGCTTATTGGATTCCGACGTGTGGGATGCTTGATCGTCGATGTGGAAGCGGTGAATTTTGGTTTGGAAGTGATCGATCAGACTCACACGTGCTGCTAGGGCGCCAATGCAGTAACACGAAAACCGTCGATGTACGCTAGACAACGACGAATAACAGAAACAGTAAAAATATTTTAAATATGTAAAGATAAAGATAAAGAAAAAAACGAGACCATGAGGAAATAAAGCATGAACGGGGTGTGGTGAGATATATTTTTGTCCTTTTTTTTATTATAGATCACTGTCCTTTTGTGATTAGCAATTTAAGTTGTTTGTTTATTTTTTAAAACAAAAAAGAAAAAAAAAGATCGGAAGGGGGAGAAGCAAGCGCGGGGTGTGGTGGGACGTATTTTCGTCTTTTTACGATTAGATCTTTTGTTCTTTTGTGATTAGGAATTTAGGTCCGATTATTTTCCTTTTTTTCCACGTCCGAATTTTTTTATGCCATGAAGGAAATCGCACCTTTTTCTATTATATATAAACGGATAACGGAAACATTTTAAATTTATTAAGTACTCCTTACGTCCCATAATATAAGGGATTTTAAGTTTTTACCTGCACTGTTTGACCACTCGTCTTCTTTAAAAAAATTTAAAATTATTTTTTTACTTACCTTATTATCCAAAGTACTTTAAACACAACTTTTCATTTTTTATATTTGCACAATTTTTTTAATAAGACGAGTGGTCAAACAATATAAACAAAAACTCAAAATTTCTTATATTATGGGACAGAAATAGTAGTAGAGATAGAGATAGGAATAAGAGATAGAGATTGGCCAGGGTACATAAGTATCCAGCGTTTCTGTTTTTTTTCCACTCCCAATCTTTTCCCGATTTCATTTTTTTTTAATTTATGATCTTTTTCTAACTGACTTCTTTTATAGGAACTACTGCACGAACCAATTTAACGGAATTTTAGCTCCGTTTGGATTTTTTTAACGGACTTGGAAAAAGTACACCGAAGGTCCCTTCACTTGTCATCGAGTTACAAAATTATCCCCCAACCGCAAAACCAAATATATGACATCCCTCAACTTAGAAAAACTGTTCACTTAACATTTAACGTCCTTTAGTGGTTTTGACCCGCTTTTATCCGACGTGGCGGCTGAGTCAGCGTAGGACCCACATGGGCCCCATATATCAAGATGCCACATCATCACCCTCTCTCTCTCTCCCCCATCCTCTCCCTTCCTCCTCCTCTCTCACTCTCTCTTCCTCTCTCTCACTTTTCTCCTCTCAGGCAGGCTAGCTGGTGGGTGGGGAGGAGGTCGCCGGGGTAAGGCGGGGGAGGAGGTCCATGTCATGCCCCGAACTAGTCCCGAGCGGAACTAGCCCGTGATGCTCCAAATTAACCTGTTAATCGATACCAGTCCCAGGAAACAGTGCTGGTATCACAGGAAGACAGAATATCACAGCAACAGAGGTCTCTTTATTATAGAGTAGGAGTACAGTCATGTTGGGCTACGGACAGATCCCGAGCTCACAACTGCATTACAAAAGGGAAGCGGAAGCCAAGACTGGAACCACACATCACAGGCGCGACTTGGGAACTAGGCCGAAACCCTAAAACTCGTCGTAGTCGGCTTGCTCCTGGAAGAACTCCTCATCGGCGGGATCCGCTTCATCTTCTTCGGCAACTGGGGGGGTTATTTATATAGAGCAAGGGTGAGTACGGGGGTACTCAGCAAGCCATGGGAAATAAGTGTTTAATGCAGGCTTCAAGGAAAGGCTGTTGTTTTTGCAATTGATTTCATTTGAACTTATTTCTGAAACGACTAAGTGAGTGCTTCTCAAACGACACGGATGAGACATTGCGTCTCGTCCGGTCGGAGTATGTGCAATGTATCAGTCTTTTGAATTGTTCAAGATTGGCACCCGGCCAACAGCTTTCAAACGGCCACCCGGGCCTAGCTGATCCCATCAGCCGCAGATTTTCCAAACATCAAACCCATTTCACAACGGCAAATTTCACAAGGCAGTAGTCAAACAAAACTACGCTAGGAATCACCTCACATCCGCCCATCACCGTGGGCACGGCTGTTCGAACAGTTTTAATAACCTCTGCAGAGGGGGTACACTTTACCCACACGACATTACTAACCCGGATCATCCAGCCCGTGCAGAACGGCCACGACTAGAGACCCTAAGGCTTTCATGACAAGGCATTTCGAAAGCCGACACAGGTTCACCATATGCCAACGAGAGGGGTCCCAGACCAACACCAGGTTAGGTCCCAGACCATACTGTGCCAGGAAGCCCGGGGGTTCTCCCCGACACCACCCCGTTGAATCCACATGTCTCTTGGCATCATGGCTCCCCCGATTAGCTAATTACTCAGCCAGGGGCGTTCCATTACACCCATGTGGTCGCACTTGCCTTATGTTCGGATGAAATTCCAAGGAAACGGTCCTTAGTGCAAGAGCGGGAAACCGTACTCCCGGTACGTTCCCCGGTCCGCGATTTTGGAAATTCATTTAGTTCGCAAGCACCGACACAGGTGTCGGGTTTTCCAAGTATTTTGTAAAACCCTAAGTTTTACCCACCGTTGGATATTTTAAATTTGAGGGGAGGTGTTCCAATGCCCGTGCCCGAAGGCCCGTGCATCGAAGCACAACAGTCGACAAAGGAGGTTTATGTGTTCAATAATTCAAGGAGGGTAATTGCAGCAATTAGGGTTGGGGGCCGGCAGGCTATCTCGCAAGCCGCGGCCGAATTACTTGTGTAAATCCTATTCATGCAATATTTGCGGAAAAGAAGTACTTAGATTTAAATTATAGGTGCAAGATGATCGAAGGTGACTTGCCTTGCTCGAGATCTGGAGCTTGATCCTCGAAATCCTTGCACTGCGGATCTTCGGGCTCCGACACTACACGTGAAACGGGACAACTCAACAAACGGTGAAAATAAAGCCCTATTATTGACCTCTAAGCGTGCCATTAGATAGATCTCGAGATTTGAGGAATTTTGGAAGCTGAACGGAGTCAAACGGACTTACGGTTGGGAAGATATTGAATTTCTAAGATTATTGGATTTTTGGTCTAAAGGAAAAGGATTTATTTAAACCCTTTTGTGAAAAAGAAAAGAAAAGAAAGGAAGGAGGGAGGGAAATTAGACTTTCCTCGGGCGGCTAGGGCGCGGCCCGAGAGAAAGGGACGGCTCGGCCGAGCTTAATGGGCCGGTCGGCCCAAGAGGGCGGCCCAAGGTGCGCGCGGGCGGGGAGGGGAGAGAAAGAGCCGGTGGGCCGGGTCCATCCCGCGTGGTCCCGGGTGGGACCCGCTTGTCAGCGACTCAGCTCACCGTGAGCGAGGTGCACGCGGGGCGTGCTAGGGTTTTGGGAGGGAGGCGCGGCGCATGCGCGCGGTTCGCGGAGGGCGCGGTGCGGCGGGCCCACGCGTAGCCTCACGGCCCGCGGTGGACTGCGCGCACGGGGAGGGAAACGGAGGGGGCGGCTGGCCTGGTCGGTCGGCCCGGTTGCGGCCGAGGTGGCGCCGACGTGGCGCCTACGTGGCTGCCACGCGGACCGGCGGGAGGTAGACGACGACACCGGCCGAAACGGACGGCGGACGACAGCGGCGAGCGGCGGAGCGAACCTCGGCGATACAGGCGAAAGCGAGCACTCTGGGAGGTTGCACGGGACGAGGGGAGACGAGCCAACGGCTCGAATTCACCGGGGAATGCTCGACGGCGGCGGATTGCGGCGGCGACAACCAGCGGCGGGAAAAGGGGGAAACGGCGACGAGGTCACGAGGGGTCGATTCCCGGCGGTGAGAGCATCTATGCGGCTACGGGAATCCGTTGCTAGCGTCGGATTGGGCAGAGCTACGCCGAGCGAGGCCGGCGACGAGCGGGTGCTACGGAGCACGGGCGGCGACGGCGGCGAGCACGCAGCGAGCGACGGCAGCAGTCGGGGCGGCGCCGGCTAGCTACGGGGAGGCTACACATGCTACTACCGAAAACTAAGGGGAGGAGATGGAACGAGAAGGGAGAACGGAGGGAGACACTACCGTGCGGGGAAGGGGCGCAGTGACGAGAACCGACGGCGCGGGAGCGATCTCTCCGGCCTCGGGCCGGGGAAGAGGAAGAAGACGAGCGCCCAGAGTCCCCTTCCGCGTCCTAGCGCGCACCGGCTCCTCCGGCACACGCGACGGCGACGGTCGGCGAGAGAGACGGCAATGGCGCGGGCGAAAAACGGGGAAGATTGGGAGGGGAAAAGGAAGGGAGGGCGCCTGGGTTTATAGGGCGGCGATGTCAGTTTGGAAACCGACCTTGGGCGGTCAAGGCGCGAGCTGGCGCTCGGCGCTCGCGGCCAAAACGGCGACAGAGGCGGATGACGCCGGCGGGGAGAGAAAAGGGGAAAAAGGAGGAGGGGAAAGGGGGCTTGCCTCCTTGCCGCTTCGGGAAAAAGGGGGGGGGGGGAGAGAGAGCGACGCGGCAGAGGGGGCAGAGGGCTCTGCCTCCGTCCCTTGGAGGCACGCGCGGGGAGTGGTAGGGCCGAATCGATGACGACGGCAATGACGGCGGACCGGCTTGGAGTGGAGCGGCGACACGGGCGGCAGGCGCGGGCAGAGGCTGACGGCGGCGGCGACTGGCCGGTTGGCCACCACGGCGCGCGCGCGCAGGGGAAGCATCGGGCGGCGCGGCGATTTGGGCGGCGTCGGCGGGAGGCGGCAGCGGGGTGCGGGAGGGAGGGCTCGGCTCGGCGCGGCTCGCGCGCACGCGCGTGCAGCGCTCGGGCAGAGCGGGGGAGAGGGAGAGAGAGAGAGAGAGAGAGAGAGCCGGGGAGAGAGGGGGAGATGGGCCGAGGGGGATTCGGCCCATCGAACCCTAGGGAGGCGAATTATACTTTTGCGGAGGGATTGATTTGGGAAGGATTTGGATTCGGGATTGAACTTGACGATAGATCGGGGCTTCGAGATCTGAGAAGGCACGGACACTAGACAACAAGCAAAGAAACGGATTTCGCAATTAGGATTTTTTTAAGAGCTAGTTTTTCCCGCTAGGCGCCACGACGGAACAGGCGCTACAGTCCAACGGTTGGCGATAGCGGCGCCTGCCGGTACGAATCCTGCTGCCGCGCCGCCATGTCCTCCTCCCGCGGGCCGTAGGAGGTCTGACGGCCGGCGATGGGGGAGAAGGGGAGGGCGGCGCCTGCGGGTATGAATCCCGCCGCCGCGCCGCCATGTCCTCCTCCCGCGGGTTGTCGTCTCCTCCGTCCCACCAGAACCCTAACGATCCCTTCGCCGCGGCGAAGACGGAGGCGGAAGGGGAGGCGGCGCCGCCCGAAAACCCTATCATGCCCAGTGACCCTCCCTCACCGCAGATGGAGGCCACTTCGGAGACACTCACCCAAGAGGAGATGTTGCGTCGGCGGAAGAGCTGTAGGCGCAACACCGGCGTCTCGTCGACATGTATCGGCGGCTCTACTGGACGCTCGGGAAGGAGCGTCGGGCGCGGCACCAGTAATACGCCTGGGAGCTTGGGCGGAGCCCGCTTGAGGCCGAGCAGCCACCGCCGCCGCCCTTCATGTCCGGGCTTGGCGGGGACCTGGTGGTGGTTAGGCTAGTGTCCGCGACGGTGCCGAGGTGGAAGAAGTACGACTTCGCCAGGTGTAAGGTGCAGATCATGGCGATGCCCAGGTTTTGCCACCCCCGCATCCTCTTCGATGACCATCGCGATGGCGTGTCCCTCCCCACCGCGCTCTTGACAAACAGTGTTGGTGATGATGTGGCATCCTGACATGTGGGGCCCACGTGGGTCCCACGCTAACTCAACCTCCACGTCGGATAAAACCGGGGTCAAAAACACCGAAGGATCTAAAGTGAACGGTTTTGTAAGTTGAGAGATGTCATATATCTAGTTTTGTGGTTGGGGACGATTTTGTAACTCGATGACAAGTTGAGGGACCTTCGGTGTACTTTTTACAACGGACTTTGACCCCTCGGCCCGGTAGAACCAATTTAACTGACGATTGCGGCTCATAGGCCATAACCCATACATGTCTCCGTACCCATGCGGCCCACGTTCACGGTTTGTTCTCCTGTGATCTGCTGGGTCCGCACGACGCGGGCCTACCACAGACGAACACGAACATAGCGTGCGCGGCCGAACGTGGTGTGTCCTCGTCTCCGCTGCGACGGGCGTGGGCGAGCACCACCGCTCGTCTACGCGCTCGAGCATCAGATCTCATCAGATCTCGTGAGCCACCGTCGCCCGGCGGCAATGGTCAAGCCAAAGGTAAGGATAGTATGGGTGGCTATCAAACACCCGATCATAGTGCTGCCCTAATAAATTAGGGTAATATGATATTATCTATTATCTTACATTGACAGTTTTGGAATCAAACTAAACCTAACCTTTTTCATGAGCTTCTAGCATTGATGTGTAGTCAGCGTGTTGCACTGGACCAGTTTTTTGAAATTTTAGAATCTGATTTTTAGGATTAATTTTAGGTGGTTTCTTCCGCAGTTTTGTTGCCCAACTCTTTTTTATTTTTTCATGTTTGCTATTCCTAAGTAAACAAGTAAAAGAAACCAGCTAAATTTATTCTTAAAATCAACATTTCAAATTAAAATTAGCTTCGTCTTAAAAGCCGAAGAAGCTATGCCAAATACTGGCTTCTTAAATTGCATGAACAAAATAATAATAGAGAGGAAACACATCACTTACACAATGCTTTCTTCACCTCTGAAGCGCTTCGAAAAAAATAAACTAAAGGTAAGTTTCAGCACGCCAACGTACGCCCCTCTCTGGCGGATTCAGGTCCGGCCTGTCCATTCTACACCCATTGCTGGGGACAATATCATAGTATTTGATGGGTGTTCAATCCAAACAGACGAGTCAACTGTGAAGCATGCAAAGAAATAATATACCCGAGACAACACAAAAAGCACCGGTAACAAAATAGCTTGGGAGTTTACTGTTGTTACTTTGCAAGAAGGCATGAAAACATCATTGCTAAATATACGAAGGTAAATACCAATGAATAATCAAGACATGCTTTCAAAATCCACAATCTGTTATTGCTAACCTATTGGCTATTGCTGTAGCCATAAGTTCTTTAATTTGTACACAACAAAACGGAAACAAAAGAATCAACTCAGTAAGCCCGATGGTTAATATGGACTGCTAACTACAAACAGAGGGAATGAACTCACCGTTGATATGGGGCTAATTTGTGTCATCTATGCTATGCGAAGAATCCATGTAATTAGAATTTAAAGAATCAAATCAGTTGTTTGATTTTTACTAACAGCAACAGAAGACGAAGCATGAATCATCTTGACTCAGAACCTGCACTGTATGGGCGCCAGAAGCCCTTTCTAGCGACAAGAAATTGTTGCTTCACAATTGCAGTCCTGTAGTGCAAAGAGCGAAGAACTGGATCCATTTTTCTAATCACTTGCTCAGTATCTTGCAACACGAACCATTTTCCAGGTCTAAGTATCCTATCAATTTCTGCTGCTACTTCAATGATATCACACCTAAAATACAAAAGCATTAATACCAAGCTTGCTTGATTCTGTACGCTGGTAGAAGAGAATAATGATATTTAAACAGAACAGTTCTCAAAGAATCAAGACATGATTTTTCACCTATTTGTGAGGCCCTGAAGGAGATAACTCATGTGAACAAGATCATAGGTCCGGGGATATGTATTAAAAGATTCACACCAGTCATGATATACCCCAATCAAACCTCTGTTGAAAATGATAGGCAAGGCTTCTGGATGATCAAAAGGTACAACGTTCATAACCCACAAAGGTTTGTGGATGAGTGACGCCGCAAATCTGGTAGAAGAAAGAAAACCAGGTAATTTTATCTCACCATCAAACAAACTATATAGCTAGACTGCTCATCGTTATAAGAAAAAGAAGGATCCTTGAAACATACTGTAAACAGCTATTGGAATCGTGTGAACAGAACATCTGCTTTTGAAGATTACATAGAATGATAGATCCTTAACACAACAAGCTACTATTAGACTACAATCTGGGACATTTCAGAAATTCAAGAAGTTCAAGCCTATATGTGTAAAGATTGGCTGCTGAAATCCACTAAACAAAATGAAATGTACTCTTCAATAGAAAAGCTACCATATAAGGAATAGTGAACACTAGAACACTGGGACCAATATATAAACTCTCAAAACCAACAATCCGGACTAAACCAAATGAACAGTCTAACTATTCAGGAAAACAAAGGACAGAAAATTTCATGGGATCAAAACAAAGCATTCAAACATTGAAAGACATGGTCATAACTTGTGAAATATCAACAAGCCCATTGAAGAAAATTAAGAATCAAAGTTTTCTCACCCTCCAAAACCAGCATTCATATCCATGACATTGCGAACGGTAGACCAATTAACTGCAAACTCATTGAAATATACTTCTGAAACAAGGTCCTTCCAGTGCTTTGTGTCAGAATCAAATTTTTCTTGAGAAAACTGAGTAGAAGCGTTGTCAGATATAGTTGAGTATTTGATGTTAAGCCTTTCTGGCCAGGAAATGGGCCAGCTGTTTCCTTCACCTGAACTTGACACAGCAGGTAACAAGAGGCAACTATCAAGTGGTGCATACCTAAAGAGGGCAACAAAAAAATAACATTAGTTTATCTAGTACAATAAAACTTCTACAAAGCTTAGACACCAGTAGCAAGAACTACTAGCAGATGCCACAAAACTTAAGTGCCTACATCAATGCAGCAATCAGCCCAAACATGCACTAGTGATGTAAGGACTTGCACAAATTGTGTAAGTCTCAACTGTATGTGAAATAAAACAAAGGAAATGACTCATCAATAAGATGTACCAAGGGGAATGTGATCCTTCCCTACTAGGGCATAGGGGTGGTTCATTCTGTTTTCTCTCAAAGTAGCAAGAATTTGAGGTTGGCTTCTGATATATAACAACACCAATCCTATTAACATCCTTAGATTTTACTACTGTCCTCCAGCAAATTGACTTGGTCAGAGTAACCATCACTGCAATAAGTGGAACACAAACTCCAGTTAGCAAGAATACATTGATCCCTACAATCATATGTAAACTATATTGATCCGTGCCTTTAAGGAAAAGTAACAGGTAGTAACATATATAAACCCATCACAGGTCAAACAACAGTGAAATATTCTGTAATCATACACGCATAATGAGAACACTATCATATGAATTTGTTAAATTCATGTTCTTAACTGCAGACCGTGTTACACACCAATATTGTTAAAATGTCAACATAACTGAGACGATACTTTTTATATTCTTAAAATGTGATGCTATCTCAACTGCCTGGGAACTTAGTGTGCCAAGCCTCTGAAGCTTTCACTCGTTCTAACAAGACTTTGTAATTTCCCTTCTAGTACACACCCCTTCATTATACAGAGGTACCAAATTTACAGTCTTTTTTTTATTCTACTTAATATAAGCCAGCATGGAACTTGCTATTATATAGGGTCACAATAAAATACTATGCATGAAACCTTCTTAGCAACAAATTATTTATCTGTTCCACAAAGATGCATAATTTGTTTGAGATAGTAATGTGTAATTTGAGAACTTATGATGGTAAAAATCACTACGACACATAATAGATCTTACTAACCATTCCAGTCGTCTTCATCTCTTTTGCCACGACGATATACAGGAGTTGCAGACCAGATGTAGTATCCTCCAGGCC
Source organism: Oryza glaberrima (assembly GCF_000147395.1). Lineage (NCBI taxonomy): Eukaryota > Viridiplantae > Streptophyta > Magnoliopsida > Poales > Poaceae > Oryza > Oryza glaberrima. The sequence goes on along the minus strand of NC_068326.1, from coordinate 32,478,283 downwards.
TGAGCACTCTATTAAGCTCTAATAATGGTTTTCCACCTGTATGCCCCAGGTTAGTGAAGTCATAATTAAAAAAGTGCGCATTACATTTTAACATAGAAAATATAATAAATGAACCCACTGAACATTCCTATTTAAAAGTCAACAACGTGAAGAATTGTAAGATAAACATATCAACAATGGTTTAAAGTACTTGCCATCAGCATACCAGTGGACCCTACACCTTGCACAATGGATCACATCAAATGAATTATCAGGGAATGGAAGTTTTTGTGTTCCAATCACTGCCAACAATGCTGGAATTCCACGTTCGAGAGCAAACTGTATCTGAGCTTCATGCTCATCTTTGGGTGCAACAGACATAGTAATGACATTCCTGTCAAGCAAGTATCCACCAAAGCTGGCAACACCGCATCCAACATCCAGAACAGTTCTTGTATGGGTCCCCCATTCAATGTTTGGCATGATCTATTAAATCAACAAGGCTGGATGTAAACAAATATAACAAGGGATAACATCATATCGGATACTTTGAAGCAATATATTTTAACTTTGCATGATTATCCTAGGAATATATGTCCATGTTTGCTTTTGAACCACCAGGATCCATATTAATTTTAGGAATATGCCACTTAAACACTGGACTTAAGGCTGTGAAGTTGTTTCACAGACAAGCATAAATTTATTGTCTTAATATTATGAAACTTATCTACGACTTAACAACTTCTAAAGTATATACCTGTTGAATAAATCGAATGTAATTAGTCACACCAGCTTTAAATTGAGTTCCACCTCCAGGGAAAACAAAATAATTGCCAGACTTCCTAACCCAGTTCTGGTCCTTCTTGTATTCCACTAACTTTGGATGAGGGACATTATTGTACCAAATCTGAAATTTGCAGAGGAAATATGTCATCACAAGATATAGCCACAATTGGCTTTTATAAAACAGAATTCTAGTTGATGAACATCTTGTGGACGATGCCACAATTGGCTTTTATAAAACAGAATTCTAGTTGATGAACATCTTGTGGACGATAGTTGCACAGATAAAATGCACGGGTCTTTCTGATTTGACAAAAAAAAAAATCCTACTACCTAGTGGATATGCACAATTCTCAACCTGGCAACATACATTAGACGGGGACATTGAAGCCACGTCCCTAAGACCCTAACAGAGTTCTCCATTATGGTTTCCAGGTTCATTTGTACATATAAGTTCATAACAGTAGCTAGTTTAGTAACAAAATACTGAAGAAACTGCAATGTTTGCTTTGTTTACTTGGATGCTTAAACATGCTAGTTTGGGTTGAGTATCACCGATCACGGCACAGCCAAACCACACGGCACACAACACTAACTCTTTGTCAGGTACTCCTATGGGACAAGATTTAGCAATATCAAATTACCATTACTACCATTTCACCATTGTGGAATGAACAAGGTAAAACCGCTTCCTCGCTTACCGAAGAAGGCAAGCAGTCATGCTCACCATGTCACGGCTGCGCGGCCACGGCAAGGGTGACCGGTACCCCGTGGGCAGCGGCACGAGGCACCTCGGCCTCGGCGCCGTCGGGCAGTGGCGCTCCCGGTGCTCCATGTGACGCAGCGACTTCAACGCCTTCACCGCCTTCACGTTGTCCAGGCACGGTATGTAGTCCGCGGCCACCACTCCCTTCCCCACCTCGCACACCTCCCACGACGGCACCGCCACACCTGCCGCCGCCGCCGCTGCTGCTCCTGCTCCATCGCCGCCGGCCGAGACGCCCCTGCTGGTTCCGTTGGTGCCCGCCGATCCACGCACTCCGACGGCGGCAGGGGGCGTGCTCCGACTGCGATCTGGCTGAGGAGCGTCCCTGGTGGGTGCGGTGGCGCCAGCGTTGCTCCCACCGGACGCGTCAACTGGGGTCTCCGGTGAAGATGCGTTGGCGGGGACGGAAACTGGAGTCAGGGGGGGCGGCGTGGCGGCGATAGGAGAGGAGGAGGAGGAGGAGAGGTGAGAGGAGGGGAAGGAGAAGAAAGGGAGCGCGGCAGGTGCGGGGCTGAAGAGGAGGAAGAGGGATGAGAGGAGGAGGAAGAGGAAGACGGAAACAACGATAGGGCGCTTGCGATCGGAGAGGAAGGAGAGGGCGGAGGAGATGGCCATTTCTGCTCCGGTTGGGGGATTGGAAACGGGAGAGCGGGATGGAGCAGGGCGAGATCGCCGACGGCGGCGATGGCCGCCGCCGTGGCCGTGGAAGGAAGCGGGGACAGTGCAGAGAGTTGCAGATGGTGGCGGAGGTTGGTTTCAGAGTTTCAGTTTAAGAGAGGTTGTTTAGTTCAGTTAATGGAGGAGCAGAAGTAGACTAGTAGTATAGTAGTCTCTTGTTGAGCTACTTTTGCACGTTGATGCCTGCTAGTCGTCTGTATTTTCAGGATAACCCTTGTGGGCAATCAGGAATTTTCGTCGTCTCTCGTCAAACAATTTACATTCTTGTTTAAATTTATATAATTCAGCAAAAGAACTATTAGCTAGAAACTGGAAATTTTAGTTTTTTTTAAAAAAAATTTCTCACCAGCTAGATATTTATAAGTTACTTTTCAGAATCTCTAGCTCCTTAACCTTACACTTTGTTCAGGACCAATCTTGAAATAACTAGTCATACGGTGATACATACGCAAAAGTTTCTTTTAAATGAGTATTGCAGAGCCTGAGCTGATCAGGATAAACCGGGGAAGGTATTAGCAGTCTCTGTTTCAGAAAAGAGCATGTTCTGGAATCTGGAGTGTCAGATGATTGTACCATTAGTGCTTAATAAACCATCTTCGCCATCCTTCTGAAAATGGGGCCCACTCTACTTTGGAATGCTATTTACAAGCACAAACGTGCCACCCATGTGATTAGTGAGAATCAGGAGAGCCGGGAAGGTTGTTTATTACTGCAACAGCCAGGAAGGCAGAAAGAAGTACAATTGCCAACGAGGCTGTCTTAAAAAGAGTCCTTCAGCTCCACCGGTTTGCTGTTTACAGTTTTATTTACACTTGATCTGTATAACAACAGGCCTAATAGAACAATCAAGCGTGAGCGTGACTAGTCTCCTTATCTGAGACAGTCAATGATACTGAACTCGCTGTTAGAGAAAAGAGAGAAATTTTTTTTGCAGAGGCAAAGAAAGGGGGAAAAAATTCGCAACTTTATGTGCTACACAATGCCTTGTTTGCGAATGTTGTTTACTTCTACTCCGTATTTGTTAGTCTACTTGGTTAGCTTCATCTGATCTTGAACTGTTTGAGTTTTCTCGAGAAATGGCGCTCCAGAGAGGTCAGAACCACACCGCGATGCAGAAGGCAAGTAGAATGGCCAACTTTTGTGGATTCCTCTGCATTACAAGAACATGGACATCGATCAGGCTTGTGTATCTGAACAAAATGATGTGAACTGAAATGTGCAAAACAAATCTGTGCATGTTCTTATTAGTCCCACAAATGCCAATAACCATAACACTAGTTGCATGACGGAAACGCTGGCTCAATCAACTGCAAAATACATCTAGACCAAGCAGAGTAGTATAGATTCCAGAACAGCTTGAAACAAAACATTTTGTTGCCTCATGCCTGTTTCTAAGGTTTATTTGAACTGACAGTTTTGCTAGCTAAGCACACCTTGCCTCCTCGGCTTGCTCTTGTCTGTTGAGCAATGGCGAGGTGTTTCCCCCTGCATGCCTCAGGAAGTTCACCATCATAAGCTCTGCAGATGTAGGCTTCAAAATTCGTGTAATCCTGCAGATCAGTGACATAATGTGCTAGTTCTCCTGACAGATTTAAGTAATGGTGCATAATATGACTAGAATTTTCAGAAAAGAAATGGAACTTACATCACCAAGGGGGCGCCCGTTTACGGTCACCCAGGGTACAAACTGATGAGGAGGCTGAAGGGCATTCGTCTCTGCAGCATACTGGAGTTGAAGCTGCACATTCAATTGATTTATTATTAGATGATCAAAATTCAACGTACATAGAAATATGCTGCTGAGCTGTTCTGAACAAATCTGAAGAATAGCGCAAGAATCAGATCCATTATCTTGTGAATGCATATTACTCCCTCCGTCCCAAAATTTAGCATTTTTTTTGTGGATGGGACGTATCCTAGTAGAATCTGGACAGACCTTCTATCCAGATTCGTAGTAATAAATTATGTCCTATCCAGCTAAAAGTTGCTATATTTTGGGACGGATGGAGTATATGGTGGTCTTCAGAAAAAAAATCATTTAGGATGTACTTTCATTGTTACTAAACACAACTATACCAGAACTACTTATTTTATTTTTCTAAATAAAAAAACAAGCTGAGTACTTTCTTAGCTCAACATATATCAACTGCAAATCTGAAAGTAAAAGACAATGGAAATAGGAAGCCAATAACTGAACCTACCTGTGTGCCGTACCCTGAGTTATAGCAGTCCATAACAGGTTGAGAGGCTAGACCAGTTTCTTGAAAGCAAGATTGCCACGCGTTCCATTTTTGAGTCAGCGCTAAATGCTCAATGCAATTAATGAAAGGGAAATGCTGTTCCTGCATTCAGAAGAACAGATACTGGTGGCACTTCAGTGCATTGTCTCAAATTCTATCGATGTGAGCAATAGATGAGCTTGGCAGATCTACCATATGCTCATTCATACAGTACATCATACTACTACTATATAGATGGATTAAATGCCAGCATGTTTTGTCACATAATTACACTACAGGACACTGAACTATTGAGTTCAGAAACTTTTTTTTTTGTTCTGTTAATGTAAGGCATTACCGCGTCAGGCCAAAGTCTGATCACGCAAGCTTCTATCGCATTGAGTTGGCATTCCTCCTCTCCATGCTGCAAAACCAAGCAATTAGAGTAGGCAATCGGAAACCATGGTGAGCGCGGGGCGAGGATGACGAACAGATTAATAACGAGATGGGTGAGGAACGGAGGCTAGCGATCGAGGCGGACCTGGCAGGTAATCGATCCGTCGGGCGAGACGCGGCCATTGCCGAAGGGGACGAGGCGGAGGTCAACGACGGGGGAGAGGCCGTCCCGGAAGATCCTCGCGAGGTCGTTGACGACGAAGCCGGAGCAGAACGGGCACAGCGTCTCGTAATAGACCGACATCGTGACCCTCCCAGCGGCGCATGGCGCCGTGGCGAAGGAGAACAGTACGAGGGACAAGATGAGGATTCGAGGAAGAATTCGCGAGGAGGAAGAACAAGAACAACAAGCCATGGGGCAAGCGGGGAGAGGAAAAGAGAGCTAAAGGCGCCGCCTTTTTTTTTTTTGGTGCAGGGGGCTAGCCAATGTACGCGTCGTCGATCGAATCGATCGATCGCGAGATCGATATGCTTTAGCTCCTTTTGGAGGCGAAAGGAAGGAGACGGAGAAGGAGATGCTCTTGGATCATCTCCTCTCCTGGAAGGCAGCCTTTTCCCAGGTCAGGTTGCGCGGGAGACAGGTTTTCAAGAAGCGAGCGTGGCTTCATGTCAGGCCGGCGAATCGAATCGAGTGAGAAGAACCAGCTTTGCCGCTTGCTACTGTAGCCTTTGCTTTCGATGGTGTGGCGACCTGTGGCTGTGGGGTTCAACGTACGATTACATGTTCGAACTCCACACAAGAGCACCGAGTGACTTTATGCTGGATGCCGCAGATATCGACGATCAGGTTCCTATGGGGCTATGGGGCATGGGCTACGTCACTAGAAACTCCGATGACTGCACATATGAGGGAAACTGTTTTAACGGCTCGAGTGGACCCACCTATTTATTACATGTCATCTAAATAAAATGACAAAGATTTTTAACTGTGAGCTGGAGTCGGTTCGAAAAATAAAATGACAAAGATTTTTGAGTTGTAGGATGACCTAGTTGGTTATCTTATTGCTGCAGGTAAAAGAGAACAAGTAAAGGGAGGGACCTGGAAGAGATCTCAGAGCTAGATTTCTTCTGCTTTCCTTTTCCTGTTCTTTACTCTGTTCCTTTTTTATTTTGAATGATTTTGTTTCTCTTCTATCCACTTCATTTCCTAGCCTTTTTCCACTTTCTACTTTATGATGTTTGCTCCCTTATTATTCTTTCGCTTTTTGATCAGTTTTAAGTCCAGAACCACCAAATGATGCAATTTAAAACATATCCATTTCTGAAGTTAAAAAAAGTGTATTATTGATGGGGAGGAAATGCCTACGCATTCCGACAGTTTATTCAACCGTGAAACCTGAAATACAGCAGTTTCTGAACCTGAGTACGAAATATATGTTCACAGGCTTATATATAACCTTTGCTTCTCAAGCAATCCACAGAGTCCCTGATGGTTTTTTCGAACGGAATGAAATGCACACCAAGATCAATTAGCTTCTTCGAGGCAGCCTTTGATCTCACCACCCACCCTTGTTTATCCTCCTGGATTCTGATGCAGAAAAGAAAAAGAAAGAAATTAGCAAGAGAAGAACACTGCATCTGATTTAAGAGATGTTGATGCCCATAGATGCATCACCTGTGGATCGGGAATTCAGGTTAAAGCTCAGCAAGTTTATCATGGAAATCAATCAGACGCTCTATGGACTCGATGCATAAGTGGCGTCCCTGTGCCGATGTGTTCTCATAGATCACTACCGCGGACTGTGCCACATCTCTGACATCGACACAGCCAATGTAGAAGTCATCGATGTCAAACCTCTGGCCTGTGCATGACAAGCGATCTTAGAAGCTACTTACATCAATTAAACATTGTAACACTGAAGAGAGTTGAGAGACTGACCTCCGAGAATCTGAAGCAGCATATGGAGACTAGAATTAGGGGATGGCATCAACATTGGGCCCAATACCAAGCCTGGATTGAGGGCGACCAGCTGAAAGCCTTCCTTTGCGGCGAAGTCCCAGGCAGCCTTCTCTGCCAGCGTTTTAGATACGTTGTACCAATGCTGCACTGAGTAAAATTAGCACAGCTTGAAGAAAAAAAAAAGGTACAGTACACTACATATTTCCACAATGTGAAGTTGATTTAATTCCGTTGCCATTACAGCACATGCATATAGAAGCAAAATATAGTAACTTTTCGGATTGCGTGTCTGGATGATGTAGATATTCCCATCTGACATGCACTGTGCTTTTTCCAAATAAGGAAAAAGCACAGTAAGTCTGCAACAACCAACAGATTGCACAACTCACACCAAGCGTAACATCATATATCAGCACATATGATTGTGATTTGTGACTTGTTAATTAGTGCCAGCACCCTGATTACCCCCAAGTCCCCCAACACATCGGAGACTCCCGGTGCGGCTAGTGCAGTTGCAAATTGGGAAGTTGTGTACCTGATGTTTCTTGAGGAGCTCGACGTCGGCCCAGCTGTCGTCGTCGATGACCTTATCAGCAGGCCACTCAGGATTGGGCACTATGGCAACCTGCGACGCCATCAGCATTACACGGGCGACACCGCAGTCCTTCGCGGCACGGAGGACGTTGAGAGTGCCACTCACCGCTGGCTTCAGCAGCTCACCCTGCAGGGCAGGCACAGCAGCAGAAAACGTCGTAAATTAGGCGATGAGTTGACCGAAAGAACTGCATTCGTGCAAGTGTGCAGGCAGTACTGCAGCTGCAGCTGTGCGATTGTGAAGGGAGAATTTGTTGCCTCGGGGTCTTGAGTCGGGTGAAGTGTGAGAGGGGAAGCCAGGTGGAAGACGCCGTGGGCGCCGTCCACCGCCGGCGTGATGGAGGCCGGGTCGAGGAGGTCCATCTGGAACAGCCGGAGCCGCGTGTCGGCGCCGTCCAGAGCCTGCAGGTGCCTCGTCTCGCCGTCGTCCTCTACGAGAGAAGAAAAAACCGGAGATCTTGAGCTGCCCGCGTATGGTTCGGTGTAGTCATGATCTCGTGGAGATGAGCAGAGAGAATCTAGAGCGCGTGTTACATACGGAGGTTCTTGACGGTGGCGTGGACGGTGTAGCCGCGGTCGAGGAGGAGGCGGACGAGCCACGAGCCGATGAAGCCGCTGCCGCCCGTCACGCGGACGAGGGCGCCGCTGCTGTCCCCGGTCGCCGCCATCTCGCCGCTCCGCTCTCCGCAATCCGCTCGACTCGGCGCGCTCGGACGGACACGGGCACCGTGGTGGAAAGAGACCGGGTGGCCCGTGTTTGGCACGTTGCGTGAACTAGGCGGGTTAGCTAGCGTGGTGCACGAGGGCCACATGAATAGCCATATGAATCCGAAAACACTTACCCTCGGTCGTCCGGCGCGGGGGGAGCCGGATCGGGCGCTCCCCCCACGCCCCTCTCCCCCACACGCCCCTCTCCCCCACGTGTGCACCTGTAGGTCCACTTACTTCTCTCTCTCTTTTTTCATAAAAGATGTTTCACCTAATATATTTACAATGTTTCACTATTTATATGTTGTAGTGAATTAAAATATTCTTTTAAAAAAACCCATATATTTTGGAAACTCTCTATTAAGGGAATTTGATTTATTTTTTGTTCTACCAAAAATGTTTCAACTAGTGTACTCACAATGTTTCACTATGTATAGATCTAATGTTGCATTGAACGGAACATTCCATTGCAACAAAAAAAACCTACATATTTTGGAAACCCCCTATTAAGGGAATTTGGTTTATTTTTTGTTCCACCGAAAAATGTTTCACCTAGTGTACTCACAATGTTTCTATGTATAGATCTAATGTTGCACTGAATTGAAACATTCTTTCGCTATTTGCTGAAACATTGTTTTTATATAAGGTGAAGCAACACCTGATTTGAAAGAGTGAAACATTTCCGATCTACTTAGTGAAACAATTCCGGTGGAACATCGTGCAACATTTAAAAATAATTTAATAATAAGCTAAATTTTTTTTCATCGGAATATATCCATGTGTGGTCTTGTTTTGAAGATTTAATTGCAACGAATTTAATAATATAATCGGATCATAATTTGGATAAGTAATTTAAGAGAAAAATCAGTTTAAAATAGTTTTACACGTAAACGATTTTCCCGGCCCCGCATTGGTCGATCCGACCGATCCGTAGGCGCGTCCATATGAATCCATCGTTTCCATTGGTCGTTGAGATGGACAGCGCTGAGCCGGTGAGTGGCCCAGTTTGCTCTCTGAGCTAGTAGTACTCTTTCCATCCCATCCTATAATACAAGAAATTATTCTCTTTTAAATAAGTATAAGGATAGCATGAAAATACTATAATACCTCTATTAAATGATATTTGCTTATAGGTGAGTGGGTAGTTAAGGGTTAAAATGGGTAAAAATTTGAATTGTAATTGATGGATGTGACAAGTAGTACACCAAAATCCTTTATATTGTGGGACAACTAAAAATGGTAAAATCCCTTATATTATGGGACGGAGGGAGTATTACAGTACAAATTATGGTCAGCAACGATGTTGACGTGATTCCGCATTGCAACAATTTAATCAAAATACTATTATCTTCTTAAAAAAAATATAAGAAGTTTAGATTAGATACGAGTATAACGAAAGTTAACGAATTAAATAAAAAGTGATTGTGATTGGTCAAGAAAAGAAAATAGGTAAGGAATTTGAATGGTGAGAAGTTGTGATTGTTTGAGAAAAAAATATGGGTGAAGAAATTGTTACTCCATTCATCCTAAAATAAGTTAATTTTGTATGGGATGTGGCATTTCTCAGCGAATTGTCAGCCTCAGTATGAATTCTCTGCTTGTACCGTTGTATGGTGGAGCCAACCGAACATCCAATGCGAGATATTCAACTATTTATCACTTTTAGATTTGGCAATTAATTATTTAGCATTAGATTGATACATCATTTATATATGAATCGTAAATAGTTAAACATCAAATTTAAAAGTAACAAATAATTAAATGCCCCGCACAACACCCGGGCGGGTGGTGGTTCAGACTTCAGAGAGGCGAGTGCACCAGAGGCATTGAAGTAAATCGCAATCCTTAGTTGGATGCTAGTTGGATTGGTTTGGATCGACATGGGCTGGAGGTTTTCAGACTTTCACTTTGGGCCAACTGGGAAGATGTCCATTTGTTCCGTTGGCTGGCCTGAGCCCTGAGCCTTCCAAGGATTTCTCACTCCCTCCGTTTGATCTTTTTAATTAAACTTATTTGAATTTAATAAATTTTATAAAAATATCATAATATTTTAAATATAAAACAAATGTGTTATTAAAATATATTCAATGCTAAATTTAATGAAATTAATTTGGTGTTTTAGATGCTAAATTTTTCTATAAATTTGGTCAACCTTAAAAAGGTTTGACTTGAAAAAAAAGTTAAAATGACTTGAAATTTGAAACGGAGAGACCAGTTTGTTCCTTACCATTTCCCACTGCAGTTTATCTCCAGTACCATATCTCTTTCCCCTCAAAACAGGGCAAAATATCATCTCTCTCCGAATTACGTTTTTTCCGATGGGTATCATCAAAAACAGTTCGATGACGGATTTGATGTAGCCCGTGGAATCTGGAGTTCTGGACAAGAAAAATAATTTCAGACCACCGAACGATGATTTGTTTTTAATAAAAATGAAGATCGAAGCATCCTCGGTATCTACCGTGGAAAAATAAACGAATCAATAAAGATAATTTATGATATATCTGTAGTCTTAACGGTTAAAAAGTAGGAAAAAGTACGAATTACCCAACCGAACTATCGCGGTCGTCCGAATTATCCCAAAACCACAAAACCGGACATTCTTCACCCCTAACTATGTAAATCGGACAAATTACCCCCCTCGACCCAATCCGCGGTAGTTTTGGTCCACATGGCGTACGCGTGGCAGTCCAGTCAGCACTCTATTTATAAAAAAAATGTGGGACCCACCCGTCATCTCCTCATCCTCTCTTCATCTCTCTTCTCTCTCTCACTCTTCCTCTCTCTGTCAAACGGGTCGGCGGCGGCGTGCGGGGGAGGACACGGCGGCGGTGGGCGGTGCCGACGAGGGGGGGGGTGAGGAGGATGGAGCGCACGGCGGCGGCAGCGACGGGTGACGCGGAGGCGGCGGCAGCAGCGATGGGGAATGAGGAGGATGACGACGACAAGGATGGCGATGGAGGAGTGGAGGACGACGGCGAGGACGTTGGCTGCGGTGGCCATGGCGGAGAGGCGGAGCGCGGGGAGGACGCGGCTGCGGTGGGCGGCGCCGAGGAGGTGGCGGAGCGCCGGGGTGCGCCGCGAGCTTTGTCACCGCCCCCGCTGTGCCCGCTGTCCCGACGGCGCCACAGAGAGAGAGAGAGAGGGAGGGGGGAAGCTGCGCCGAGCGGCCGCCTCCTTATCCCCCGTCCCTGGTGCTCTGCTACCTCCTCGGCGCCGCCCGCTGCCGCCGCGTCCTCCCCGCGCTCCACCTCTCTGCCATGATCGCCGCAGCCAGCGTCCTCGTCCTCGTCCTCCACTCCGCCATCGCCATCCTCGTCGTCGTCCTCCTCATCCCCCGCCACCGTGCACGCCATCCTCGTCGTAGTCCTCCTCATCCCCTCTCGTCGGCGCCGCCCGCCACCGCCGCGTCCTCCCCGGCGCTCCGCCACTACCCGCACGCTGCTGCCACGTCCTCCCCCGCACGCCACCGCCGACCCGTTTGAGAGAGAGAGGAAGAGTGAGAGAGAGAAGAGAGAGGATGAGGAGATGACAGGTGGGTCCCACATTTTTTTTATATAAATAGAGTGCTGACTGGACTGCCACGCGTACGCCACGTGGACCAAAACCACCGCGGATTGGGTCGAGGGGGGTAATTTGTCCGGTTTGCATAGTTGGGAGCGAAAAATGCCCGGTTTTGTGGTTCGGGGGTAATTCGAACGACCACGATAGTTCGGGAGGGTAATTTGTACTTTTTCCTTAAAAAATATGGTTGAAAAATTGACTTCGATAAAAAAAGAGAGACTAAATTAAGTTTTAAAATTTAGATTTTCAATGCAGTTGATGAGCAAATTAACAGGAAGGACATGTTTGCACAAGTGATGCAAATTTTATCTCCTCGATGACTTCACGTGTCCTATCGGAGAGATTCGATAATTTAACACTTTTTAAAATGGCTTTCGATTATTTGATATCTTGGCCCACTTTCATTCACTCAGATGGTCCCACATGTCATCCTCATAGGTTTTAATAAAAATAACTGAAAAAAAATGTGTTAAATTATCAATTTTTTTGTCCTATCGATGCCGGTCGGACACAATAATCGTCCAACGTGCATGGTGAGGCAAATCGCCACTCCCGGTCTACAAAAGTATCATCCTAGCTACTACTACACCATGCAACTGGCCGCGCAATTTGCCAAGTCGATCTCCTGCTTTGGATGCTTACATGGTCACATATAATCTCTATCCTTTCTCTGTTCCTTGTCCAGTTGGGTCTTTCGCAAACCAGTACATGCGGCGAGCAATTAAAGTGGCCGACAGTGTAAGCACACAATCATGGCGCCAAACCCTCGATACCAATTCGCCGGATGGCGAGTTGTTCTACCTCATTAGTCATTAGTTTTCCTTGTCACTCAACCCCCTCATGTCCTGCACAAACCTCAATTTCAATTCGCTGTTTACTGATTCTTCCACAGTCGATGCGACTTCCATGACAATTTAACCACGCAAACTGCACAGGAGTATTTCAATAGCTGGGCCAATCTTTTTTGTAAGCAGAGTAAGACAAACTTGAAACTAGTGCTAATTGTCCAAGCTTGCTGGTAACTACTGATGCGTAGTGCTCAAGCCACTAATTTAGCTGACAACCAGCAAAGGAGCTTGTGACACTGACATGCGGCAATGTTTCTCTGCGTATGTCGAGAAGAAAGACTTGTAGATGGAGTATGATTTGTGAACCACTTGCAGCTCAAGTGTGCGCTACATGACCTACATCACAATGCAACTCGGCTCAAGTTTACGTGGTACATTTGCAAGATGGAGTAGGCCAAGGAAAGGCATCGCCGGACAGGGGGCTGCCTCCGATTTTTCTTGGCTAGATTTTGAATGGAGACACAGGCACACAGCTCTCGTTTGAAATGTATGCGCGCGCGCGCGGCAGCAAGTTGGCTTCGCTGCAGGATTCCTCCAGATTGAGACTTGGAAATGTGGGATGATTGTCTGTTTACGGCACAAGTTGTTAATTTGTTTATTTTAGTCCCTGTTAATTTGTCCATTTAGCACGCGTGTCTTTTACAAGTTTTATGTGCTTTTGACGTATTTCATTTTAGTTGTGTGTTATTGAATTATATTCCACCTGTTTAAAAATATTTGATATTCAGAAAAATATTGGGTTAAACTTTTAAATTCCGACCATCAACCATAAATGCGTAGTTTAAAAACAAAAGAAATGATAAATGCAGTTTTGTCTTGAAAAGTATACTTTCATAATATCAATAATCTTGTTAGATTTTATATACTTATTTTAATATAAAACTGATCGTGAAAATTTTAAAAGTTTAACCGAATCTTGTTATCGTAAACATAAAATATTTAGGGTGTAGCTATATTTATGACGCCATATTTTTCATCAAAAATAGTCGACATGTATTTACATTGTAAGTCCCTAAATTACATATGTAATTTTAGTGTAATTACAATGTAAGTCTCAAAATTACATATGTAAGTACTAAAATTACATACTAATTACATATGTAAGTGGGGTGTAAATGAGGTGTAACTACTATGTAAGTGGCTGAAAAAAAATCGACTGTAGCATATGGCGCCATATTTCTAGCAACTCCGAATATTTATGATTGGAGGGAGTCTATATTGCAGACCTTTCTCCACCTTAAATCATTTTAGGCCTACGAGATTCGATCTAATCCACAATTAACCTGCAGGAGTTTGCAGTATTCCATCCCACTGGTCCTACATATATATATATATATCCTTTTCCAATTTTCTTAATTAGAATTGCATCTATATATGAGCTGAGAAAGAAATACCTTAATTAGAAATTTAGAATATAATATCGAATAACCTTCGAGTCGCAGTGAATCAAATCATAATTATGCTCAAGAGCGATAGAAAACAATGGCTATGGGGCCAGGATAAGCAGTTGACAACTTGGCAGTTGGCACACGAAATTTCATATGCAAAGAAAGGAGCAACACTTGTAGTACCAAGTTGCATCAATGTTAAAATGCACGCTGAAAGAACTCGTAGAGAAAAAAAAGAAATAAAATAATAAGAACCGTATAGCAAACAACGAATCTGGACATACATTTGTCTAGATTCATTGTACTAGGAGAATGTAACCCTACATCCCTTCCTAGATTACGGAGGGAGTAAGTAATTTTCTCATCATTTGATATTGTTGGCTTATTAGATGCAAAATTTAAAATTTGAAACTAAATTCGGAGTTAATATTTGGGTTTATCTTCGTACTTGCATAATATAAAAGTTTTACCTTTAAATTATTTTTATTATTCCATTTATATTTCTACGTTTTATTGTGTTCTTTTAAAAAAAATGGGGGCATGGCCTAGTTTGGTGCCTCTAAAGAATAAGGATTGAGATAAGAAGCTTATCAAATATTGCCATCAAGCCTATATAAGCGTACCTTTTTTTTAAGGGGCAATTGCAAATTTACCACTACTTTGAATCGTTATTGCAAGATTGCTACTAGAAAATTGCAAAAATACCTGTCATTCAAGTGGTATCCTTGCAATATTGAAAAAACCGATGGCAAATTTGCAAATGCCCCTTTTTTTAACGGTGAGTTGCTTACCGTAGGAAGAATAAGATCAGGTGATACTCTAGTAGTTTTGATACAACGTGTATCACTACTTAAACAGAGCCCGGCCAAAACAACGGGTCATGCCCCCCCCCCCCAAGGCATGTGGCGAACGAGTCGGCAGGTTATCTCTTTGCCCACTGTACACGAAGAATCTAAAGTCTAATTGTGCCCTAGGTTATCATACCAACAGCTGGACCATTGAGATCCAAATTAAAGCGTTCAAGAATGGTGGAAATATTGGCCAACAAATCCTATTGGTCGTGTGGAAAATCTGGAAGGAAAGAAACCGGTCTTCGAGCACAGGAGACCATGACCCCTAGACTCATGGTGAAAATAAAGAAGCAAGCAAGAACATGGGTCTTGGCAGGTGCAAAACGGCTACGAGAGATTTTACCAAACACTTAGGTCCAGTACAGCTCTATACAGTTTTTCCTTTCCATCTCTAGAGGTTGTATTTTTCTACCACTATATGTCTATATTCAATGAAATAGCAAAATCTCGTACTAATTCCGTTAAAAAAAAAGAAGCGTCCGGCGAGATAACTACTTGAAAAGCTACTCTCATCACATCAAAATTATTTAAAGTTCGTGCACATGTAGTCAATTAATGAGACTATATATTAACTTGGACGTAGCATAATGTTATGCCTCTTGTTGACTAAAAATGTTCGGGTATAAATGGGATTGATAATTGATATATTTTATAGGCTAAATTACGTCAGAGAGTTTATAACCATCAAACGGCTTGCCGAGTCACTTTGTAAGTAGGTGATAATAGGATGTCACTACAAACGATTTAAAATGAGACCCTTTAACAGACCGTCCAAAATGAAACATGACCAATATAGTCAGCTATCAAAAGTGGCTTAAATACAAACCATCTTTGCTAAGGTGCTCTGAAATTTGATAACTCATGAGAGTTTTTACTGCCCTTAAAGTGATACCCCCAGATACTTGATACTGGCAGGTACCATTTGAAATCAAACTACTAAATCAACAAGGTCATGATCGGAAATAATTTTTCCATAGGAAACGCTCCACCAGGCCCACATGTCAGGAATGACATGCTCATGCCTCTCTCTCTCTCCCATTGCTTGTGTCTCTCGCGCGACCACGACCTTATCTCGGTCTTTTGACCATCGTCACGTTCTCATCCAACTCCTTTGACAACGCGTGAGTGAGTTGCCTTCCCCAACAAGGCCTGACCAGCAACTCACCTCATCGAATTCTAGCTTGCCTCCTCCTAGTTTCGATGATGGCGCATATGCGCCGCCTCGGCCTCCCATAACCTGCCTTCGAGAGTTGCTTGCTTCGTCCCCGACACCGGTATACTAGTACTATTAGGTAGGAGGGAGGAGGACAGTGATCATTGAGCCAACACCCTTAGCCGGCCCATTACCATCACCACTGCCCCCGGAGGGCACCACTGAGTTGGAGGATCGGAGGCCTCCTTACCATTGCCCTCGGCCAAATATAATGGACTAGAGACGCTGGTGAGAGGGGAGGGTGTGAGAAAGGGCAAGTGATGGTGGGGAAGGAGGAGAAAGAGGAGCCGTTGAGGTGAGAGCAGAATGACAATTGATGATCCGTCGAGGAAGGATGAACACAATGCCTTGGGGAATTACATAAATGGAAAAAAGACGACCATTTTACTTTTATAATTTACATGGTGTTTTGAGGCTTGGTGTGGTGGGATGAGTGCCGGTGTTGGCAAGTAGCAAAGATCCTCAGCCCTCCGATGATGATCGATGAGTGGCTACAATTTGGTACCTCTTTCCGGCAGTACCAAAGATCCTCAGCCATCTGATGAGATGATCAATTAGTGGCTACGATTTGATACCTCCCTCCCCCGAACAAGGGTAAGAACTACAAACTCTCTTACTACGGGTACTATTTCCTCCGTTTCAGGTGATAAGATGTTTTGACTTTGATCAAAGCCAAACTATTTTAAGTTTGACCAAGTTTATGAAAAATATAGTAATATTTTCGATCAAAGGTAAATTTATTATAAAAATATATTTAATTATTAATTTAATAAAACTAATTTGGTAATGTAAATATTATTATATTTGTCTATAAATTTAGTCAAATTTGAAGCAGTTTGACTTTGACCAAAGTTAAAACATCGTACAACCTGAGACGGAGGGAGTATCACACAAGATTTATAGTATACTCCCTATATATAACTCAAACCATCAACGATGATGATACACCATAAACTATCCTAATTGTCAATTATTGTCATTAATTAGACGAATTTAGGTACAAATTTAATAGATGCGTCAAAGATCAAACATAAATAATTGTGTCACCCATAGAATGTACTTATGTACGTACTGATCAGAATCATTTCGATGAAAATACTCCGAAGACAAATAAAGCTAGCTTCTTACTTTGCAATACGACAGTATATATAAATTGCTCAGCCTGTGGCAGCTGGCTAGCTAGTCGTCTCGAAATCTCAGTGAAAAAAAAATGAACATGATTATGAGCAGGTTAATCTTGACGTACTGTACACATTACACCGTACTTAATTTGTCAAAACAAGAAATTAAACCAGTCTAAATCAAAACTAATTAAGCTAGCACTATCTAATTAATTACCCTACATAGATAAGTATGAAAAATAAAGAGCCCGGCCGGCGGCTGGCTCGCCAGGCAGGCATATGCATGCATCATGCATGATCGATCGATCCGTTGGCGCGCGGCGCTTCCGGCGCGAGCCGCTCGACCGTTCGCGCAAGCGACTGGAGGTTGCAGCGCACGATCGTGTCCACGAACACGCGCGTCTCCTCCCAGGTGTTCCCCGGCGGCACGTCCACCACGTACGACTCGACCACCACGGCCATCGCCGGCGCCGCCGCCTCGTGGACGGTGGTCACCGAGCGGTAGTTGGCGAGGCGGTGCTCGCCGCCGACGATCCGGAAGCTGAGCACGCGGCGGTCGTCGTCCAGGACCTCGAGCCGCTCGCGGCTGCTCGTGGCCGGCAGCCCGGACACGACGCGCACCTCCCGCACCGACCCGACCTCGCCGCCGTCGCCGTCCACGAGGCGGCAGCTCTTGATGAACTTCTTGTACGCCTGCGGCCGGTCGAACCTCCGCACCACCGACCACACCGCGTCCGCCGGCGCCGCGATCGCCTGCACCACGGTGGAGCAGCACTGCCCCGCGCCCACCGCGTGCTCGTGGTACCGCGCCACCTCGCACGGCACCGCCGGGCACGCCTTACCGCCGCCGGCTCCGGAGCCGATCGGCCGGCTGAGCTGCGGCGGTGGCGAAGGACGTACGGCGGCGTACGGCATTGTATCAAGCGCTCGTCGTTGCCTTCTTTTTCCTCTGTAAAGTAAGAATGAGACAGACAGGGGTGGGTTAGGATTAACGACGAAAGTTCTCGTCCCTGAGATTTTATATGCGTCATTTGTGAGGCAAGAGGTGGATGGTTGCATGTTAAATAGGTGTGCTTGCTTTCGTTACTGTGGTGGTTAGTTGAGCAAGTTGATGCGCTCCTTCAGGGGTTACTGACGAGGGTAATCAGGGGACGATAGAGTTTTGACTTTTTTGAGGTTTGTTTCTAATGGAGTAGTAGTAAAAAGGGCTGGAAGTAACTAGTTTGAACAAGTCATTAGGTAGAAAAAGCGAAGATTAAACTGGCTATAGTGGTTTCCCTCTTGGTCTTACTAGAGTAGGTGACGAAATAGTAACCTTGTTGTTACGGATAGACCTATCTATAAATAGCAACTTGCAGAATCTTTCGTCTATGTGAACCTAATTAATATGACGTCAAAATAGATTAATGCAAAGTTTCTTTAGCATGTGGTACATGGACCGGAGAATTAGTACTAAACCAATTACTCCTTAGCCACTTGCCAGTACAAAATGGACTAGCAACCTGCGCGTCACGAACGGAAGAATCCATGGAATCCTTGTCTACTCCCCTAGTACGTCTTTCTAGAAGTGACATTCTGAGTAGTATATAGATAGAACCTAATTCAAAGCCTAATGTTATGTTCTCCCCTGTTGTTTAATCAGCTAAGAAATCCATACTCCATATGCCTCTGTGCCCATTGGGTTCAACTAACTCATCATTGTCCAATAGAAAAAGAGATGGTGATAAATTATCAAGTGTGGGAAAAATTGAAAATAAAATCCTTGTTAGCTGACTCATCTAACAAGTGTGCTGTGTGCAAGAGGTGCAACTTGTGCTCCACTTGGTACTGACGTGCTGTGATGGATTGGGAATCTGTGATCTCATCTTTTTTGAATGGCCTGGGCTCCACTAATAGCCCACAGAGGCTCAGAGAGGTGATAGCCTTGATTAGGCCAGTGCCGTGCCGCGACTGGATAGAGAAGCCCAAGCCAACCCGGCACGCAAAAGGCTCGCAAAACTCGGCCCAACTCGAGGAAAGTGGCCTCGTTGATGCTCCTCGGCATAATCAGCCAAGGGGGGTTGCTAGTTGGCGCGTGCCAGCTGCTCCTGGCCCAAGGCGCATCAACCCTTTTTTTTCGTGATTTGTTTTTTCTTTTTTTTGCGATTTTTTTCGGTTTTTTTTCGTTTTTTTCTGATAACTTTTTTAAATCTTTAGCACACTTATTTTTTAAAAAATGTTTTGAGTTGAAAGTTTTTAAATCTTAACTTGAAAATTTTTAAATCTAATTTGAAAGTATTCAAATCTCGAGTTGAAATTTTTCGAATCTGAGTTGAAAGTTTTCAAATCTCGAGTTGAAAGTTTTCGAATCGGAGTCAAAAGTTTTCAATTCTCGAGTTGAAAGTTATTAAATCTGAGTCGAAAGTTTTCATATTTTTTCAAATCTTAACTTAAAAATTTTTAAATCTGTACTTGAAAGTTTTTAAATCTTGAGTTGAAAGTTTTTGAATCTCGAGTTGAAAGTTTTCGAATCTGAGTTGAAAGTTTTCAAATATGAGTTGAAAGTTTTCAAGTCGAAGTTGAAAGTTTTCAAATCGGAGTTAAAAGATTTCAAATCGGAGTTGAAAGTTTTCAAGTCAGAGTTGAAAGTATTCAAGTCAGAGTTGAAAGTATTCAAATCTGGGTTGAAAGTTTACACATATATGGAAAAATTTCGGAAAAAAAAAAAACTAACCATGTCTTGCCGTCTATTGGGCCGTGTGGGCCGACGCGTACGCGCCAATTAGGATTCCTGTCAGCCAAGCCCCGGTGAAAACAAATGTACCGCGAGTCTGAGAATGCTATTTCGCGGCGCGGCGTTGCCAGCGTGTACTTCCGGCCCACACGGCCCACACATACACGCACGATTTTTTTTCTTTTTTTTCGCAACCGTTTCTTTCTTTTTCTTTTTTTTCTTTTTTCGTAGTTCGCTTCCGTACGGATAGGAGAAAAAATTGTTATTAGTTTACTAGTCATTATTTTTATATTTTTATTAGTGATTAGTTTACTTAGTAATTTTTAAATTTTAACTTAAATTTTTTTAAAATTTGGACTTTGGACTTGAAAGTTTTTAAATCTCGAGTTGGAAGTTTTTAAATCTCGAGTTGAAAATTTTCAAATCTCAAGTTGAAAGTTTTCAAAATTTTCAAATCTGGACTTGAAAGTTTTTGAATCTCGAGTTAAAAATTTTCAAATCTCAAGTTGAAAGTTTTCAAAATTTTCGAATCTCGAGTTGAAAGTTTTCGAATCGGAGTTGAAAGTTTTCAAATTTTAACTTTAAAATTTAAATCTTAAATCAAAAGTTTTCAAATCTAACTTAAAAAATTTTCAATCTGTTAGTAAAAATATCTCAAAAAAAATCTTCAGAATCTTTCCTAATTAATCCATCCATTTACTTTTGATAGTCATATGTCCAAATCTAAAAAAATTATTTTTGATAGCCATATTTCAATCCAACAACTTATCATCTTAATGGCTTTTTTTGGATTTAATGTGTGATTCTTCATTCTTCCACACAAGATTGGCTACATGGACATCGAGAAATATAAATATTAATGAATCGCTTGTTTACGAGGAATGACTAGGAGCATGTTTAAATGGATAATAAGTAGAATCACTTATCCTTAATCTGTGTGCCAAGATGAAATATGACTATCAAAAATAGATGGAGGGAGTATTATCATTAGTGTTAAGTGTTAAATAAAGGTAGTTGAGGCCTTAAGTTAAGGGGGTGTGCACGCTAGCGCGCCAGCTAGCCACCCCCACCGCGAGTCCGCAACTACCCAACCCCACAGCACCGCGTGCCCGCGTGCGATGGCATTCGCGCCGCGCGTAGGCCGCGCGGGCTGATCAGCTGATGGTCCGCGCGGGGCTACGATTCTGCTACGACTTCATACGAGTCTACGAACCAGTCGCCGTAGCCCGGTAACGATCTTGGGGCAGGCTTGCACACAGGTGCAAAGATACGTGTGGCAGACATCCGCTCGACGGCAACCGCCTGGCAGTGGAGCCACCGTGTCACTGTCACCTACCAAAGCTCTGCAAGGATTCTAACTTTCCAATAGCCCGTGAGTTTACGTTTTGTCCTGATGCATGATGAACAGCCCATCATCAACGGGAGAAGCCAACCAATCTATCATGGACATGTCGTCCTGTGTCGTATGGCGTGCATCTGTACATATACTACTTTTAATAATACTCCAGAAACTAAATACTACTAGAAAGGATTTTGTTCGCCTTTTAGTACGTGAGGGATAATTATCCCTTGATGTTATTGGTCGGAGTACCCTTGCATCACCATGAATGAGAAATAATAAAGAAATGAAAAGAGGATTGCAAACCAAACTGGGATGCTCCCCGCATATGGGTTCTGCATTTAGCAGCATAACATCTAAAAAGCAGATATCACAAATATTTTCAGGGGACTACTCCAGGACCAATAGGAACTAGAGATTACTACCATGAAGGGCACATGCTTGCATCGCATGCTAACCATCTACTGTAGAGTAGTAAATACAAAATCTCCAGTTCTGCCAAAAACAACCAACTCGAGTCAAGAAAAAGGACAGCAGTTTCATGCAAAAGAAAACATTAAATAGTACATATCCGGGAGATATGCATTACTTACTGCGAATCAGCTAAATATTTCCCCAATTTATTAGGCATGTATTACCCCCCTGGAAATATAACAAAGAACCAACTGGAGTCTGGAGAGTATTAAAACCAAGGCAAGGGGTTCCTTCTCATGGCGCACACCATTCTACTCCTAGTAGTGCTCCTCCTTTCCTCCACCACCACCATTTCCACCTCCAAGAGAACTCAGCTAAAGTTCTCGGCTATCTTCTACTTTGGCGACTCCGTTCTCGACACCGGCAACAACAATTATATCCCAACATTGGCTGTGGGAAACCATGCTCCTTACGGCAGGAACTTCCCAGGAAGAAAGCCAACAGGGAGGTTCTCCAATGGCCGGCTTGTTCCAGACCTCCTCAATGAGAAGCTGCAGCTCAAAGAATTCTCACCACCATTCCTGGAGAAGGACCTGTCCAACAATGACATCATGACCGGGGTGAACTTCGCGTCGGCTGGTTCAGGATTTGAAGACCAGACGTCACGCTTGTCCAATACCCTGCCGATGTCGAAACAGGTGAACCTCTTCAAGGAGTACCTCCTCCGGCTCAGGAACATCATCGGAGAGAAGGAGGCTTCCAGGATCATAGAGAACTCCCTGATATTTATCAGCTCAGGAACCAATGACTTCACACGTTATTATCGTTCCTTAAAGAGGAAGAAGATGGACATAGGTGAATACCAGGATAGTGTACTCCGGATAGCACAGGCTTCTGTCAAGGTAAAAGATCATAAGCATTTCCTGAGTTGTTTGTACTCAGCTAGATTGAAGCTGATTGTTTCAATTCTGTAGCAGTAGAGACTAGATATATGACTCTTCTTTCACTTACTGGAATGCAGGAACTGTTTAGCCTGGGTGGGAGGCAGTTCTGCTTGGCAGGTCTTCCACCATTTGGCTGCACACCAATTCAGATTACGTTAAGTGGAGATCCTGACAGAGCATGTGTGGATGAGCAGAACAGGGATGCCCAGGCCTACAACTCTAAACTTGAAAAGCTACTTCCAGCATTGCAAGGCTCACTCCATGGAAGCAAAATTGTCTACTTGGATGCCTATCAAGCTTTCAAGGAGATCCTCGACAATCCCGCTAAATATGGTATGGTTGTCCAATAATGGCGTGAGTTGTAACTTACTACATTACAACTACACGCATTCATTTGTAATATCATATAAAGTTGTGAAGCATAATACCACAACAGATTTGGTAAACACTAAAAACACCACAATGCTAAACTTGGGAATTAACAGCTAGAAGCTGACAGGAAACCAAACAACTAACTAGCTAACAATTTAATGGCAAGAGACAGAAATATCATTTCTTAGTTACTTATTCCATGTACTGTTTTTTTTTTTGTAACTATAGCAGCTCTCACCAAAGTTTGCCATGATAACAGGATTTATAGAGATAACACGAGGATGTTGTGGGACTGGGCTCAGAGAAGTCGGACTGTTGTGCAATGCATTGAGCCCTATCTGCAGGAACGAGTCATCATTTGTATTTTACGATGCTGTGCACCCAACAGAGAGGGTCTATAGGATAACAACTGATTACATACTGAAAAATGCTATTCCACAGTTCAGTTAAATCAAATTATCAAATAATATTTCATTCCTTATGTTGATGCATTCTGCCCGTTCTTTTTGCTGTGCAGTGTGCACTAAGTCCATATAACAAGAAAGAACCCTTTGAACATTTACCATTAATCGTGTTATGCTTATGTATGACACACTGTAATCCTTGGCAGTCCCAATAATGGGTTTAAACTGTTTACAAGGTGAAATATAGAATGAAGAACATAAAACTTTGACTGGATAAGAAAAAATGAGATGACTATAGAGACAAAACGACTACAGGGTTATCCCTTTGTAAGAGTGATGAAAGGAGTTTTCTATAAATCTTCCATACTGTGAAATCAACATTTTGGTTGAAGCAAGGGTTCCGCTAAATAAAAGGTCGAGAGGTCTGCAAATTCCATCAAAATAAACAAACAAACTAAGCTACCATATGGATCCAGAACGAACTGGCACATATTGTGCATTTTTTATGCCTCTGTTTTATAAATGGGATAGATTCAGTGTTGAATAAAAAATGTCTTAGATTATAGAAAAACACATCAACATCTAAAACATCAATTAGTTTCATTAAAATCTACCAGGAAATATGTCTTGATAGTGTATTTTTCTATAAACTTGGTCAAAGTTTAAGAAGTCTGACTTAGAAAACTAAAATGTCTTACAATATGGAGCAGAGGGAGAAGAAGATAAATCCTGGGTAAAACAGTGCAGTAGTATATTAGCATTAGTTGCTCTAGGACTCCAGAGTTCACATGATCCCAATTAGTAAAGCATCAACCACTACAGCACATACTGTGAAAATAATACAAGTGGCTAAAACAAGGATGCTACACACCTTAGGCTGGTCTCCCTGAGAAACATTATAACGCAGATTAGCACAACGCACCCAGAAGAAGCACTTCACCTGGTCATTGCTTTGAACAACTGCTGAATTCGTGATCTCACATCCTCAAGTCGCATATATGACTCTCCTGCAGATCCTGTTGCCTTCAACATCTCAGCCATATCCCTGTAGGCTGGAATTACCAGCTCCTCCACTAAAATGCTAAAATCCACTCCTTGCTGCTTATCCACCAAGACCCACCGTGACTGCACTTGGCAAATTGCTTCTACAAAGTTGTTAAAACGGCTCAGCTTCTCTGTAATAACATTCACGTTGCTGCAAAACCTTTTGTCCATCTCAAGTATCATGATAGCCTTACCCCAGGTAGCCCGTCGGTATTCCAAAATCCATTGGTTAACCTTTGAATGTATTACCTTGATCCAATCCTCACCCAGCAAGACCTTGAGTTCACAACCATTGACTTTCTTGATTATATAGATCCCATTGTTAACCAGGAAGACACAACTGAGAGGAGCATGGCTATAAACCTTGGATTTTGAAACAAGATTTCCCGTGAGCACATCCACAATCCAAGCAAGGTGGATTGCCAGTGATGATGTTGGACGATCAGGTTCTATTGGACAGTTTCCAGAAGGATCAGAACTACCAAACTCTAATAGCATCACTTCTTCCAAAGTATGGCGAGAAACACATGCTGTCACAAGGTAGTTCATCACATACCTTGTCATTGGATGCACTCCACCATCTAGTGGACAAGACTCACTTGGATCACGTCGTACTAGGTTTTCAAGAGCCATTAAGATGGCCTTAATTGACAATCCGAGGCATTCACGAAGAGCAGCTACTTCAGGATTAAAAGCATCATCAAGAACAGGAAGTATATCACGTACAGCATCATACATATCAACTATGCGGAATAGACATTCTGGATTTTTTCCAGCAGCGGCAATAAAATTTCCAAAGGATAGGAGTTGGAGAAATGGATGACACGCGGTGACAAAAGCAACGTCACTGTAGGATGTGAAACCCTCAAAAATGCTATCACACAGGTGTCTTTCACTTGGGATCAAGATGTGAAACACAACACGAATTGCAGGGATCCAGCACATGATTTGAATCTCAAGCTCCTCCCACGATGCTGACTTGAACATCTCTGCCATGTGAGCATGAACCCCAAGGCGTGCAATGCTCTCATCAATGAAGTTGAGGCGTGAAGAAGCATAGGTCTCAGCACATGAATCACCAAAACCAGCAGCAACCATCCTCTTTGCAATTCGGTTTGCCTCAAAGATTACGCCCTCAGGTAAAGCATCAACAATGATGTCGAAGTTGCTAACTGGCTGGGCTACAAGGGTGTGCCTATCATCATCATCATCATGGCTTTTCCTGGTGTTGGGGTAGCTGCAGTTGGTATCGAAGCCAGATGCATCAATCAGGTGCTGCAACTCTTCTCCAAGCCTCAAGGAACAACGCTCTAGAAGATGGTCAAAACTCTCAAGGAGGATATGGTCCGCTGACATGCTTTCAAGGCTGTGGATGGTGGAAGTTAGTTCATCCACAGCTTCTAAGAAGGCATCAGCATCATCAGAACTAGACCAGAGGGGCCGATTCAAGCAGAGAAATTGGGAAATCAGGTCGTTAAGTGCCTGCAGAGTATCCTCCATGCCAGCCATCACCCTTTCTTAGATTAAATTCCTTCAGATCTGCAACTTTGGATATATGAACTTCTTGAGTCTTCAGTGCAAGCCATGGAAGAGGATGGTGCAGTCCAGTCCAAAGATCTGCAGCTGACAAAATTGACTAGGATGAATGAAATTGCGAACATACCTCAGTGAAGACTAATTTTGAAATTGGTGATGCAAAAGATTGTATAACTATAGTCACAGCTCTTCATGAAAATTAGTGCTTGATGTAATAGGGGAATAATGGATTGAGCGTATGTAGACATAACTACAGCAGTTTTTCAGAAATAATAAAACCTGTGTGTTGACAGGTCGCAATCAAGTTAAGTCAAGACAGAAACATCCAACAGTTCGAAGGAAGAGTACAATCACAAAGCACTATTTCCTGGCAACCATAGAATTTGGACTTTTCTTTCAAGTTTGAACCAACTCAGCAAGTTACTGAGACTTAAAGGCAAACTGCAGTTGGACTGACTGATTCCACAGAAAAAAAGAACCGAGGAAGCATTGACAAGCAGCACATATAAGTCCTAAAAACAAAAGAGCAGCAGGTTTCCTCCTCTTATGCTTACCTAACATCCAGTTCTTACCCCATCCCAACGGTCCCACCCCCACCCCCACCCACCCCGCCCAAAAAAAAAGATAGCTGTTAAAATTTTCTACATGATGTACCATGTACATGTAAAATAAAGATCAACTCATCTATAGTTGCAGCAACCAAAACTAGCACCTAACCTCATACATTTTCATAAATTTCTTAGATTGTTGGTTTGTCGTTTGACATTCTTAAATTATGTAAAACTAGTATTGTACCCCTGTTTTGCAGCTACTAGATATGTTAATGCGTATGTAAGTGGGTGTAACCCGATACATTCAGCAGGCTATTTTAGTATTTTCCTTGAATAGTTGGTTTGCATGCAACCAAGCATGCCCAGCATGTAATATTAATAGTTAAGGAAGATAGATAAGTGCAACATACTTGGCTGCTCCATACTGTCTCACCTAAGAGCATCTTTCCACCAGAAACCTCAATTCTACATTTGAGCAATGAACGTCAGTCAACCTTTAGATCATGCTTCAATGTATCCACCACAATCATTCATGATCTTATTTCAACCGTGTTAATAAAAAAAACTCTAGGTCAACAAAACTCATTGTTGAAATAGAACACAATTATCAACAACTTTAACATGAGAGCTAATTTCACAATGGCATTTAATATCAGTATAAAGGCAATAAAGGAATACATAAAGATTTATGTTTGAACCACTTCATCAGGAAAACAAACCCAAAAGAGGAAAAGGCTAATTAGCTTGCCATGCTTATTATGAAAGAGTTCTTACCACTCTAACCATCATAAAAGCCGGGCAATATAAATTGGCTAAAATCTAGTGGATCTGAATGATATAGGTGCTTATCACTTGAATGCAGTAAGCATTTGAAATAAACAAACCATCACACTTCATTTGTGAAAACTTAAGGAGCAAATAAGCCAAAAAAGGAAATATCAATAACATCATAAATTAGATTGCATTACCAATTGATAATTAAACAGACACCTAGGATAATTTACAAAGTTTAAGAAACCCATAATTTTCTCATCTAAGATGAAAAGTAAACCTTATGGAACAATGCCACCAAACACATAATGGCAGAATGTCACCATCACCAGTGTTCAGATATCCACCATAGCAGCAACAATGACACCAAAATCACAGCTATAGAAGCATAGTGACTATAATGAACTAATAATCACTTGGACACTCCTTCAAACAGGTGCTGGATTCGTGCTTCAACATCTTCTGGGGAATGCTTGATGAACAAGTCCTGTGCAGCTTCCGGAGATGATTTCAACCTTGAAATCAAGCCCATATATGCAGACTTCACAGAATCTGTTATTGCTGTCCTAACATCCTCGCGCAGCTGCTCATCTGCAATCACCCATTCTGACTGGATAGCACATATCTCTTCCAAGTAGCCATTAAACATCCGCAGTTTTTGTAGCAAGGCCTTTGCAGGGAGACTACCAATGCCAGGACCACCCGTCTGCAACACTGACATGACCTTTGCCCAAGCCCCACGCTGGTACTCCAAACTCCAACGGCGCACTCTACTCATCATCTGCTTCATCCACTCATCACCAAGCAAAACCCCAAGCTCACTGTCATTCACCTTGTGAATAATGTACTTCCCGTTGTTCATCAAGAATATGGATGCAAGTGGCGGGTCCCTATATATCTTAGATTTGGTCTCCAAATTCTTGTGAAGCACATCCATGATCCATGCAATGTGCACTGCAAGTGACGAAGTGGGGCGATCGGGATCAACAGCAATAGCTGCGCCGCCAACAGCACCTAAGTCACCTTCCATCACCTCTTCCAGTGTCTGTCTTGATCCACACGCAGCACGGAGATAGTTCATCACATACCGGGTGATTGGGTGTATGCCACCACCAGGAACAGAAACACGGGCAGGATCACGTCGGATGAGATTTTCCAATTCCATGAATATACCTTTGATAGAGGAACCAAGGGTGTTGCAAACAGCAGAGACCTCGGCACGAAGTGCAGCAGAGTAGGGATCAGCAAAGACAGGGTCGAGGTCAGGAAGGAGGTCTCGCACGGCCTCATACATGTCAATGACACGGAAGAGACGCTCTGGAGCACGACTAGCAGCAGAAACTGCGTCGCCGAAGGAGATAAGCTGCAGCACCTGGGTACGAACTGCAGCAACAAAAGCGAGGTCGCCATAAGGGGCGAGGCCATCAAAGACACGGTCGCAGAGGCGGCGCTCGCTGGGGATCAGGATGCGGAACACCATCTTGAAGGCCGGGATCCATCGGGCAATGTCGAACTCGAGCTCCTCCCACGGCAAGGAGTGAACCTCGTCGATAGTGCGGGCACGGATGCCGAGGCGGGCGACGCTCTCGTCGATAAATCCGCGGCGTGCGGCCGCGTACGCCTCGGCACACTCGCGGCCGAAGCCAGCGTCCACCATCCGCCTCGCGATCTGGTGCACGTCGGAGACCGATCCCGGGGGGAGGGCGTCGATGACCACGTCGAAGTCCGAGACCGGCTTGGCGATTGGGATTGGCTCATCGCCGTAGCCGTCGTCCGCGTCGTAGTCCTCCTCCTCGCTCTCATCAGAAGCGAACCCGCCGGGCGCTGGCGGCGCCACGTCGTCGGGGCGCTCTATGAGCGCCCGGAATTCATCCTCCAGCCGGGCCATACACCGGCTGAGCAGCTCATCG
The DNA here is from genome assembly GCF_000147395.1 of Oryza glaberrima. Lineage (NCBI taxonomy): Eukaryota > Viridiplantae > Streptophyta > Magnoliopsida > Poales > Poaceae > Oryza > Oryza glaberrima. The sequence goes on along the minus strand of NC_068326.1, from coordinate 32,449,217 downwards.
GCACGGTCGAGCAGCCCGCGGTTGGTCCCAGCTGCGTCCAGCTCCTGCACGGTGCCGATTAGGTCGTCCACCGCCTCCAGGAACGCGTCCGCGTCCGCCGAGTCGGCCCAAATCAGCCTATCCATCGTCACGAACTGCGAGATCTGCCGGTCCAGCGTGCGCACGGTCCGCTCCAGTGACGTCACCGCCGGCATCGCCGCCACCGCCGGGGGAACCGCGGGCGGGGGCGGCATCGGCGGCGACGCCGGCACCGAGTGCTCCCCAGCACCCGCTCCTCCAGCTGCCGCGACCGCCGCCGCCGCCGCCGCAGCCCGCGTGGCGTAGAGTTTGTCCAGCGAGAGGCGGCCGTCGTAGTTGGAGAAGACCTTCAGTATATCCTCCGTCATCGTGTCGGTGCGGCCCAGGGTCTTGACGATGTGCTGCACCGTGGCGAGCAGCTTCTCCTCGCCGTCCTCCGCCATCGGCGGCTCCGGCAGGACCCCACCTCCCGAAGCCTCCCCACCGGCGGCCTAGCCCCGACGGCAAGGGTTTGGCTCACGGCGTGCGGCCGCGAAGCTCCTCCGTGTGGCTGCGGTTGCGGAGGGTGCACGCCGTGGTGGTCTGGCGCTCTGGCGGACAGCGACAACGCGAGGGACTGTGAGAGCTCACTGGGGTGTCGCCGTGTCGCCGTGCTTAATCGCCAGCGTTGGTTCCAGAACTTACCGCGCCGTCGGGCCGGTAAATCCCGGCGGGCGGTGGATGTGAGCCGTAGCTTGTCGTATGGACGGTCAGATGAGGCCCGTGGAGATGGGGGCAAGATAAAGTAAAAGGCGCGGTGACCACGGCAGACTTGCGGTGGATGGGGCGGTGGGGAAAGCATAAATGCGGATAGCGGTGGGTTAGACGAGGGTTTTAATTACTCACTGACATGTAGGGTCACGGGGTTTTGAGTGTCACGTCGTGGCAGAAAGGCGCCGGTGGGCTAGCGTGATTGACGCGGAACCCGAGGTGGACGGACTATGGAAATCGCACTTGGGCTGCCTTCCCGCAACATCCGCTTGGGCTTGGCAAAGTACATCGAGGCATAAAACTACATGGGCTGCCAAAAAGGGACGGTCCATTAAGGGCCCAAGATTCCAAAAGAGTTAGGTCTCGGCCCACTCAGGAAGATATTGTTAATCGTGGTAGGGTGAGATTCAAATCACGGGTTAAACAACGGAAAGAAAAGGCTGACGCGTGGGTCCCAAGTTTGCCCCGAGTCCACTGTGAAACGAGGTTGGTTCATGGGAGAGTGGAGGCGGCACAGATCCACCCATCGACGGGCATAAATTTGGGCTAATCCCGAATCTATTCGCTCCCAGAACAAACGCCATGGCCTCCGCCGCCGCACCGACGCCGCAGCCGTTGCTCCCCGTGACCAACCCCGCGGCCGCCGGTGGCTCCGCGCCGTCCTCCGGCTCGGCGCTCACCGACGCGCCGCTCGCCACGCCGGCGTTTCGGCTCTTCGTGAGTAGGTTCTCCGACACGGCGCGGCGCTCGCTCGCCGACCGACGGCCCTGGACGGAGCTGGTCGACCGGTCGGCCATCTCCAAGCCGGACTCGCTCTCCGAGGCCACCTCGCGGCTGCGCCGCAACCTCGCCTACTTCCGCGTCAACTACGCCGCCGTGGTGGCGTTCTCCCTCGCGGCCTCGCTGCTGGCGCACCCCTTCTCCCTCCTCGTCCTCCTCGCCATCCTCGGCGGCTGGTGCTTCCTCTACGTCTTCCGAGCCGCCGACCAGCCCGTCGTTCTCTTCGGCCGCACCTTCACCGACCGCGAGACGCTGCTCGGCCTCGTCGTCGCGTCCGTGCTGGCCTTCTTCATGACCTCCGTGGCGTCGCTCATCATCTCCGGGCTGCTCGTCGGCGGCGCGATCGTTGCCGTGCACGGCGCCTTCCGCGTGCCTGAGGACCTCTTCCTTGACGACCCGAGCGTTGGCTCCAATGGCAACACTACCAGCAGGCTGCTCTCCTTCCTCGGGGCGCCCGGATCTGGGGTTTGATGCGGCGCAGGATCTGGTAGGATTCTTGGGCTCGTGGAATTTATTTTGAGTACGAATTGGCATGGATCTGGTTCGTCGGCTGTAGCTAATTGGTTGCCGCTCTGCTTGTGCTTAATTGTGAGTAGTTATGAATATGCAGATCATATTTTGCCTTCTAATATGTGGTTCGAATTATGCAAAGATCTGCTAGATTTGTACTTCACTTGTTAGTTTGAATCTGAGTGGTGACTGGTAAGAATTGTTAGATGTCAGCAACTCAGTATGTCTTGTGCTCTGTTCTTTCAAGTAACTGTACACCGACTCCTTAGCAAGTTTATGGTCCTTCAATTACTTACTACGTTGTTTGGATCATTTTATTTACTGCACTATTTGGAGCACTTATCTGCTTTATTATATTCACTGCTTTATCTGAATGTTTTGGTGTTGTACTGCAATATTTGCTTTTCATGTCTTACTACATAGTATTTTGGAGAACAAGTGCATTGTAATACAGCAAGGATGTATATCTGTGATTCTTAAACTGTAGGACTCTATAGGTTTGTTATGTTGTCAATAAGTATGGACACTTGAGAGTATCACTTATCAGTTTGTTGTGTTGGTTAGAATGTCCAGAACTTCACATACCATTTTACAGTGAATGCCTTCAATATTTGAGTAGTTATGCAAAGTTTTAAGTTATTCCAGTTATGTTGCATGTAGGATAGAGAAACTTACAGTTTTCTTGCATTGGTCAAATATGTTGGTAAACCTTCTTTGATATCTTATTGACTTGCTGCCAGAGCATCCCAGTAACATGTTTTTGCTGTATATACATGGCAATTAATATTTTAACTGGTGTTTTACGATCCTTGAGTAATGAGTAGGCCCCTGAGATATGTAGTGGTACCTTTCATCTGCAGAATTACCATAAATTAACACTACAAAGTGTGATACCTCTGCATTACCCTTCTAGGGATCAATGGTGAATCCTAGACTGTCTTATGGTACGAGTCCAGGCAAGTCTCTCGTTGATATATCACTGCATAACTTTCTCATAAGATGCTGCAGATTAAAAGTCTAACCTTTGAAGGTGCTTCATCATTCTTGCCTGTTTGAACTACCTTTGGATATTGGATTATGATAAAGACATATGGCAGTTTTTTTTTTCAATTTGACTTACTCAACACCTTGATTGACTTCTTATGTTGAATATATGTGAGAATGGTTGACTTTGTAAATTGGAAGCTAGAACAGCACCAGCGACAATGAGACAGATGTTAACGTTGACTAATTGTCAGTACTCAATAGTACGAATTTTGCTTCTCTATGGAAGTTTTGCATTTATGTTTCAGTATGGAGTTAGTCACTTTTCGATATCACATGGGTCTTCCAGTTATTTACTCTTTTCCAGGTAAGTATTGGCTAATGATTGGGGTTGAATATTCTTAGGACTTCCTCATTTTCGAAGATGTTTTCTCGGCTATTCTCTGAGTTGGAGTATATGTTTAACGGATTTCCTAAATTTATGGCGTCATATTCTGTTGCTCGTCATATTCTGTTTAACGGATTTCACAGTCGAATATTTTGGCCATCAGTTCATCAGTGCACGAATCTCACTGAATATTTTGTGCACGAATATGTGGGGAAGGAATTATGGGTTGTGAAATATGACTCCTGACAGAAGAAAGCTAAGGATAAGCTTTGTCAATAACACTAGTAGTACCATACAAAAGTGCAAAAGCGGACAACAGAATGCGATCTGGAAAGTTTGGGCCGTTTTGGTTTGCTACCAAAACTGAGCCATACCAATATTTTGGTTATCAGAACAGTAACACTAAGAGTTTGGATTGTGACCAAATCACTGGTAGTGCCTAGACTTAATTTGGTAGCAAGACATTGGCTGGAATTGGTAGCCTTCCGTCGCCCGCCGGAAGCGCCCAGAAGCAGGTCACACAGCCCAAACTAGTTCACAAACTAGTTCACGCACTTCCGTTCAAAAAAAAAGGCTAGGGCTTCATCTTTTCTCTACTTCAATAAATACCCAGCCACTACTCGTCTCCTCGGCTGGCCGCCTCACCGCTCTGCTTATCTGTGCTTATTCTCCAGCAAATAGTACCAAATCTATTACACCACAAAAAAAATTGGTAACCCTTCATTGGTACCAATCCAAATGGAAATTGACCCATAAAAATTTGGCACTTCATTGGCACTAATCCAAACACTCATAATTACTGTGCTATCCTACCAAAATCTTGGTAGTGCCAAAACTTGGTAGTGCCAAAACTTGCCTAGGTTTTGGCACTATCAAAATTTTGGTAGGGTACCAAACCAAATAAGAGCAAGTTCAATAGTATAGCCCACTACTAGCTCCAATTCATCTATAGCGAATCTAATAATCAATTCATACAATAGTTGCTTACTATACTATTAATATATGGTCCCACCTGTCATACACACATTGCGTCTTGGAGTCTGTGCTGCAGCTGGTTACAAATCTGTAGCCCGCTGCTCTTCTTTCTCATCGTTTATCTCATTAAAATATATTTATAGCTGACTAATAGTCTGCTATTGTACCTACTCTAAGCCCATAGTAACTGGTAATACTCCCTACTCCAGCAGAAATGAAATGATGACTACTTGACTATCCTTTGACATTTCTTTCCTCCTTCGATGGACGCATTTCAGTACTATGTTGCATATTTGCAATGGTGATCTAAGTAACACTTGCTACAAAAAGGATTTATTCCAAAATAATGCATAGAAATCACATAAAAACTCTTAACTTTACAGGGGAAAGCTCAAATCAAGATGAAAAATCAACCCCTAGTACTGGAGATCACAAAATAAACCCCCAAAAAGCATCAATTTGGAATACGACATGAACGGGATTTTGTATTCTTAACGCAGTATCATCATCTGCCGAATGCTGATCACTAGCACATTGGAAGATCAACAGGAGGCGCCTCCAGAGTCTCCAGTTTGCCATACCCATCCTCCACCAGGAACGCCATTGCCAGGCCCCAGGTTATGTGCACGTCAAGATGGCAATGCATGAGCCACACCCCAGGGTTGTCGGCGACGAACCGGATGACGGCCCAGCCGTTTGTCGGCACCGCGACGGTGTTCCTCTGTGGCGGGTCGACGTAGTTGAACTTCTTGGCGTCCTTCTTGGGGTCGAAGTTGCCGAAGCCCTCGGCGAGGATGTAGAAGTCGTAGCCGTGGATGTGGATGGGGTGGTTCTCCGGCGAGACGATGCTAGTGTCCTGCAGGACGATCTGCACCACGGAGCCGAACTTGAGCTTGTACAGCTTCGTCGCCGGGACGGGCTGCCACAGGTAGCGGGGGACGTTCTGTGCCGTGTAGTCGAACTGCACCGGCGGGTACGCCGGGAAGTCGGTGGTGAACACGCCGGGGATGCCGTAGTAGTGCGCATGGAGGAGCGAGGTGGTCTGCGGGAAGACGAAGGAGATGTTGTTCATGCTGGCCGTGAAGCGAGTGTTGTTCGGGCCACCGCACTGCTGCCCGGGCTCGCAGTTGAACAGGCCGACACCGACGGTGAAGAAGAGGTTCTCGTCGACGGGGCCGGGGATCTTGACCTCGTGGGGGCTCCTGATGCCCGCGGCGAAGGCGGTGGCGGTGTTGGTGTCGTTGAACGCCGGGAGGACCGGGAACGCCGGCGGGATGGAGGGGCCGAAGTCGGTGGCGCAGCCGCAGTCGTACTCGATGACGGCCGTGGTGGTGGTGTTGTCGAAGGCCACGCCCTGCGCGGAGTCGTAGGCGCGCGCGGCGAGGTAGTACCGGGTGGGCGCCTGGTCCATGGTGACGAGGACGTCGGTGGTCTGGCCCGGCGCGATCATGAGCACCGAGGTGGTGAACGGCTTGGTGTAGGACGCGTCGACACCGACCACGGTCATCTTGTGCTGCGCGATCGAGACGAACAGCTCCTGGTTGAGTGCCGCGTTGATGAACCGCAGCAGCGCCGTCTCGCCGGGCTTCACCGGGACAGCCGTGGTCTCTGCATGCATGTTATCATGTCTCTGTAAATTTGCCACGCACTGACGCACACACACTGGCTGGTAGAACACGCATACTAGAGTGAGTGATTTTCTACCTTCCTTGGAGCAGTTGTACAGATCACCAGGCTGACCGTTGATGGTGTACGCGTCGGAGATGTTCGGCGCGGCGCCGGTCCTCTGAGCCTCCCTGATGACTTGGATCGGGTCCGCGTCCCACCATTCCCCTGTCCATCGTGCCAAGTGCCAACATTTTCAGTGTCAGTTCAGACGACTGATCTGATAGTTAATCTGCAGATCTGTGTACAAAAGTAGGAAGGATCAAGACTGACCGAGAATAAGGGGGACTTCTCGCGCGGGCTTCTCGAAGGGGTAGGTCTTGTTCTCCCTGGGGCGGATGATGAGCGCGCCGTAGACGGTGGCCCTGAGCCAGGAGCTGTGCGCGTGCCACCACAGCGTGCCCTCCTGCCCCTCGATGGTGAACCGGTACTTGTAGCTGCCGCCCGGCTTGATCGGGCACTGTGTCACGAACTCCGGCCCGTCCGCCCACCCCGTCCTGAACTGCCGGATGCCGTGCCTGCACGCGCGCGTTGATCACCATGTGTTAGCTAGCTAGATCTCGACCGGCGGCGCGGAAAACAACAATCGTCGCCGTTGACGACCAGGAGCGGAAGTCGTTAGCTGTTTGATTGGTGTACGTAGTTGGGTCGACGACACGTACCAATGGATGGTGACGTTGTACTGCGCGTGGTTGACGACGTTGATCACCACGGTGTCGCCCTCCCGGACCTCCAGCGTCGGCCCCGGCAGCTGCCCGTTCACCGTGATCACGTTGTGTGTCTTGCACAGCCTCTTCACCGGCGTCTCTTGAACCTTCAATAATCCATACACAAAAAGCAGTACCAGTACATTAATTACACGTACAGAAAACGGTGCATCGAGATATACAGGCAATAATAGTGTGCTCGTAGCTAGTAAGATGACACAAGAGGAAAATATATGGCACGTACAATGAATTCATGATGGTGCACTTCGGCGCCGGCGAGCAGCGCGAGCACGCTGCACGCGAGGAGGAAGAGCAGCCGGGACGACGAGGACGACGCCATGCCGGCTAAGCGCAAACGTTGCGGCGCGTGTGCTGGCGTCGGCTCACCGATCGAACGGGTGACACAGTAGCTTAGCTATAGCTCTTGCCCTGAAGGTTTCTGTGTGGCGATGAGAAACTTCCCACAGTGATGGCGCGGTATATATAGCGTTTCAAAAAGTACATGGTTCTACGATCGATTTCTCGTTGTGTTTCGTCATGCATGTTGCTTCTCTGGTTGGTTGGTTAGGTTTTGATTCTTGCGTGGTAGAGGGAAAACTTTCGCAAACACATGCTCATTCACGCATGCATGCCTCGAGGTCGAGTTCGTGTCACCAAGGTTCAACTATGCAGATAGTTTGGTGCACCCACTGGCCTGCCCAGGCCAGCAGCGGCTGCCCCCGTTGGCGCCCTGGTTTCACAGAACAAAGCTTAAGCACTTTCTTCGCACGCGCCAACGCGTCAAGTTGTGTTTGGACAATGGTTCTGAGCTTTTTGTGTGCTGTGTCATCTGATTAGGTTGTTACTTTACTTAGCTTTTGCGTCGAGTTTGAAAGACAGACATTCCATTTCGTACCGCTACCAATCCGTTAATCCGTCAATTGAATGGGACAAAGTCGTTGCGGTTAATCCATTTTTACCCCATGGTTTGAGAAGCAAAACTATCTCATGCAAACGATAATTAAGGGTGGATTGGTGTTTTGCAGTCTAGCTACTGATTTGCTTTGTGATTTAGTTTTATTCATCCTTTTGAACCTTGTCTGATTTCAGACGAAACCTATAGCTAGAGACTGTTTGTTGACCATCTCTGTCGTATCAGTTAGTCTGCCGTTATCAATAGCTGAGTAGGGAGTAATACTTGTGCCTTTTCATGTCAATTGCATCTTTGCTAAAACTTGTGGGCAAAGCGAACTTAGTTTGGAATTATAATGATTAGGAGTTAACTGTCACATTTTATATTATTAATTCCTCACTGCTCAGCTGTGAGCCTTTTGTGTTTCCACTGCTGAATCTGATTGGAGTCATATTGTATTGACCTTAGTACTGGGGAGTTGGAACTGGTAGCTAGCCTATAATATCAAGTGTCAATATTTGTTCCAACAAATCCTCCAAATCAATCTTCTGATAATAATACATTGGCACCAAATCTGATTGCAGCCCATTTTCTAGACGGCGGGTGTGTATGCATGGCTTGCAAATGAGCTTGGAAGCTAAGACTTAACACTTTATATGCATCCATCAATCGTCGTAAAACGAATTTCCATTTCTTCATATGAACTGCTCCAACATATTGGCATCGATTCCAGATATAAATCGCATTAGCGTCACCTAAACAATGAAGTTCTTGCTGATGCAATATTGAATTGAGGGGGAAATGATAATGAAATGTCTCTTGTTTCTGCAGTTGACATCAACACCTTGTTCTGAAAGTCTGAACAATGACACTAGAAAAGCACCAAGCTCCAACTTTAGAAAAACGTTTGCATTTTTGCCGTCGTGGACGGACCAAGGGGGGTAGTAGGTTGTTAACTTGGCGCGCCGGCGTGTTGCCGTCGTCCACGACGACCAGTCGACCACCCTGCAAAGCGTCAGCGTATCTATCTTGGTGAGTCATCTTCTTCTCTGAGTTAGGAGGGGGCAGGTGAGAACAACAAAAATGTTCAAGCAAAGCAACCAAACTCCGATCCACTCTCAAAGCCTCCAAGGCTCCAACCGATCTGAGAAGAAATTCGGACATGCCGTTTGACTTCAATCATTAGTGAGATCATCACTTGATGATAGTGGCGTTGTCTCTGGCCATGCCAGGGGGATTTCCTTTTTGTTTTGACAGAGCAGCTTTGGACTTTGCAGGTTGGAGAGAAAAATGCCATGGCTGAATTCTGCGCCTTATTATAATCGGGGTTGGATGAGGCGTCCGCGTCCTCTCGTCATCCGGGTACGACTGAATATACAATGTGATTAGTATTTTGGATCAATGACGAGGTGGATGCAGTGACAAAGCAGTTGTTGATGAGAAGTACTACTACATTATCTGGAAACTCTGCAACATGTAGTTAGTCAAAAAAAAAAAAAAACTCTGCAACATGTTATGCAGCATTTTCGATCGCTAGTTTTGTAACAAAATTTAATCAATGGCTGCAGCAAAATATTCACATCTTCCGTAGTACTCCCCCTGTTACACAATATAAGTCATTCTAGCATTTCTCACATTTATATTGATATTAATGAATCAAGATAGATATATATGTTTAGATTAATTAACATCAATATGAATGTGAAAAATGTTAGAATGACTTATATTGTAAAACGGAAGAAGTATCTATCCTCTGTTCGCAGGGTATGACCCTAAACTTCTTTAGTTATGATCGTTTTGCTATGTGGATTGATCGTTTGCTGTGTTCGTTGGAGCTGGGAACATATTCCCTCCACACAGAAAATGGAGCGACACATTTTCTTATAATTAATTTAGTATTTGCTAATTTTTTTAAAAAATGATTAATATAATTTTTTAAAGCAACTTCGCATATAAATTTTTTTTAAAAAATACACCGCTTAGCGGTTTGAAAAGTGTGTGAATTGGAAAAGTTGAGGAAAGAACTCAGCCTAAATTGTTCAGAAATTTTCGTGCAATCAAAACTGCGGTTCAGCTTCAGTAAAGCGCAAAAATGGCCATCTTTCGTAGTGAAGGTCTGAAGCAGAACAAATGCTTGCCTGGGCCCCATCTGGCATTGAGTGTACGATACGAAAAATGCGTGGCGTTGCTCGCGGCGTACTAGACGCTCGCCTTCCCCGGCTTTGACTCACAGACTCCACGTCTCCACCCCGAATCTCACTTCCCGTCTCGCCCCCGCCCCCAATCCTCACCGCCGCCGCCCGGGCCAGCCATGGTGGGCGCCGACGCCGAGTCCTCGGCGGCGGTCGACGCCGGCGAGGACCACGGAGACCTGGCCCTCGATTCCTCCTCCGCTGCCTCCACCGACCCTCTGCTCCACCCGCCGCCGTCCCCTTCCTCCACCCCCTCCTCTCCCACCGCGATCGCCGACCACGACGCGTTCATCGAGGAAGACGGCGAGGATGACTCCGCGCCCCACGTCCCATCCGCTTCCGACGAGGCGGCCCCGGAGTTCGTCCAGATCACCGTCTCCGAGCCTAAGAAGCACGCGGAGCCGGCCGCGGGGGCAGCGGGGGTCATTCCTGGCTCCGGGAGCTACTTCTCCTACCTCATCACCACCAGGGCGGCCGACGGCGGCCTGTTCCGCGTGAGGCGGCGCTTCCGCGACGTCGTCGCCCTCGCGGACCGCCTCGCGGCGGCCTACCGGGGGCTCTTCGTCCCGGCGCGACCAGACAAGAGCATCGTCGAGGGGCAGGTCATGCAGCGGCATGAGTTCGTGAACCAGCGCTGCGCCGCGCTCCAGCGCTACCTCGGCCGCCTCGCCGCGCACCCCACCATCGGCCGCAGCGCCGAACTCCATGACTTCCTGACTGAGCCAAGCGGCATTCCCACCTCCGCGGGCGAGTCACCCAGATCGGATCCCGCGTTGAGTGCTGCCATGTCCGCGGCCGCCGTTACCGCTCCAACGGCGCCTGCAAAGCATGGGAGAGATATTTTTGGGATGTTTAAGGACCTGAAGCAGACGGTGGCGAATGGATTGGTGGCAGTGAGGCCGCCTCCAGTGGAGGAGGAAACTGATGCAAAGTTCGTCATGCACAAGGCCAAGCTGGAGTACTTCGAGCAGCATCTCACGACGGCATCTCAGCAGGTACTGTGCTTGTTTTGTACTGGTTTAGCTGGATGCTAGAGCACATACAAACACAGAGTTTACCCTTCTGCATAATTAGTACATTATCATCGCTGATAGACAGGATAAATGAAGCAAGTGACATAGAGAGTTCCTCATGCATGCTTATAATTTGCGAGTTGAGCAACAAATAGATATGTTGTGGCACAAATTTTCAGTGATGTGAATAAGCACAGCAACTGATCTTCTCGTTTGTGCGGTTTGTAGGTAGAGGCTCTTCTTAAAGCTTATGATGATCTTAAAGCAACTACAGGTCAACTGGGAATGACATTCATTAAGCTGGCAAAGTTTGAAAAGGAGCAGGATACATGTAATTCTCAGAGAAAAAGAGCTGTTGATATGAGCAATTTTGCAAATGCTGTTATCAACATGAGCAGATCACAGACAAAACTAAATGCTAAAATTGAAATACATCTGGTATGTTGGAAATTGTAATAGAAAGAATGTTTGCTTCTTATGATTTCTTTTCATGAATCATAATATTATTTTTGCTTTGACAGGGCACTATCTATGAATACTTGGAGACAATGACTTCTGTTCGTAATGCATTTACTGATCGCGCAAATGCTTTGCTTCGTGTGCAAAGTCTGTCAGGAGATTTATTTCTCTTGCATACTCAGGCAGCAAAACTTGAGTCCGTATCATCCAGAGGAATGGGCCAGGAAAGATTAAGATACCAAAAGATTGAAGAACTGAAAGAAACAATAAGAAAAACAGAAGATGCAAAAGGCAATGCACTCCAGGAATATGAGCTTATCAAGGTAATTCACTTGAACTTGTGGATTAAATTGAGTGTACAATTTGTGCATTGTACTTATCATTCTTCCCAGTTAAATGTTGACTTATTGTTCATAACTGTTGTATATTTAACTGCATTATGCAAGGTTGTCACTGTATAAGTTCAGATGACAAAATCAACTACAGTACGGTTTGTTGTATTTCTTTGTTTTGGTCCTTTTGGAAGAGAAATACAATCAATTGTCATGCAGATCGATGCATAACCTGACTGTAGTATGTTCAGTTTACGTTTGTAACAGAGTGCTGTTTTTTTAACACAATACCTTGCAATACTTAAATGGCTTGAAACATCACACATACTCTACATGTGCATCACTTGTTCATTCTAATTTTAGCTCATTAGGGAACATAATGTTTCTAAAGAGGTCACAATGAATTTAGAACTGTGCTGTCAACACTAGCAGCAGGGGTACGATTGTTTCGAAATGAACAAGAGTCAAGAGTGTTGGTTCCAAAATGGTCATGTTAGAGGCTTTGAGCTGTGGTGAATGCATTCAGAGTGCATCCATTGTTTCTGATGTCAAATGAGTTGCTACGTACGTACTGATCTTTAAGTTTTCACAATGTAACTTTCTGCAATTTAGAAGATGATGATATGATATCTGACTTGGTTGTGCTATGCTGTGTACTGGGACCTGGTTTCTTCTGAAAAACCTGTATGAGGTTTATTTTCCAGGTGGAACCTGTGATGTCATGACAATACTGGAGTATGGTTGAGCCTGTCATTCAACTCATTAACTATATATATCGGGGTAGTTTCCTTTTGGGTTATTGTCAAAATATTGGAGTTTACTTTTTAACATTTTCTTATAACGCAGGAAAACAACATGAATGAGATCATAAGGTTTAACAAAGAAAAACGCCATGGTTTGGTTGAGATGCTGAAAGGCTTTGTAAGAAATCAGGTAGAATCACTAAAATTCAATTGCAATGTTATTCTTTTGTCTGCTGTTGTGGATCCTTTCAATCTATTAATGATAAGCAAATGATAAATATGCACTTACTTCTGTATTCCAACAAAATTCCAAGAGTATTAGCTAGTGCTGAGATGGAATGAGAGTTACTGTGATCATATGGTGTATGTAGTATCTGGTTTAAATTAAATTCAGTGGATGATATCTAGTTGCTTCCTTTCTGTCAATCCGCGGAGCTAACACTTTGAAATCTGTTGTGGCAACTGGTAACCATGATGGTATGAAATTTACCTCGCACAACTTTGAAGTCTGCATCTCTATCCATTTAGGATTGGTTGTTTCATTTCATCGCAGTCTCAGCTTTGGTTGCATTTGTCAATTTAAACCTATTCTTCTTTTTGACTTCGCTGGTGATCCTATTCCTAGAGCAACAACTAGACATTTCCCAAACTATGCACACCTAGTGACCTCAGATGATGGAGAGGAGGGGTCAAATTGGCATTGTTGATATTACAGCATAATTTGTTCCATAGTGGTCACTATGCTTAAAAATGATTTAGTGGGCTACTGTGTTTTTTTCTCTAGAAGAGAGTTTGCAATTTCATTGCCATCAGGTTCACCGTTCATGTTCTCTCTCTTTTTCTTTTTTTCTTTTTCAAAATTTCCTTCTATACTATTGACATCAATAGCACATTTCATATTTTCAGTAAATGCAGTAACCACAAAGCTATTAAAACTTGCATCATTGTTCTTCTGCGATGCAGGTTTCATACTCAGAGCATATTTCTAGTATATGGACAAAGGTAGCAGAAGAAACCACAGGATATACAGGCAGGGGCAGCTGAAGTAGGATGTAAATATGCATGTGAATTTTAGCCTTTTATCTGCAGATCAACATCAGTTACAGAATTCGAAATCGTCTTATAGCTCAACACAGTGGTATAGAGTATAGACTATAAACAGAGATGTCACACTTCCCTCCATCCAAAGGGCGTCGGATCAGTGATTTTTCTGGAGATGGTATCTCCGGCTGTTTAGGCGTATAGCAGAATTTTCCAGGAAAGAGAATCAAATGATCAGCAAACCAACACAACTGTTTTTTTTCCCAGTCCTTTTTTTCCACCCTGGGCTTTACAGTAATGTAATGTTGAGTTTCTGTACACGAAACTAGATTAGCTGGAATTTTCTGGTTCCTGAGAGAACCACATACATGAAGATTTCTTTTTGGTCTCCGAACATATTTGTACGCATGCACTTACCTGCCAGCTACTCCAGTTGCCATATCCACTTCTTTTTGTTTCCTCTACGTAGGAGAGTACTGGATGGTTTTTGTGATGTGCAACGGTTTGGCTCGATATTATGCTGGGCATTCACCAGGCAGAACGAGCCACGTTTCTGCAGAAGGTGAGCCACCCATTCCAGCAGGCTGCTGACTGGGCATGCTCGCGACGACTCAGCCTGTGGTATGTGCGGCTCGTGATCGTGGCGATGACCTGACGACTCCTTTTGGGCCCATAGCCATCGGCATCAGCTGCTTATCCCCCTACACGTAAGTATCATTTTGTCAGTTTCTACCGGTGGTTCCGAACCTGTAATTCGATGAAATATTTCTTCCCAGCCTTCCTTGTGTCATTATTTATTTTGAAGGAAAGGAAAAAAGCATTGCCTTGTATATATTAATAGAGCAGGAGAAAATTATAGCGAGGTATATACAGGGTTAGACGAAAAAAGAATAACCCGTAAAAGAAGAGGCAAAAAGCAGGGATTAGGTGATATCTCCCAAGATTCTAAACTCTTGTAAGGTTGCAGCCCCTGCTTTAACCCATGCTCTGCCTTCCTCCTTGATTTTTGCTAAAATTGAGGACGGCGCAGACGCATTGTTGCGAAAGATTCTTGTGTTTCGTTCACACTAGATTTCCAACGAGATTAGAATCACCAAAGTCCTGAGAGGCTTGTGTGGGGTGCTTGGGGACTCCGCTACGAGAGTCCACCATTGCTCGACCGAGTGATAATTTTCCCAATTGTCCATTTGGAGGTCAGTCCTGGTCCATCTTTGAATTTTCGTCCATATCCTCTTTGTGAGTCTGCATTTGGCTAGGAGATGTAAGGCCAATTCATCGACGATGTAGCAGAGTGGGCAAGTCTTTTGGTTTTGCCATCCTCTTTTTTCCAGTCTATCCGCCGTCCATACTCTGTTTTGAGTGACCAGCCAGGAGAAGAATTTGCATTTCGGAGGCGCCCATGCCTTCCAAATTGACTGATAGAAGATGGATTTCGCAGCCCCGAGGAACTGCAGCCGATAGGCCGATTTTGCGGAGTACTATCCATTTGCTGTGAGATTCCAACGGATGCTACCATGGCTTTCGTTGAGCGGCCGCATGGCTCTGATCATTCTCCAAAGGTGGACATATTGCTGGAGTTGATTCGCCTCGGTGATACGGGAGATGTCAATATCTCGGATCCAGTTGTTTTCCGAAATGGCATCTTGCACGGTTCTGTTTTTTCTTTTGGAGACCATGAAAATCTCTAGGGCGATCAGTTGCGGCGTTTGATTATCTAACCATTTCGAGCTCCAAAAGCGCGCAGTTTTGCCGTCTCCCACAGTTATTGTTGTTGCGGCCACGAAGAGGTCTTTATCTAGCTGATTGCATGGGAACACAGTTCCCACCCAAGGTTTGTTTGGCGCCACCCATTCGTTCCAAAGCCATATAAGTCTGAGGGCTGATGCAAAGCGTTGCAGGTCCAGAACACCCAGGCCACCCAAATCCTTAGGCCTGCAGACTCTTTTCCAGTTGACTTTGCATTTTCCCCCTGAGATGTTTTCGCCTCCCGCCCAGAGGAATTTTTTCCTTATTTTGTCCAACTCCTCTAAGGTCCCGTCTGGCAGTTTTAGAGATGTTAGGTGGTAGATGGGTTGTGCCGTGAGGACTGATTTCGTCAGACAGATTCTAGCGGCGGTCGACATCATTTTCCCTTGCCACGGGGCGAGACGCGATCGACATTTGTCCATCAGGGGCTGGATGTGGATTTTCTTGAGTCTTCCAACCACGAGAGGTAGACCAAGGTACTTCATTGGGAAGTTTGTGAGTCCCGCTGGAAAGATCCTAGTTATGCTGGAGAGATCAATGTTATCACACCGGATTGGGGCAATTTGGCTTTTGCTCATGTTTGTTCAGAGGCCGGTCACATGCCCAAAGTCGCTTAAGATGTTGGTGAGAGCTGTCATATCTTGGACACTTGGGTTCACGAATATGGCCGCATCATCCGCATAGAGGGAGGTTCTGAACCTGGGGGCTCTTCCTCGAAGGGGGGATAGATGCCCTAGCTCCGTTGCTTTCTCTAGAAGGTGGTGAAGTGGGTCAATTGCTAGAATGAAGAGCATCGGCGAAAGGGGGTCGCCCTGTCTGAGACCTCTTCCGTGTTTTATAGGCGATCCTGGGCATCCATTGAGGAGGATCTTTGTTGTCGAGGAGGCTAAGATGTTTGAGACCTATTTAGTCCATCTGGATGTGAAGCCTTTCCTCTATATAAGGTCGATTAGGTAATCCCATCTAACCGAATCAAAAACTTTGGTTATGTCTAGTTTCAGCAGGAGGGTTGGCATTCTTGTCTGATGGAATTTTCTCGTCAGGTTTCTCACATACATAAAGTTGTCGTGTATGCATCTTTTCTTTATGAAGGCGCTCTGGGCATGGCTGATCAGGGTCCCCATGTGGGGTTGCAAACGCAAGGCGAGCACTTTTGAAATTAGCTTTCCTATTCCATGTATGAGACTGATTGGCCTGTAGTCTCCAGCGCATTCTGCCCCTTCTTTTTTTGGTATGAGCACCACATTTGCCGAATTGAGGATCGCGAGGTTGTTGCTTCGCAGCTGGTCAAAGGAATGGATGACTGCCATGATGTCTCCTTTTATCGTTTCCCAACAAGCTTTGTAGAAGGCTCCGGTGAAGCCGTCCGGGCCTGGCGCTTTATCGCTAGGGGACTGCTTTAGCGCAGCATGGACTTCCTCTTCAGTAATGGGACCACTGATTGCAGAGCAGTTGAAAGTCGGTAGCTGCAGGACGTCCCAGTCGAGATCTTTTGAACGTGGGCCTGGGCGCGCCATGAAGGTCTGGAAGTGCTCTTTTAGAGCGGCAGCTTTTTCGCCGTGTTTTAATTTCCACATGTTTCCCACTCGTAGCCTCTGGATGAAATTTTTTCTCTTCATTGCATTCATCTTCAAATGGAAGAATTTTGTGTTTGCATCCCCCTCTCTGAGATTGGTGATTCGTGCTGCCTGCCTTCTGCGAGCTCTTTCAACGATCGCTAGGCCTATCACCCTATCTTTGAGGTTTCTTCTTAGCGCGAGTTCAGCTTGGCTGAGTTGCCTTGACTCTTGAGCTATATCGAATTGGAGAATAATCTCGAGCGCCATGTGGAGGTGCAGTCTCCCGTGCGATATTAGTTTCTTACTCCACGCTCTTAGTCTTATTGCCGTATTTCCTAGCTTGTGGAAGAGTATGTGATGTGCGTCATGGTGTGGTTGGGGGGCTGACCAGGCTTCTGTCACCACCTCCTGGAAACCTGGGAGCTGGATCCAGAAGTTTTCGAAGCGGAAAGTTTTCATGCGTGGGGCCTGCCTCTCCTTGTCCAGTTAGCATCAGCGGGCAATGGTCTGAGAGCGAGGTGGAGAGGGCATGCAGTAGGTGCTTCTCAAAGGTTGTGTCCCAACTAGCGTTGCAAAAGAAACGATCTAGTTTGACAAGGGTCGGGCTGTCTTGTTCGTTACTCCAGGTGTAACGCCTGTTTTGAAGTGCAATCTCCTTGAGCTCGCAAGCGTTGAGAGTTTCTTTGAAAATGCGCATTTGTCTGCGGTTGAGGTTTGCGTTATTTTTGTCTGAAGCTTTGTAAATTATGTGAAAGTCTCCGAGCACCAGCCATTTTGAATTGTCGGATGGCTTGATGCCTCGTAGTTCTCTCAAGAAGGTTTGCTTTGCGCTCTCCCTGGTTGGCCCGTAAACAATCGTGATGAGGAAGGTAGTCTGACATTCTTTTAGGGAGACTGTGGCCGAAAGTGAGTAGGTTCTCTGCACGAAGTCTTTGATATCAACAAAATCCTCATTCCAAAGGACTAGGATACCGCCCCTTGTTCCTAGTGGTCCTGTCGCCGGCTTGAATTGAAAAGACCGTAAGCGTCCCCCGCCAAGGGAGTTTACCAGCCTAGCGTCTATGTTGCTCATTTTTGTTTCTTGAAGACATGTGATGTGGGGTTTAGCCTCTTGGAGCGTCTCTCTTACTGTCGCTCTTCTAGCCGGCCTGTTCAAACCACGAACGTTCCATGAGAGGATATCGATGAGCGGATATGTCCTTGTGTCATTATTGTGTGTACAGAAACTACATATTGCTCTCTACAATGACAAGTACACTAGTTTGCACTGTAGTAGTTCAAAACCGTACCACAAGGGGAAAATGGGAGCGACAGATACCACTCCATCTCTGCCATGAAAAATCGAAAATTAGACCCGTTCTCCACCACGAGAAATTCCCTAAAAAATCTAGATTTTAAGTTCAATTCTCTGTACAACTTCTGCTGCATCTGCAGCTGCATGGTGGTGTCAAGCAAGTGCAGCCATTTCTGTTCCACTCAACCTGTTCCTTCTATTCTTTTCCTGTGAAAAAATTTTCCTGGGTAATTTCTGGGATAGGTTTATCAGAATTGCAAAATTGTGCACCGAGACAGAGAGGCTCCGCGAGGGGAAACGGGCGTCTTCGCGTCTGTTTTACTCTACCCCAACGACCACAAGCTGCTCCGTGCTCCCTCTCTGGACTCGCCCCATTTCCTCTCGCCGCCGGCGCGTCGGCGCCGCGCCTCCGGCTGAGGAGAATGCTGCCCCCCGCGCCCACCCGAAACCCGGGAGCCTGCAGGTTCATACCCCTCCTCCCACCAAAACCGCTTCTCTCTCCCGCCGCCGCCGCCGCCTCCTCCCGCGGTGGCCTCTGCGTCGCCGCCGCATCCCGCCGCGATTTCCTCCTCCTAGTCCCCTCCATCGCCGCGGCCTCCACCGTGCTCCAGTCCCTCCCGCTATCCGCCTCCGCCGCGGACGATGAGAAGCAGGCCGCGTCGCCCGCGCCGGGCCCTGCAGCGGCTCCGGCTCCAACCTCCGCGGGAGAGCCCGAGGCGGAGGCGCTGTCGAGGGTGTACGACGCGACGGTCATCGGGGAGCCGCAGGCCGTGGGGAAGGACGCGCGGCGGAGGGTGTGGGAGAAGCTGATGGCCGCGCGGGTGGTGTACCTCGGCGAGGCCGAGCTCGTGCCCGACCGCGACGACAGGGTGCTCGAGCTCGAGGTCGTGAGGAAGCTGGCGGCACGGTGCGCCGAGGCCGGAAGGAGCATCTCGCTTGCGCTCGAAGCCTTCCCGTGCAACCTCCAGGAGCAGCTCAACCAGTTCATGGACAGGAGGTCTTTGTTCTACACTTCTACAGTTGTACTTATTAGTCTAGTTTATCTAGCTGACTGACTGACTGACTATATACAGGATGGGCTCTTGTTGTGATTTATCTGTAGCTTTGGGTTTTTAGAGATTTGAGTCCTAATCGTTTCAAATTCAAGTGCAGTTAGTACTTGTCAGTCTGTAGTTTGTGTTGAGCTCTGAGATTACTTAGGCTCTATTAGATTGTAGCGTTAAACTTTGTGGAAACCTTGCCACAATACTAGCTAAAATTGCCTTGCAGCAACATCACCAAACAAATGTTGTACTGTAAAAGTTCCAACCGGCCACCCCAAATGGATTTTCTAGAATTGACATGTACCTACTACATTGCAAGCATGATGGCGGATGGCCATGAATTAATGTCTGAATGCTGCTTATGATAATATCAAGTGCACTTACCTTATGAAAATTCATTCTTTGCTCAGAATTGATGGCAACAACTTAAGGTTGTACACTTCTCACTGGGCACCAGAGCGCTGGCAGGAGTATGAACCCCTTTTGAACTACTGTCGTGATAATGGAGTCAAACTTGTTGCCTGTGGAACTCCACTTGAGGTAATCCATATGTTACATTGCCCCCAAAAAGTGCATGTGATCAATTCAGTTGTATTGCCATAACAGTATTTTTTATTGATCATTCTTATTTTGTAGACAAGTTGCAATTTAGTCATTTAATATTGATATTACACCATTCCAACTGGCAAGTTTTTTCTTGTATTTTATAGTTAGTCTAGTGTTTTTACCAACTGAATATGGGCCTGTTCTACACCTTTTTTTTTTGGCCCATGTCCAGAAAATGACTCCTATTATAACCCCCTCCACCCTCCTTTTCTCCCATGCCCAAGTAAATGTTCTGATATGCATTATGCTAAATATATGGTTTACTTTTCATCATTTACAATATTTGGTTGAAATACAATTATATAGTCCATTTTCTGGCTAGGTGTCAAGAACTGTCCAAGCAGAAGGAATTAGAGGCCTTTCAAAAGCACAAAGAAAGCTGTACGCTCCTCCAGCTGGCTCAGGCTTCATTTCTGGTTTTACATCCATCTCAGGCCGATCATTGATAGACAAGATTTCAGCAATTCATGGCTCTCCATTTGGCCCAAGCTCGTACCTATCTGCACAGGCAAGAGTAGTTGATGATTATACCATGTCCCAAAAAATAATGAAAGAAATTACTAATGGAGATCCTTCAGGGATGCTTGTTGTTGTAACTGGTTCAAGCCATGTTATATATGGTTCACGTGGAATTGGAGTCCCTGCTAGAATATCTAAAAAGATGCAAAAGAAGAAACAAGTTGTAGTACTTCTTAATCCTGAGAGGCAAGGTATTAGGAGAGAAGGTGAAATCCCTGTAGCTGATTTCTTGTGGTACTCTGCTGCCAAGCCATGCAGTCGAAATTGCTTTGACCGTGCTGAAATTGCTAGAGTTATGAATGCGGCTGGTAGGAGGCGAGAAGCATTACCCCAGGTATCACTCGCTCTTGCTCAAATATCTGTGGTGTTACATAACCTAATAATTGTAAATGCTGTGCATAGAGGTGTTAAGTCCAATGGAAAAGTATAGCTATTGGCAGAGAGACATATATTTGATGAAGAGTCTGTAAAAACAAGTGATTTTTTCATCGAATAGTCAATCGAACTCCTTTAAAAGTAATTAGTGTAAAAGATCTTGGTAGTTAATCAGTTTTTGTTTACTAATACAGCCTTTTCCCCCTCTTATCTCTAAGAATTTGAGCTAATGGTACATTCTGCTTTAAATTTATGACAGGATCTTCAGAAAGGAATAGATCTTGGCGTGGTTTCTCCTGAGATACTGCAAAACTTTTTTGACCTTGAGAAATATCCTGTTATGGCTGAACTGATTCACCGATTCCAAGTAAGCTGCCATCGCACTGTTTATCTTTTGCTCTTTTCCCCTTTACAGTTTTACTCGAGATCTCTATTTATTTATGTTAGTGGTTGACCAAAATGCTACTGCTTTGAAGTATATGCTCTCCTTAGTTATCAGAAAAAAAAGAGTCAATTGATGATGCTGGTATGTCGATAATAGAGATGTTCCATGGTTAAATTATAAAAAATGATCATTTTATGCAGGGTTTCCGTGAAAGGTTATTAGCTGATCCCAAATTCCTGCATAGATTAGCTATTGAAGAGGGTATATCAATTACCACCACTCTCATAGCTCAGTATGAGAAACGGAAAGGAAGGTTTCTTGAAGAGATCGACTATGTCCTTACTGATACAATTAGAGGTTCTGTTGTTGACTTCTTTACAGTGTGGCTTCCTGCTCCTACCATTTCACTCTTATCTTTAGGTGATAATGGTTCTGGTGAGAGTTTGGAGCTCCTCAAAGGACTTTTAGGGTCACTTCCAGATAATGCATTTCAAAAGGGTATTATGGGGCAGAGCTGGAACACAAACCAGAGGTTTGCCTCAGTGCTGATGGGTGGAATCAAACTTGCTGGTGTGGGATTCATTTCTAGTATTGGAGCTGGAGTTGCTTCAGATGTTCTGTATGCTGCTCGTCGAGTTTTGAGACCTTCTACAAGTGTTGAAACAGCGCGCAGAAGAACCCCCATATGGAAATCGGCGACTGTTTATAGTTGCTTCCTTGGAACATCAGCAAATCTACGATATCAGGTACAGAATAGCTCACCGCGATTATATCTGTATGTTTTTACTGGTGGTCTTGTGAACTCCCTAGTTCAGCTCATATGCTATTGATAGCTCACTATTGAATTTGCTTGACCGGTAATTTGTGATGAAAATAAAGGCAACTTAACATTTTCCATTCAATTTTGAGAATGATTTGTAACGTTGCCCAGTATATATGTTCAGGTCATTGCTGGTCTGGTGGAGCATCGCCTAGGAGAATATCTGATGGCTTACTATAATCAGCCGCTTCTTGCTAACTTGTTGTCCTTTGTTTCACGGACAATTAATTCATACTGGGGAACACAGGTAGACTGTTTCTTCACTTTTTATCTCCCCGTGATTTTTTCCATAGTTAAATTGTGTGCTCAGGCTGGTTAATGTATAGAGCAGAAATAGATAAGAGCTGCTAGATCTACAGTTATATAGTACTACTTCTGTTTTATATTATAAGTCGTTTTGATTTTTTTGTCAAGTCAAACTTCTTTAGTTTTGATCAAGTTAATAGAAAAATATAATAATATTTTTGATATAAAATAAAGAAACTATCAAAATATATTCAATGTTAGATTTACTAAATTGGTACTATAAGTGTTGCTATGTTTTTTTTATAAGTTTGGTCAAACTTGAAGTTTGATTTTAAAACGGTCAAAGCGACTTATAATATGAAATGAAAGGAGTATTAAATGGCAAGCATTCTAAAAAACTCCTATAAACATGCACTGGTGTCTAACCGTATATTTGTGCAGGGGATATGACTAGTTGAGATGAAGAGGGAAATTCTCATTATTCACTAGTAGTGTAGTAGTATAATACTACTAAGTAGTCCTTGATCAGCTTTTTGTTTGATAAAACATTTGTTAAACTCCTTCATGGACATTAATGAAAACCTTTCATTGATAGGATCAATCCCTGCAAAGTACTACTGTAGTCTCCAACTTCATATATATTACACAAGTTAGGACTTGCAATCTACCGTTTCTTTGCTGACACTTGTGCTTGATCGATGCAGCAATGGATTGATCTTGCACGGGCTACAGGCCTGCAAACTAGTAAGAAAGAGCTGCCATCTCCAGAGATTTCAAACCTACCTGACATGCCACTGTTAGAATGTGGCACAACAGAAGTACAAAATATGGATGATAGCAACAAGCAACAGCCAATGAAGTAACCGTACATAGCCAATGACTCCTTGGCCTGTTTGATTGTGGCCATTCAACACAGGGACAACTTTTGTTTTGATCACCCGATACTGTACAGGTATATATACGGGAAAGACTTCGTACGGCAGATTGAAGCTCGTCGATATTTTTGTTTCCCAATCTTTATGGCCAGGCCAATTTTAACCCTTCCAGAGTATATATTTGTACATCAGTGAATGAAACAAATCAAGTTCGAAACACGTAAACAATTACACGCAGGAGTTCCCTCTGAACACATCCTATTTACTCATTCTGAATCCAATGTTTTCTTGAGGATTGGCAGTTTGGCACGTGTCAGCCTTAATCGTTCTATTGGCTGGATTTTTTGTAACAAAGAAAGTATAGCTTCTGTCATCTGCATCAGCTATAGGTACACATAATCGAATCACATAATCAGGGCAAGGGTCCCTTTCAATCAAAGAATTTATGTAGGAATTTCATAGGATTCAAATCCTATAGTAAATTTTCCTATTTGGCCTTTTGATTCAAAGGATTGAAGCTTTCCAAATCCTATGAAATTCCTATGGAATGGCACATTGCATGTGGATTTTGGAGGAAATTTAGCAAGAGCTCCAATCTCTTGAAAAATTTCCTTTGAGTCTATCTCATCCGATTCTTGCGTTTTTCCTGCGCTCCAATCCAACGATCATTCATGTATTTTTCCTGTGTTTTGCAATCCTTTGTTTTACACTTCAATTCCTGTCAGAATCATATGTTTTTCCTATTTCTCCGTTTTTTCTACCCTACGATTCAAAGGGGCCCTAAAAGGATTAATGTAGAAATTTCATAGGATTCAAATCTTACAATAATTTTTTTTATTTGGTCCTTTGATACAAAGGATTGGAGCTTTCTAATTCCTATTAAATTCCTATGGAATAGCTTATTGCATATAGATTTTGGAGGAATTTTAGCAAGAGTTCTAACCTCTTGAAATTTTCTTTAATAAGTCTATCTCTTTCATTTGATTCTTGCGTTGTCATTCTTTTTTTTTTTGCGCTTTGCAATACTCCATTTTATACTTGTATTTCTATTAGAATCCTACTTCTTTTTCTTTTCCATTCCTCTCTTTTTTACATACCCGCGATTTGAAGGGGGTGGGATACCAGGATTGCACTATTCACCATCACACCAATTGTGCTACCCTGCTAATAATATTGGCTGGATATGATTGTTTGTTTGTCTATTGAGAGAAATGTTTCCAGCTTCCAAGCGTATTTCTTCTGGTTTACCCACTAATAATATTTCTCTCCAATTCCTAACGATATGTTTTGTTGCTGATACTTCCGTAGCAATGTACCATCATTTGCATTTTAACTTATCAGTCGTGGCCAAAATTTACATTTTAAAACTTAGTTTTAGTTTTGGAATTGATTTTGGAGTTTGTTTATCATAGTTTATTTTTCAGGTTTATTTCTTAAATTGCTAAAGGATTTTTTCAGGTTTATAGGAAAATCAAAGGAATTTTTCCTTTTCCACCAAGTTGTAGAGAGAATACGGGAAAATTTCGTTCCACTCATACCTCTTAAAAAATTCATATGGATTGATTTGTGCATACCTTTATATTTCTCCACTTTTTCTATTCCTATGGATAAAAATTCCTCCAAACCGAACACATCCTTAATAATTTATGGATGGAATATTTATATATGTATTATTGTCCGTTTAAAAGCTAATACTAGAAAATAGAGCATGTTTCTAAAAAGAAAACCTAAAATTAACTTTAAAATTAAGTTTCTGTATTCAATCATTAGCTATTTTTAATAAGCTAGCAAGCAATAAGAGACGAATATTCTACATTTCTTCAACAAGTGCTGCACTATGCAGCCATAGTACCCTTAGACATCTTTATGCTGATGCTCATAGCCATGAATCTAGCGGGGATCACCAATGCATATGGTGAAAGTGTTCCATATGGATGGGACCTATATACATAGACTTTAACAATAACGATTCTTACCACGCATATAAACAAGTTAGTATTAGGAGAAGTAGAGATAGATAATATTATTTATTTTATATGGGTAGTCCTCGTGTATATGGGTTTCTTTCGTTATTTTTTTATATAGACTAGTTCACAATGATAGAGGTGGCAAAATGAAATATTATATTACTATGTACTACTTTTGCACCATAATGTGGATGCCCTAACTTTGTGAGATGGTGATGTCTCGAGCATAAGTTCTGATTGTTCATCCAAGATTTCAAATACTTCCCCCGTTTCACCATGTAAGTCATTCTAGGCATATATATCTATCTAGATTCATTAGCATCAATATGAATGTGGAAAATGCTAGAATGACTTACATTGTGAAACGGAGGGAGTACATTGCAGGGCTTTTATCCTATCAATACTCAATACTACTCAAACTCGAATAATCAAACAAGACCACGTCCATCACCCTCCGGCTGTTGCGAGGGGAATCCAGTTCTCAAGTCCCAACCATCCAAAGCAGCGATATCCATCTCCAAATGGAATTCAGCAATATTCATCTTTTCCAAGAACCTAAATATGCTGCCTCACCATTCGATCTCTGGACCACCGAAAAACAATATCCAGATGAAGGCTTAGTTTGAACTTATAACAATATCCAATGGCCCTGTTCGTTTCCACTAAAATTTGAGGATAAACTTTTGTATTAAAATGTCACGTTTTTCAAACTGCTAAACGGTGTATTTCGGGCAAAAATTTCTATATGAAAGTTGTTCTAAAATGTCAGACTAATCCATTTTCAAGTTTATAATAATCAAAACTCAATTAATCACATGTTATTACTATCTCGTTTTGTGTGAAACACTTAATCTTCATCTTCAGGAGATTCAAACACCACCATTATCGAGCGGATTGAACTACATATTATCTACTTAATTATAAAAATAACTTAAATATTTTGATAAATAAACTCAGCAAACAAATAGTTTAAAACAAGTGATCCAAGCAATGTAGCACATGAAAATGTTGTAAGAAAGTGTATTTTTTTTAAAATGTGAAGCAAATAATCCATTTAAAAAATATGGTAAAGTCTTACAGGGCAAAACCGGTGATCCAAATATACATTAATTAATCCAATTGGTACCAGATACCCACACTTTAGCAGTTCAGCCAATTCAAGTGTAGAACCTTACCGAATAAAAGAAAAAAAACAGAGAGAGTATACATACTCGTATCTGTATTTCCTCCCAGCAGGGTTTACCAAACCGCGCGGTAATCATACAGTTACGGTATACCGTAACCTTTTTAATTTTTAAAATCATGATATACCTCACGATAATCATACGGTTACCGTGGTAACCACCAAACCGTGAGGCAGCGGTTACCCCACCCCAAGTCCATGCACTGCACGGTTCAATTGTACGACAGTACAAGTGTGAGTTTTGATCTGGGAGTAGTACTACTATGGCTGTGTTTAGATCTAGGGGTGAAAATTTTTACCGTGTTACATTGGATATACGGATATGCATTTGAAGTATTAAACATACTCTAATAACAAAATAAATTACAGAATCCACCTGAAAACTGCGTGACGAATTTATTAAGCCTGATTAATCCGTTATTAGTAAATATTTACTGTAGCACCACATTATTAAATTATGGTGCAATTAGGCTTAAAAGATTCGTCTTATAATTTACACGCAACCTATGTATTTAGTTTTTCTTTTTGTTTATATTTAATACTTTATATATGTGTCCAAACATTCGATATGACAGGGTGAAAAAACTTGCCGGGTAGGAGTATCTAAACCGGCCCCATATATGGTTTAAACAGGAGCACTTGATACTCAGGGTGTGTTTAGTTCATGAAAAATGTTAGAAGTTTGAATAAAGTTGGAAGTTTGGAAAAAAAAGTTGAAAGTTTATGTGTGTAGGAAAGTTTTTGATGTGATATGATGTGATGTGATGGAAAGTTTGGGATAGAGAGAAACTAGGCTGTGTTTAGTTTCTAAAATTGAGGAGAAATTTAGAGAAAGTTGGTAGTTTAAAAAAAAGTTGAAAGTTTATGTGTGTAGAAAAATTTTAAATGTGATGTGATGGAAAGTTGAAAGTTGGGAGAAGTTTGGTGTGAACTAAACCGGGCCTAGACACAGCCTCAGATCACATGATATACCCACGGCTAGCCAGCGTGACAGACGGGGCCAAACGCCGGTGCTCTATCCCGTCTCTGACACTTGCCAGGTTGGTTGCCCAGCCTGCCAGCGCCGGTGCCACATGTAAGACCCAGCAGTTTACTCCAGGCGATGCGGATAGAATAGCGCAGCGCCTGCCTGGCTCGCTGACCAAGTCGATGGATTCGACCCTCTTCGGGAGAGCCAACGGTGGATTTGATCCGAAATCCCGAATGAATACTCGTATTTCTGACGGGCTGGACGGATGCCGAGGCGGTCGGTGCCGGTACGGCAGGTGCGGTTGGATTAATGTACCAGCTCCCGGCGCCCTGCGAAGCTTCGTAGCTGCTTCGTCCCCAGCTGCGGGAGCTCTACCACCACCACCCCGGCGCACGTGAACGCTCAATGAGTCCATCTGTCACTCACGCCTCCGCTGCGTCGGCCTGACAGGTTAGAGGAGGATTAGTAGTAATAATAGTACTCTATACGCCAAATTGAAGGTTTGATCCATGCACGTATCTGGATTCTGGACGTGGGGGGTAGCGGCTAGCCGCACGTAGATGGCACGAACACGGTTACGCAGCTGTCACGGGGCGTGTGCCCGTGTGGGATCTGGACGAGGAGATCGATCATGCGCCCCCGTACAACGGGGGTTGCACGGGATCCGGCTCAGTTGGGACGACGTACGCACGCAAGATTACGGTCGGAATTCCGGACGGAAACGGGAAAATCTCGCGTCGCGTACGTACACGGCGACGTGATGATGTGCGTCTCCAGATCCCGGCTGCTCCCCCGCCCGGGCCGCACGCGTGCCCCGCGGCCTGAAGAGCCCCGAGTCCTGGGAGACCCGCCCGTGCAGCAGCAGCGCGTGCGCTTGGGCGCTTCGCGCAACAACCAGGCGAGGCAACTAGGCAAGTGGTGGCGCACGGTTGGTGAGCGGGGGTGCAGCGCTCTCGGTGCCCGGGGTTACTGTGGATTTGGGCGGTTTGGCGAGGGGGATATGCACCCGGTTTGCTTGCACCGTCGCACGGTCGCCGTGCCGTGCCTTGCCGCCACCGTGCAGCAGCAGCAACAGCCACACCCGGACTACGATCGAGTTTAGGCCCTCTTTGTTTAGGCTTATAAGCCAACTTATAAGTCCAAAAGTCTAAACCAAAATAAACAAGCAGCTTTTTTATTTAGCTTTTTTGAAGCCATAAGCCACTCTAACACTATTTTAGTTCCTAGCTTTTTTTTCCAAACTTCTAATTTTTTTCATCACATCAAAACTTTTCTACACACGTAAACTTTCAACTTTTTTCTTCAAACTTTCAATTTTAGTCAAACTTTTAATTTTAACGTGGAAACACAGCTTACGACGGAGCGTCCCGACGTTTTTGGGATTCCTACAGCCTGGGGAATGTGAGAATGTTATCGTGGCATCTTTTGGCTGAAAATTTTGTTCCTAGCTTCTCCATTCGTGCCAGGTATGTTTGGAATTATTCCTTGTTGCGCGTACTATTTCGATGCCATCTGTTACTGACAATGCTGTGAAATTTAGCTCTGTTTTCTTTTCCCGTTAAGTTACTATGTTCAAGATCAAGGCGGTCCTAACTGCTACGGCTGTTTATTTGTTTAACTCGAATTGATAATAGGGACCTGATAACCTAATGTCTTCCTCGAAAGAAAAGGAAAGAAAATTAAGAAACCAATGCCGTCTTGATAAAAGAGAAGCTCAATCTAGCTACTTTTCCCATATGATATGTATTCCGTTCTATGGAGGTGGGTGCATACAACGATCTAGTTGGTGCTTGAGATTTTTCAGATCTCTACCAGTAAAGATTTTCTTATATTTTTTAAAAAGATCTGATACATCATGAGGAAGTGGCAAAAGGATCTGATACATCATAAGGATGAGGCAAAAGGTGGCGTAAAGTGGCAAATTCGTAAGGAAGTGCCAAAAAGAAAATTCGGTAATCGCCATATTCATCATAAGAACATCATGTGATTTAATCTGCGCACTCTTGAATCTTGATCATCCTCTTCCCCATGCTATTTAGCCATTACTAGGATTTAGGAATGTTCTCCCCGAGAATCATTACAGATAATGCAAGGGGGATTATTAGTGCTAATCATTGCAAAGTGCTGTTTCGTGGCAACTTCCTGAGTAAGACACAGGACCATGACCATCCTGATATCCCAATATTTCAAATAATTTGTGTAATGATCTAACACTCTGACATCTAGTAGGTATTTTGATTGCTAGTGAAAATTTTAGTATAGATACCTCCAAAGGAATCTATGGGAAAGCAGAAAACACGTATCCAGTGAAGCAAAGCACTAAAAAAAGCTTAAACGAACCCTGCATGGCCCAGAGAACATGATGCACTAGTGCATTTCTTTGGCCTACAGCCTACATATAGTTGAGAAAAAAAATGCTTGATGTATTTCATTTCGTTGGTTTTGCTAGATCCACACTCCCAAAGAACATTGCAAAGGAAAAAAAAATCTCGCTATTCTTTTTTTTTTGAAAAATCATTTTCATTTTTGAAAAGGCAAAAATCTCGCTCTTCAGCTGACAAAACACAAACAACTCTTTATTGGTGAACTCAATTGTAATTTAAAATTGATTTACTACCATATCATGTTTGCTGTCCATGAAGCTTAAGTATATGGTATATTTACAAATAATATTATAAATTGAACCAAAATAATTACCCTTGAAGAATAACATTGTTATGGCACATTGCCATTTATTAGATGATTCAACATGCCTGCAGACTGAAAAAAAAACATTTGCATGTTTTTTTATGGAGTATAACAGTATGAATTTTCATTCAAACATGCCATAAATTGTTTGTCATGGTATTGTAAAAGTCACTCTGAATTCAGTAAATTGATAGTGTGCTGAATATTGTTTCTAAATATTATGTTTGTTAGTAATACATTACTGCAGTCGAAGAATCGTAAACAACTTTCAATATAAGAATTTCCTTTACTAGAAGTATTTTTCGGTCCTTCGAAGTTACATTTACCTCAAAATGTTACTCTAATCAGGAGGTTTATTCCTCTTCGTGGATCGAGTTATTGAACATACTAATTGACTCTCAGGGAGTCAAGGATCATGAAATACTCATAGGATAAACTAAAATCATATAAATTTTCTTTGGAGTGAGAAACCATAAACCTGTGAACCAAAAAGAGCGTGTCGTTTTGGATATTGAAATAGAAATTAGTAATCAATGATTTATTTTTTATTTTGGAAAAGGTAATCAATGTTTTATTTTGAAAACCCTATAAATAAACAAACAATTTGTTTTCAAGATCGAAAAGAGTATAAAGAAACATAATACTCCACTTGTATTAGGAACATGTAAATCTTATAGTCCAAACCGTGTAACACTTGTGTGTAAACGTAGCATTGCTCTATTTAATAACCACCGAGATAGTTATGATTTGTGATGGCGCCCCATCTCCACTTGGCGCGCTATATATACGCACGGCTAGTCAGCCTCCTGTGCCACTCCCATCAAGCTCACAAGAAAACCAAAACAGCAACCAATCAACAAGCGATCGAGCACCTTCGCCGCCGTTGAAGACGACGACGACGACGACTCCGGCATGGGCAACAGCCTGCGGTGCTGCCTGGCCTGCGTCCTCCCCTGCGGAGCGCTCGACGTCATCCGCATCGTCCACCTCAGCGGCCACGTCGACGAGTTCAGCTGCCCGGTCACCGCCGGCGCCGTCCTCGCCGCTCACCCCAACCACACGCTCACCACCACGTGGTCCTCCGCCGGCGTCGGGTGCCCCACCAAGAAGCTCGTCATCGTCTCGCCCGACTCCGAGCTCAAGCGCGGCCGCATCTACTTCCTCATCCCCTCGGCGACCCTGCCGGCCGACAGGAGGAAGAAGAGCCGGCAGAGCTCCAACAAGAAGAGCAAGCGGCCGAGCCACCACCATCACAAGAGCAACGGCGCGGCGACGGCCGCGAGCACGGCGGAGCAGGACAACTACCTGAGGGAGCTTCTGTCCGAGAAGACGGCGGCGTCGGGTGGCCAGCGGAGGCGGCGGAGCGGCAGTCGGGTCGGCGTGTGGCGGCCGCAGCTCGAGAGCATAGTGGAGGAGCAATCGGATTAATTAAGGAGAGCTCGAAGAGCAATCTTCTTTTTCCACTCATATATATTCTTTTGGTTTTCTTTCTGATTTTCCGATGTGAATACCACGAGAGAGAAGGCATTTCCGGTTCTCTCACCTTCAATCCGTCGACGCATGTATAAACATGTCCGGGTTTGAGCGGTTTTTAGCTCGGGAGATGAGGGGAAAACGGTGACGGAATAAATGTAAAAAGAGCCCCAACCTGTACAAAGAGATTTGGTGGGTTCATTCAAGCTTTCTAAATGGAAAAAGGGCTTCCTTTTCTTAAAATGCTGAAGGGTGAAATTGAGTTTGACAATAACGAGAGTATAAAGAAATGAATTAAATATTAAAATATTGATTTAAAAAGGTTTCTAAAGAAATTTTGATGAAAATTTATTGTAAAAAGTCGTACATTTACCTATACGTAGTGCTAATCAAGACAATAGGCGAGTCCGGGGAGGGGTACAAGGGAGCATTTTGAATTCCATTCAAATTTATGCAACTTTTCACTCATCGAGGATGAGGTGCCCTAAGTGGGTTTTTGTTTGGAGAAAATGAGCTCCTCCAAAAATCCAATTCTATGCCTGGCTTTTAGCGAAAGAGCACCTCCCCACGAAGGTAAACCTTCACGAGAAGAAAATTGTGCAGATACCGATCTGTGAGCTCTGCAATCAGGAGGATGAAACAACTTTCTACATCTGCATACAATGCTCCTTTGCTCGCTCCTTCTAGCATGCAATACAGATTCAACTGTCGATTACCAGCATGATTGATTTAGTGAGTCTGCAACGGCCGCCAAATCTCCCCTGAAAACACTTCCAAGTTTTTTATGTTCTTTGTTTTGGGGGCCTTTGGAACATGATGTTGTGTTCCACGGGATGCAATCTTTGCTGAGGATATTAGTGACGAACTGCCTAGAGGACACCACTATCTTGGCGGAACGTCTTAATAGCGATGGTAGAGTGTTTAATTTGTTTCATCATGGAAGGAAACTCTTTCCTCTTATTTAAGATAAGTTAGACTCTAATAAACTGTCTAGTCCCCCCTCTTATGAAATTCAAGTGGGGAAACTCCCCTGACCTTTCTAAAAATATTTCTGATTTAACAAGGGAAATGACTTTAAGGGAAATTCGATGCATGCTATTACAAATTTATTATTTTAGGAAAATATCATTACTATTCCCGTTCAAATTACCTTTTTTATCTGGAGAAATTTTTGGTACTTTGATCCGTACAAGATCCATTCGACATTTTGAACGCGCACATGAACATAACAGTCAACTCAATCACCTTTTGAATGATCCAGCCTGTGTGTGTTGTATAGCACCGCGGTAGCATTATTTAAGTGAAGTCAAAATGCTAACCATTATTGGAGATGTCATTTCAAGTTCTCGACATTAATTAGGCATTGTAAGCTAGCAGCGCGGCACTAACATGTGTGCTAGTCCCACAACTGATGACTCCAAACAGGAACTCATCATCTTCAAGTTGTCTAGCTTGGTGTTTACTCCTGCATCCTACTCCACTGGCTCATGCTTCTTCGACCTTTTTGGGCATATTAGCTGCTCATATCTTGTATAGAAATAGTCAAGTCAATCTCTTAGCTGTACCTTGGACAAAAATGCTCCAGTACCTGTTACTATTTCAACCCTACTATAGATTTTATGGATTCGGATCCTCTGCATTACCGCAGAGGAACACTGTAGCTATAGTAATATATGAGGAGAACAGTGTTCCAATGCACACAATAGTGATGCTACAGGGGTGATTCACTGTAACTACAGGGATGACAGTACTGCAGCGTCACTGTTTAGTACTGTGCAGATTTACTGTATCGCCTTATCTTGTCCATTCGTCCTCGATTGGACGGTCCACAGTTCTCCTAATGCCGGGCACTGTAGCACCTCTGCATTTTCTCCTCCACAGCAGATGATCCGAATTCAGATTTTACTCCTTTGATTCATTATGTGTCTTTCCATAGGAGATACAGAATAGCATTGTTGGATGTAAAGTTTGATGTTTCTAGAAATCGACAATGGGAAAAAAGAGGTAGCTCACGAGACTTAGTGGATATGTATGAGTAAAGTAGATAACAATTTAGACAAGTTCATGCCTTCTCGATAAAAAATAATATCCTATTCCTGTTTCGTGATTGTATATGTCGCATGTTATATTGATCCGACGATTGAGTTATGGATATACCTTTAAAGGACTCTTTGCTCATCTTATATAAGTTGGGAGGCAAGATTATAATAAGAAAAACATAGCAGGAGGTCATTAGTTTTCTTATCTATTACTCCCTTGGTCCTATAAAAAAAAACTTCTGGCTACAAATCTAAATATAGGCTATGTTCAGATTCATAGCCAGAAGATGTTTTTTCAGATAGAGGGAGTACATGATAGTACATAGCCCAAACTATAAGCCATGCCGTATTACTTAAGGCAATGTTAAACTCAAGTCCGAGTCTGTTTACATAATTAATACGGGATTGCTATCTGTCTTGCGACAGATTTTGGAGTCCCATATCATGCAGATTTGTGAACGTTGGATTGTGTCAAGATTCGTGCCTTTGTCTAATGTGGATAGACTTTTTTGTTGTTTCGTGGGCTAGTGCAGTTTGAGTTGGATTCTTGTTTGGGCTGGATCCCCGTTTGGGTTTTGGTTTGGGCTTTATGTGGGTCCCACTGTACTGTTCATTTTTACTGTAGATTTCGAATTGCGCGCCTCCGACACAGAGAGAAAATTTCGGACAGAGGAGAGAGAGGCAGAAAACGCAACTCAGCTCTCTCTCTCTCTCTCTCTCTCTCTCTCGTTGACTCCGCCTCGGCGACGGGTTGGCGATTCCGACCATCGTCGGCGTTTCGCCGGCGAAGTTTGGTTTCCTTGCTCCAGTGAGTTTGTGCTTTGGTGTGTGCGTTCCCCTGCTTGTGCTTTTGCTTTTTGCTCGGTTGAATCGTCTCCTTTAGTTTTTGTTTGAGTTATGTTTGATTTCTCCTTTGTATTTTGTGTAGGTTTCCTTGGCGAAGTGGTGGGGGATTCCTGCTGTCGACGGCATCTCGGCGGTGAAGTGTCGATCTGCACTTTCAGTGAGGTTTTTGTGCTTCTGCTTTGTTGTTTCAAGTTTTGGTTTAATCCTCTCCTTTGTTTTGGTGTGCAGGATTGGATCTGCTTTAGTTTGCTTTTTGCTCGGTTGAATCTTCTCCTTTGGTTTTTGTTTGAGTTATGTTTGATTTTTCCTTTGTATTTTGTGTAGGTTTCCTTGGCAAAGTGGTGGGGGATTCCTGCTGTCGACGGCATCTCGGCGGTGAAGTGTCGATCTGCAGTTTCGGTAAGGCTTTTTTGCTTCTGCTTTGTTGTTTCAAGTTTTGGTTTAATCCTCTCCTTTGTTTTGGTGTGCAGGATTGGATCTGCGTATTTGATTCAGTTTTTGTTGTGGAGATTTGTTTTTGGCTTATAAGGTGAGTTGTTTTCACTGATTTGAATTTTATTTTGGTGGAGATTTGTGTTCTATTCATGTGGATTTGATATGTTGTTCGTAGATTTGGTTAGTTATGGGGAGTTCCTATACATCATTTGATTTTGACCTAGTGACAAATGAAGCAGTGATGATTTGTTTGGATTATGTGATGAGTATTTTTAGTAGTGATCTTAGTTTTTGTTCTCTGAAATATTTCAGTCTAGTAAGGGCCTTGTGCTTCAAATTATAGTGTATAAGCAGGTTGATGCTCTGATCTAGCTTTGGGAATCTATGAGAGCAGAAAGCTATGCTATGAAGTAACTGAATATTTTTGGTTATTGCCCTGTTACAGATATGTTTATCATGTTAAATTATTTTATTGTGGTATAGTTCTGTTGTTTTGTAAATTTGGTATATGTTATTTTTAGCATTTGAAACTTGCAGCATGTGCAGAAGTTTGCATGTTTGTGTGACTGAGTGTTGATATACAGATTTGAAGGATGCTTGAGTGTGGCCTGCTTTTGTGATATTTTGTTTGACTGTGTAGGTCTATCATTTAAAAAAAATCTGATTGTATTTTAGCTATTTGTAGTTTTAAGAATTTTGGTAGTTTTATTAAGTAGGTACCATACTTGTTTTTAAATGGAACTTTTGTCAAGGGTGTGGGGTGGTATTTGCAGTTGCTGTTTGATTTGCAGTAGGTGTCCTGTGAGTTTAATTTGTTCCTTCAGCAAAAAGTATGCCTACACATGAAGCATTATGCATTATTAATGTTTTTTATATATATTCTGTAGAACTGTATTTGATTTGGTGGGAAGTATTTATTTATAGTTCTGAATGTTCACTGATGTAATATGATTGCATTTTAGTGATGTACTAGTTTAAACCACTTGATACGCAGAATTTTGTAGTCATTTATTGTTTTTTTGTTTTTGCCAGATGATGATACATATGATTTCAATTAAGCAAATCAAAGTTCTGCACGTCATCAGGCAAGAAAATTATTCATTCTAAGTGAAAAGAATGATTAAATTTCTTGTCTGATGATGTGCAGAGCTTTGAGGTGTTTTTTAAATATCTGATGGCATTTTATTTTTTATTGTATATTTCTTGGAAGTATGAATGATAATTAATATCTTAATCTGATTCAGATGGTTAATTTTGTTTAATGCAAAAAAGCACACAAAGACCTTTGGACTTGGTGAATCATTTTTTTTATTTGATGCAAATATAGTGTTTTTGATATTTTGTATGTCAAGCATGATGCAAGTGTTCTGTGTTGATATTATGTACAACTATAAATGAATTGGTTGGTATTATTATTTATAGTGTTGAATGTTTAGTGATGTGGATTCAATTCATCTTTTGTTTTTGTTGTATAATATGTAGATGCCTCGTGTTGATAAAAGAAAAAAGGCTGCCAAGGCTGTTGTTATTTCCTCTGATGAATCTCATTATGATGATTCTGAATCTTCTGAGAATTTTTTTGATGGTGTTTCTAAGGTTTTGTGATAAATGCTCTTTTTCATTATGTGCTTTTTTATTTTTTGTATGTTCCATTTCATTTATGTATTTATGCCACATATTTATTTTTCTGCTTTGTTAACAGTATACTGATTCTTCTTCTGATGATAACATGGAAAAGATTTTGTTGAAAATATTCAAGAAACAGGTAATTTTTTTGTGATTTAATTATTATTATCTTTTCATTATGTTTATCACTCAAATATTTTTTAATTTTTCTTGTAGATTGCTAAAAAAATGAAAAAGAAGTTTATCAGTAGTTCAAGTGATGTTTTTCGGAAGCATAAGGTACCTAAATTTTAGTTTATTTTTTCCTTTTGTGTTTTAATTTTAGGGTTATTAATAAGTTTTTGAAATTAATGTACCTTGTTTTTAAAATTTTGATAGGCTAAGAAAGCGAAAGGAGTTGTTAAGAGTGATGGTTCATTTTCAAGGTTTTCTGCCAAGTATTTTCGTCGGGTTGTTTCATCGTTGTCTCCACATCAGATGTTTGTTATTGAAAAATATGGTTTCAAAAATCTTCTGTTGTTTGATAGCGGTGGTATTCCCAAAAAATTTGCTGCTTGGATTTCTAGTAAGGTTGATCTAAAAACATCTGAAATCATCTCGAAAGATAGAGCGATTCCTATTACAGTTGAGTCTTTTAGAGATATCCTTGGACTCCCTTTTGGTGGCTTAAGTTTTGGGAAAGGTTATGATGAAGGAAAGAATTTCATCCTTTCAAAGTTTGGAATCAGTTCTCTGACTTCTGTTAGATATTTTGGGGATTTGCTGATTGAGCAGAAATAGTTGTCTGATGATGAAGTGATAATATCATTTTTGATTGTTGCGTTGGCTTGTTTCATCTGCCCAAACTCTTCATTGTATCCTAGTGTGAAGTACTTGACAATTTTTGAAGATTTGAATCTTTTGTCATCTTATGATTGGTGCAAGTTTGTTTATGACTGGTGCATGAATCGCATAAAGAAATTCCAAAAGTCAAAGAACTTGGGTGGTTGTTTGTACTATTGGGCTGTAAGTTTTCTTTGTATTCTTTTTATTCATTTTTGTTACTTTTAATTTTTTGATGTTATCTTGTATAATAATCTTTGAAATTTTATTTTTTTTATTAGGTTTCGTATCTTGATACTGTTGATTTTGGTGAAAGAAATGTGCCAATTGGTTTTCCTCGAATGTCTGTTTGGAAAGAAGGAATGATAAAGAGGTATTCTGACTTTGATAAGATAGATGATGATACTTTTGGACTGAGGCCACCAAGAGTTATTTGTTCTACATCTAACTCATAGGTATTTTGTTTTTAGTTTTGTATTAGGTATTTCTTATTTTCTGTGTTTAATGTTTGCAATTTATCTGTTTAGTAGTTAAATCAACTTATATCACCTTCATGTTTGATTTTTAGTCTGCAGCTGCACTTGATGAAGCATTATCATTTCGTCTTAAGCTCAATTCTGTTATTGGAGAAGCATTACCTAGTTATCTCAAGGACATGATTTGTACGATGCTAAAAGATCATTTATTTTATCTGAGTATGTTTTATTTTTATTAACCTTTGTGCTAACAAAACAAATTTTCAGATGTTGACAGCTATGTTCCTTTGGAGAATGACTTACCAGATAATGTTCCTCTTGCTGTATGCATTTAGTTAAAGTTTATATCTTCAGATTATTGCATAATTTATTTGTAACAAATTGTTATTATGTCTTTTCTACTGCTTTTTTATTAGGGTAATTTTGATAATGCTGGTGATTTCAATTGTGCTTCTGGTTATCTTCCTTCAATGAATACTGGAAATGTAAGTATATATTTGACTTCAATTTGTTTATATTTTGCTTTATATAGATTTTACAAGTGTTTGAGTAAGCATATTTTTATATATCAAATTATATTAGTTTTGCTTATCTGAAATTTAGAGGTCTTAGCTAAATGTTTATTGTATTGATCTAAATTACAAGGAATAATTTTGAGCCATTGGCATGTTAGTGCTGCCTAGCTATTTTATAATGCTTTTTTTATGTTTTCCAAGCAATGAACTTATTATATAGCATTTTTTTTAGGCTTCGACTTCTGTTGTTGATGAT
Organism: Oryza glaberrima; assembly: GCF_000147395.1. Classification (NCBI taxonomy): domain Eukaryota; kingdom Viridiplantae; phylum Streptophyta; class Magnoliopsida; order Poales; family Poaceae; genus Oryza; species Oryza glaberrima. The sequence goes on along the minus strand of NC_068326.1, from coordinate 32,411,004 downwards.
GGCATTGCTGAGAGCTTTGGTGATGGTAAAATTAACAATATGAACTATTAATTTCAGTTTTTTTTCCTACAATGCAATTTTTTAACAATGATTTTTCTTGTTTATTTATTGATCTTTAGGTCAAGCATTAGTTACACCTGATGTTGGTTATGCTAAAAACTTTAAGAACTCTTCAGATGAAAGATTTAGTGGTATGTATTTTTATCTTTGCCAAAAAATTTTGTTCTTTTAAAATTTTTGTTTATTTACTCATCTATGTTTTAAACATTTGCAGCGTCTGCTATCGCAACTGCAGCTGCAGCTGTGAAGCATGTTGCAATTAAATTTAAGTCTAGGTTGCCCCAATTCAATGGATCTGAAAATGTGGATCGTGCTGTTGATATGTTCAAGCCTTCATACAAGAATTTATTTCCTCAAGATAATGTTTGTGATTCAGTGGCAAACAAATCTTTTGATATGGAAGGAAACAGATGGAAATGTAACTCCTTCATCCAGCCAAGTAATTATTTTTGTCTTTTGTTCCCTTTGTTATTTATTTTACAATCATTAGTTGATAATTTATTTATATTTCTTATGTTTGTCAAAATAATTGCAGGCTGGTATTTCATTTCACTCTGTTGAAGACACTCCAGAAGAGTTAATTCAAATCAAACATAACCGTGAGGGAACTGCTAGGACTCCTAACAGTGGAATCATCAAAAAGAGGGTGTTTGAAGACTTAGTAGTAATTGTTTTCTTTGTATTGTCATTTAATTTAGAGTTGTTTTAGTGTTATCTATGTTACTAATGATATTGTAATATTTTGTGTTTGCAGAACTCTCCTGATTTAATCATTGTTGGTGAATCTAAATTTCATGATCGTTGCAATAATATGACTGCTCAAAGTGATCTGATTTATAATGCAAGCATTCTGCCTACTAGTACTGCTCATCATGCGAGTTCGTCAGGTGGAAAAATTCCCCCACATGGCCCTAGAAGAGTTCTTGCTAATGCAAAGTACACTAGTGATCCATTTGTTGAATTGCATCGCCGTTTTCCAATTTCTGATGTTGAAAATCGATACTACATTGCTGTTTGTCGTCTTGCAGATAGTTCGAAATGGCACAGGTGAATATTTTTTGTGATTAATTTTTGTGGTTTTTATTTATTTGTATGTTTACTTATTTTCATATATTATTTTCTTGCAGTTATGATGCAGTAAATATCGACAATGTCAAAGCTAATTTTTACACTTTTGGACATTCTTTGAAGAAAAGTGGTCATGTGTGACCCTCTGTTATGGCTGTTTTTTTGTAGAGTGATGTTTCAAAATAATCACCCATCAAAATCAAAAAAGAATTACATTTTTCCATCAATTGGTATAAGTATCTTAAATTTTTTTAGTCTTGTGCTAATGCTTATATTTATTTGTATTCAGTCTATTTTAAATCTTTTGTTCTTTTAAATTTGTTAGGAACAACTAGTGGTTGACCCAAGTTTTGCTGATGCTGAAAAAGTTCAAAAATCTTTTGAAGGTGCTGCAAAGGCTAGGAGATTGGATTTGTGTGATATGGTATTATTATGTAATCCTTACTATATCTTAGTATTATATATTTCTCTATTTATTATATGTTTTTTGATGATGATTTATTTTTGCAGCTTTTTTTCCCTATTCACTACCAACAGCATTGGTTCTTGTTCATTGTTGATGTCAAAGATAGAATGTTTGTTTTTCTAGACTCTAAACATGAGGAACATTCTGAATTTTATGAAAACCTGAAGACTTTTGTAGTAAGATCTTTGAACTAGAAGTTTTCATTATTATTAGTTGATTTGAATGTTTAAACAAGTAGTAATGATAATATTTGTTTGGCAGGTTGACAATTTTCAGAACTTGTGGAATAAGTTTGTTGGTAGTTCTTTGGATTTTAGTGTTTTCAAGACTGTTTTTCCTCCTGTCCCTCGTCAAGATTATGAGTATGTTTTCTATTCATACTTGTTTTGTTTACTTGTTTTATTTTCTTTTCAAAACAATAGAAACATGGTTTCTTTATTTGTAGGTCTGATTCTGGAGTATTTGTTATGAAATTTATGGAAATTTGGTCTCCAAGGATTCTTCTTCCTAATGAGTTCTCAAAGCAAAACATCAACAATATCCGAGTGAAATATGTAAACCAGATCTTTTTTTCATGCAAAGAACAAAATGCTTCATACTGAAATCGAAGATGCTATTCTTAATTGGTTTAATCCTGTAAGTTTTAAATTTTCAATATAACATGTTATTTCATTATTAAATTAGTGATATATGTTAGTTATTTTTGTTTTTTGCATTTTTCTTGTAGGAGAAATTTGCTCGTCAATAAGGCGCTTGGCTGTACTTCTGTCAGCAGTTTATCCATGTTTCAGTTAGAATCAAACAATTCATTGTATAGGACCAACATTGTGTTGCAGTGAGAATATGTCTGATAAATAGTAGTATATGATTTAGCTATTACATAGTGTCAAGTTTGTAAAAATATCTTACAAACAGTGCCAAACATTGAACTTGCAGAGACAAATTACATGTCTGAAAATTACTATGTATATATATACTATATAAATGTCTTGCTATTCTAAGTCTTGCTGCTAATGCTTGATTTTGACTTTGCTTTTCTTATTTGCTTTGTTTCTTCCTGCCGGTTCAAAGCTTCTTCAGTTTTCTTTTTACTTGGAGTTTTTAATTTCTTCAACATGTTGTCTTGAATCTTTTCCTACAAGCATTTGCATTGGTTTTTACAAGGTTAGTAATTTAATGTGGTCTTGTTGATATGTACAAAAATTGAAAAAACAAAAAAAAATTTACCTTTACCTGTTCCACTTGGTTTTTTGTTTTCCTTTTTTTTTCTTTGCTAAATTGAACTCTATGTGTTTCAATGGGCAGCTTGGAAATGTGTGATCTGTTCTTCCACAGTGACTGCAGTGATTCACATGTTTTTCTTCTATTTGTTCCCTAATAGTTTTGTATCGCTGTTGTGGTCTTCCCTTTGATTTTGCTATCTCTGGATCCAATATCTGAAGTTCATTAACTACTGTATTTTCTACTTCAACATGATCAACTTCTGAAGCTGAATTTGCATTGTTCTGGTTTTCTGTACTGCTTTGCTGTTGCCTTGTCTCTTCTGGACTCCTATTTTTCCAAGCTTTATCAATCATATCAAATTGTTGCATCATGAACTCATATGATTCAGTTGTTTTGGCACCTTTTGAAGCAAATTCAGCACTTCTTCTTGAGAGGATATTGAACCTGAGAGTTGATCAGTTTGAAACAGGTATGATATGATTGCCAGATTTCAGTTTTGATGTTTCTTCTTTTTTTCTCCATCTCTGAATTATATATTTGTCTGGTATACTGCTGAGGTTGTTGTGGAGCATAACTTTCAAGATATGTGAACACAGTAATCCATCCTTTTGGAACATTGCACAGATGCAACTGAAATCTTCCTTCTCCAAGTCTATCATAACAAGGTACTTTCTTCGTCTATACACCTCAATTGTCTGATTCAGAGCTATGAAAACTTCATAGGTTTTGAATTAGTCCATCTCATTGAGTTGTAGTCTTGTTGTTTTTTTAAGTTGCACCTGGAACTTCTTGAATATTTTGGCATTATAGAGTTTGACTGCTTGTAACTCTATGTAGTAATGAGACCATAGTCTAGTTGGCCTTTTTGTTCTAGACTCATGATCATCCTGCTGCACTAAATTTGGAATAGTGTCCATCACAATTGCATACTTTGTCAAGAAACTAGTAATGCTATATTGTGGCCCAACATCTTGTTTAAATCTTGAGTTTGTTCCTTCACTTAAAGCTGTACTTTGTATGAATGGACAGAAATTTGTCTTGAAATAGACAGGTATAAACCTTTTTCTGATTGACCACATATGTGTCAAGAAATGTATGTGTTGCAAGCCATATCTCTCTATCATATCTTTCCATAGATACTCAAACTCTTCTTCAGTCACTGAGTTGTTGATAATGTCATCATATTCATCATAAAGGTTTTCCTCTTTCTTGAATAAATTGCCAGATGAATTCCAAGCCTTTTTGATTATATGAAAGAAGCAGTTTCTGTGTGTTGTCTGTTTGAAAACTTGAGCTATTGCTGATTTCATTGCCCCGTCTTGATCTGTTATAATGGTGCATGGATGTTTGCCTGACATAGCTTTGAGAAATGTATTGAACAACCATACAAAAGTCTCTGTTGTCTCATCATGTAAGAATGCACACCCAAAAATAATTGTGTTGCCGTGTCTTGAGATACCCACAAAGGGTGAAAATGGTAGTTTATATCTATTAGTCATGAAAGTTGTGTCAAAACTGACACAATCACCATATTTCTCATACCAATCTCTTGACCTACCATCAGTCCAAAACAGATTTCTGACTTTTCTATTCTCATCCAAGTCTATTTCATAGAAGAAGTTTGGATCTTTCTCTTGTTGTCTTCTGAAAAACTCCAATGCTTGCATCATGTCATTGCTACTAGTTTCTCTGTTTATTGATGTTCTCACATTGCTTATGTCTTTCTTGGTGTATGGCAGTGCTGTCATTCCTCCTCTTAAGGCTGATAGGATCACTATCATATGTCTAGTTGGTATATGGCATTCATTCAGTGTCCTTATGAGCATTTTTTTCTTCTGTTGACAAATATTTATGAGATCTAAGGAACCTTGCTTCATTTTGAGGGCTTAGCTCATGGTTGTGGTCCAAGTCTAATATTGAAATGTGCCATATAGAATTTCTTTCAGATATCACCAATGTACACTTACAATCTGTGAGAATGACCTGATTTGTATTCCTCTTTGAAACAACTGTCTCCTCTGTTTGTTGTTTCTTTTTCTTTGAATTCTCTTTCCCAAACTTGTTGCACTTAAAAGTTACTCTGGTGACCTCCCCATTTATTGTTTTGCTTGTGGTGTGGTAGCTGTGCGCATTGACAACGGAAAATCCCGCTATGATAGCATAAAAGTTGAAGAACCTCGTCAACACTTTTGAACTGCATTCCAACTTGAGGTATATACTTGCTTTGATCTCTAGTGTTTTTCCTTGCAATGCTTCATGCTGTTCCTGGTCCAAAAAATTGTTTATATCTTCCTCAGTTAGTTCTTCATTTTCATCAGATTCAGCAATTTCATTTGTGCCCTTTTCTATGTTCTGTTCTGGCCCATTGTTCAGACTCTCCATTGTTGTTTGCTCCTGCAACAGAACAACTCCATTGTTGTTTGCTCCTGCAACAGAACAAATTTATTAGTTTGTTGTCAATTTTATTTTTCATTATAGTTTTTACATGTTTTGTTAGCAAACAACATACCTTGTCATTTGCAGCCATACTAAAAATATCTAGTGACCATGGGTCTACTGGATTTTGTTCATTCTCTGAATCATCTGAATCACCATTTTGATCACCCTTGCAAACAATAAAATTGTAACAACATATAAAACTTCTGTACATTTTGTATACTATATGTGGCATTTTAAATTTATGTTGCTATACCTACATGATTATGTCAGCTGATCTATTATCTCCTCTTGTTGTATTGACAGCTGACTGCATTGAATACTCAAATTCACTTGGCTGCAATGACATAATTTTTTTTTGGTAAGTAAGTTTTGCACTTTTTGCTCCATATGTGTGAAATGAAATACCTGATAATAGTTATCTCCTGCTGTTGTAGTAAAATCCCATTGTATGTCTTCTGAACTTGTCCGGCTTGTTGTAAGTATCATTGAATTCTGCTTGTTGTTGTATGGAATTAGCATAACTTGTATATAAATATGCAATATATTAAATGTGTGTTGTACCTGGAATGCTTTTGGTGTTCCAGTAATAATTGAGACTTGCCCCTGTATATATATACATATTAATTGAAGAGATGTGTAGTATTAGTTAAATAAAATTTAGATATTTAAATTTTTCAATACTTTCATACCTGCATATCGGAACTTGAAGGTTGCGAATTAATTATTTGTTCCATTAAGCCAGTTGTTGACAAAAAACACGAGGCCTGGGAGATCTGCTTAACTCCAGTGCAGGTCCAAAGCTCGCCTTCAAATGTATGAGCATGCCAGTTGATTTGATCCTGTAATCAACAAGAAATAGAGACAAAGAATTCGTGGTTAAATCTATAAATGATAGCCGATCGGCTAGGTGCCGATGACATATCATTTATCTTTGAGCCGATGTCATATATGAATCGATCGACGGTTATAAATAGATAGTAAGGAACTAAATCTGTTCGATCGGCTGTAGATATTAACGATATATAGTTCTTATATTAATATATACTTAAATCAAGTGATTGGGATAGATCGGTCACCATGCCGAGACAGTATAAATCACTTAGATCGATATATATATATATATATATATATATATATATATATATATATATATATATATATATATATATATATTAATAACAGGATTATATATGTTTATAGCATAGCCGATCAGATAGATCTAGCATGTATCAGCTAATATTCCGATACTACTTTATATAAAGATATCAAAACAAATATAATATACCAAACAAAAGCTTAATATACTTAAATGTAATAAGATCCTGACATAAAGGGCGAATTTAACATGTCATTGAAGCATATAGATCGAACATGGTTAAATCAGATAAGATCGGCTGAAACTCCGATACTACCCTAATCGGCAACCAGAGGACAGGCTAGAGATTGATATTCTAAGCATGACTTAATAGATCAAACTCAAGTGATGCAGCATTAAGTATGAAAAGAAGAACAATATCTAGACAATCAAGCCGTTGAGTGTTTCATAAAGTGGTAGATATCTTATATAATCTAGGACAACGTCGCTATTTAACCTAATCGGCTGCCTTCTATTAACAGATGTTAGCCGATTGTAGGTTAGATGACGATATTGCCAAAGATTATGTAAGATATATGATAACTCGACGAATTATATAGACAAGATTAGAGTGTCATAAAGATGAAAGCACTAATCTCGAGAACACAAGTCATCATAACAAGTTTTACCTCTTGTTGAAGATCGAAACCGATGCAGCTCAACCCGAAAGCAAGAACTCGTCGAAACAAAATTAAAGCAAAAAGGTGGCGATGCACCGAAATTGTATTGAACGTATGTGTTAAAAATTACATAGGGCTCGGGGTCTATTTATACCCGAGAATTACAAGATATGTCCATACCGGACACGACCACTATCTCTAACAAACTCTAAGATACCATAAGTCTTTGCGGCAGACTTTTGCCCAAACATATATCTAAGGAAGTTACATAAAACATCCTAATTAATAGATACAATTGCCATCTTGAAGCACCTCAATTCAACCCAATGTCATACACCAAATTATACTGTCAGAATCGGCTGCATCGGCTCACCTAGTCCGACTCAGACCCAGCTGATCCTAACCGTAGCCGATCTGGACTTCAGCCGATTCTTGCTCTGTTCTTGGATCAATCTCTGCCTTCGACTCCACCTTGATCTAATCTCCTTTTCCGATGCTGATATTACCAAATTTGGTCGTTAACACCAGTATATGACATGTTATCTTGTTGCCACAGAGCTAATTCATCATACAAAGGATATCCATAATGATTTGAATTTTGCTTCTGATATTTGTCCATCTCCTTTTGCAAAAGCACAATATTGAAAATGACAGCAAAAGAAAAGTACTTAAGGTTTTAGCTCTCTGTAGTATTAACCTGCACAAGATCTGATTCATTTGATGTATTATGTTTGTCTACTATCTCTTTGTTGTATGACTCAATCAGTGCTTTGTCTTGACCTGAAAAAAATTCAAATGCAATTGTAATAGTTATTCCTCAAAATTCTTTGTACTAAGCATTTATGCTAGGTAAGCATGATTCTGACTTGTTGAAAAATGATTCTATTTTTTCTAGGTGAAAAATGTTTTTTTTATGATTATGCAGCATGGTGCATAATGTTAGGTAAGCATGGTTCATTTATTTACTCTTTATTGGAACTTATTCAGACAAATTATAAATTTACATCATATTTTAATACTATTTACATGGCAAGTTACAGTGGTTTTGTACTATAATTACAAGTGTAATTATTTTTTTTGTACATGTAAATATTCAATACTAATCCCCAATTTGCACAAATATCATAGGAACTTGATAATAATGTATGTATGTATGTATATGAAATCATACCTGCTACAGTTGTTATATTCCTCTTTGCTGATTCTGGAGCTGATGTTGATCCTTTCGATATTTTCGAGATTTTTTGCTCTTTGCTGACTTCAGAAGTTCTTGCATTTGTGTACAGAGATGTATATGTATATATTAGAGCTGCAATTATAATGACACTATGCTTGCAAATTTATGTAAATTATATATTTGAAAACTTACATAACAATTGAACCATATTTACACCTTCATTTACATCACACATGTACTAAACTTACATATGTAATTTCAGTTATATTGCAGTGTAACTTTCTGGAACTTGTTTTATCTTGCTGATTTGTATGTATTTTTTACCAGCATATCATTTTTTATGTAAGATAAACTATATTTTGCTATATCTGTGATTTGTGTAGGTTAACCTATATGAAAATAAAATTTTGTTCAATTATAGTCATTTTGAATTGATCATGACAGCTTTTTTTTTATTCAAAGTTTTGAAGTTTGACAAGTTAATAACAAGATATGATTCAACAAATGATTAGATTTGTAGTATGACATGTCGTACATTTGATCATATTTTAGAGCGTAAGATTCCATAGAAACTTCAAGTCATGTATTGTTCATTTGTTGACCACAAGTCAGTTAAATTTGTTTTTTTTTCCAAATTTAACTGAAATCATACCTGCTACAGTTGTTATCTTCCTCTTTGCTGATTCTGGAGCTGATGTTGATCCTTTCGATATTTTCGAGATTTTTTGCTCTTTGCTAACTTCAGAAGTTCCTGCATTTGTGCACAGAGATATATATGTATATATTAGAGCTGCAATTATGATGACACTATGCTTGCAAATTTATGTAAATTATATATTTGAAAACTTACATAACAATTGAACCATATTTACACCTTCATTTACATCACACATGTACTAAACTTACATATGTAATTTCAGTTATATTGCAGTGTAACTTTCTGGAACTTGTTTTATCTTGCTGATTTGTATGTATTTTTTAGTTACATCATATTATACAAGAACTTACATTGCTACTAACATAAGTAATGCATTATTTTTTGAGTAAAGTATATCTTTGGTAGAATGCAGTATTTTCAACTAGTTTGTCAAGCTTATTTATACATGCATCATAGTATCTTATAGATGCATGATATTATGAAATCTTAAAATGCATATTTGATTTAAGTTTTTCATTCTGTCATTCAGTTTCAGAGTTTTATAGATCTGTTTTTTTGCAGAGAGGTCAGATCTGCTTAATGCATCTATTTGCTTTTCTTTTTTCATGATTTGCTTTTGTATTCAGATAAAACCATGTATGGAGTTTTTAAATAGTGGACAAGATGAAGTACAGTATAATATATATGCAGGATACTAATAAGATAGTCTAATGCAGGGTTATGCTTGGTTTTTGCTGAACAAGCATGCTTTTTAGTTATCATGTATCTAATGTGATAATATTGAACAATTTTGCAATGAATATATTGTACTTATGCAGCTAATTTGAGTTTTTGGATCGTGTACAGAGAAGTAATCAGATGGTAATTTGAGTACCTGTTTTTTTGCTTTTAGATGTCCCCAAGTAATTTCCATCTTCCACTTTATCTTCAGGTTTTGATCACAGTTTGAGATTATGAGATGTGTAAACTTCAAATTTCTTCAGAACAAAGAGGTTGAGATGTTGTTGAAATCAAGATTCAGAGGTTAGAGGAATTGTACCTTTCAAATCCATCTAATTTAATTGTTCTTCTGATTGGTGGAGTTGATTTGTTTCTGTTCCTTTGATTTGATCCATAGCGTATTACCTGATTTCTTCTCCCTCAATTTCTCTCTAATTCTCCATGTCTTGGTTTGTTGAGTTCTGGATCTGGGAACACTATCACGTGTGTTGTTTGCTTTTGGGTGTGAGCTTTCTTGACTCTCAAGTTGGTGTTTTCCCTGCTTTAAGATTTGTGCTATTTGTGTGTCTGCGTTTCTAATATTTGGGTTTATTGCAATAGTTGGGCTTTAATTCGTCATATTGCTAATTGGGCTTTTGAATGGGCCTGGTAAATAATTTGGGCTTTTAGTGTTTTAGTGTATAAATTTTCGTTTCCAGGTTATGGGCATGTTTGCATTTGTTTGGGCTTGTTTGTTTTCTTTATTGCTCAATTTTGATATTTGGGCTTGAGCCCATTTTGAGCCCACTTGAGCCCATATGAGATTCAGATTATCCATGTGGCCCGTGTGACAGATTTTTTAGTGTTGTTTCTGTATATTTTTGTCTGTTGTTAGATGTAGATCTAAAGGACAAAAAATCTGCATGATAGGACCCTAGAAAATCTGTCAAATGTTGTGTAGGCAGTCCCTTAAAGAGGATCCGACCCATTATCTATCTCTAGTCAAATAAGCAAGCGTGATTATGTAATATTCATGATCTCCAATTCTCCATAAAGTTGGCATAGCCTCCACCGTGAACTGCGCCTTAATTTAGATTGCCCACCAGTAAAGTCCACTGTAAGACACGTCCATCGCTCATTTGCTCTACTACCAGAGCAAGCCGGTCCGGCGTGCGCGTCACATACGGCCACAACGGGTGCGTGACTGCGCGAATTGCCCTGCACACGTAGCAGGTTATCTCAGCAGCTGAGCTCCAACGCGAACACCCGACACCAATTTGGCAAGTAGCCATCTTCGTGCCGGTGCATCCATATCCATATGACCATATCCATCCGCCTCGCCCGGCCCCGAACCTGAACGCATCAACGTCGCCCGGAAGTGGTCCGCGTCCATCTGGAGGCGCAAAGACAAAAAAAGTGCAAAAGACGCCGCGCCGATGCCCGATGGGGAGAGGTGCAGCGACCCCTGCCTCCGTTTGATTCGGTCCCGCGCGCCGTGCCGTCCCGCTGCTGCTGCCATCTCATCTACAAGAGCGCGGCCCGGCCTTCTCTCTTGCTCGGCCAAAACCATCTCGTCCGCGATCCCTCCGCGAGCTCGCTCTCGCTGACGCGAGCCATCCCGCGTAACACGAGCGATGCGGGCAAACACGCACACAATTGTGTGTCTTTGACCGCGTTCGGGCTCGTGGACGTCCGGTAGATCGGCCTGGGTTTTACGTGCTCAGCTCGTGTGGTGGCGGGCGGGCATGTGTTTGGCCTCGGTTACGTAACACGAACGGGGTAATTCGCGCTTGGT